>NC_044014.1:5220000-5550000 GCF_900496995.4 Aquila chrysaetos chrysaetos
CTCCTTTAAAGGAAACATCGGTGAATTTCTTCTTTCACCCCAAACCGCTCAATTACTGGAGCGACTGACGTCCCTGCATCGGACGGCAGCAAATAGTTACCGAATGCAATTAGCAGTCATCCTCAGACAGATCCAGGGAGAGGAAGGCAGCGAGGAGGGTGCAGGAGCTGATTGCAGAGGATCAGAATTATTCAGAAAATAAGATGGAAGTGCTACTGGGACATGGGGTCCCAGTCCCGTTTTCAGAGGAAGACCCAGCTCACACCACTGCCAGCCTCATACCTGAAATGTCACAGCCACAGCTTCTGCCTTGAATCCCATCTGGGTACGAGACCTTGAGACTAAGTGACAAAGCAGGAAGGCAAAAACTGAAGAAAGGGCATTTTCCAGGGCATTGCACAGCCAAGATGACACTCCTGGCATACAAAACCTTGACTGTTATGCTCACTAGCAAACAGAGACCAAAACCACTGAAGGCCTGATACTGTGCCCTTCCCACTCCTCAGTCCTACTTACCCGTTTCTGTCCCAGGTTCACCAAGCCAGTGGCAGCACCCAGCAAATCTTCTGAAAGTCCTCAGGTGCAGTCACAGTTTTGGAGAAGTCTTCCTTAGGTATTCCAGGAATCTTAAAGGGAACCGAAGACTTTTGAGGCAAGAGAGAGCCTCAAAAGCATCCTTGTTGTTCCCCCCCATTGTAATTCCTATAGCCTCGACTCCAGCTTCGCTTACCATAATCCCATCATCAAACCAATGCAACCTCCTGTTTCAAAAATGTTTGAAAACCCCAGGGATGGTTATATTGCATCTTGACTTGTTCTCTGCTGCCGGGAAGGGAGCTCACCCTCCTCTAGCTGGCAGCAAATTTGGAGGCTTGCTGCCTGCAGAGACCCTCCAGCTCCTGGGTTTGGTGGCCGGGACCATGGGCTGCCTTCTGCTCCCTCTAAGCAGAAGGAGCCGTGCCGGTGGCCCGGTGAGCCCATGGGGAACAGAGCCACCGCGCCGGGATCCCGTGTCACGGGTTATGGCCAGCTCAGTCCAGGGCTGGATGGGGATGGCTGACGGAAGGATCTCTGCCTTCTCTCCAATCCGCCATTCCGATCGACTCAACAACTGGCCGAAAGCCATTATTCCCCTACCTGTTGCTTATTTTTAAGTAATACAGCTGCTCTGCACAATCCTAACCACCTTTTTGATTGTTCATTAGGGACCTGCAATACTCTTGGTTTATTCCATTTAAACCTGGATTTAACTAACAGTAGTTATGTGCCCCATCACCTCTTCATTATTAGACTGAATTGCTTCCTAAGGACCAAATCATGCAGAGTCTCGCAGTTTCTGCGAGGCGCCGGGCACCCTCCCTCCTCATCCATTTCACTTAGGCAGCCGCTTTCAATGGAAATTGATGGCACGCTCGGGCTGGACGAGTCCTGAGCCGTCGTTCAGATTCTGCATTCAAAATCTTCATTTGCAGCAAACAATGATGCACGTGACTCTGCTTAATGCAAATTAATGTCCGCATGACCATCAAGGAACGAAGGCATAATAAAGGATCAATAACCGCAATGATCTAAGTAATGGTTTTGAAATATTTAACCAGAGGCAACAATTAAGATTCTTTTGATGTTGCAAACTTAAAGCCTGTGGTCTTGAATCCGAGTCAAGTGTTTACCCTTGATGATTGTACAAGTTTCCCTAAATGATGCTTCCCCCTGCTCAAGCTCAGGTACCTACAGAGCCAGCACAGAGACAAAAAAAATCACACTTTGAAAACCACGTGAAATTACAATGAACTTTTCTCCTTCGCTAGCTTCCTGTCACTTTTAAACAACGCTAAACTAAAGATAAAACTTATAATTTAACTCGCATGATAGCAAGCCATTAAATGATTCCCAAGGAAATTTTCGATCAAGTGGACTTGCTTTTTATAAAGCATAAAGACCTGCCAGCGTTCCTCAGCTGATGGGGGCTGAAATGTTATCAGGCTTTTTGGCTTTGTTTTTCTGCATGATGTTCAGATTTTGGAAGTGAAGAAGAATATTTGCTTGCTGGTAGCCTGAATTCCACTGAGATACAAATCTCTGTCTCTTTGAGAATGATAAAAGAAGTCAGGCAGGGGATTGTATACCATCTTGCATTAAGAAAAACTCGGAGGTTTAAGGCCATCTGTATTTAAATCCAAGGACAGATGAGACATTTAAATTTTAGTAGCACTCAGTTATATACCTGACATAGAGAAATGGCTGCAATCCTTTTTATCAGGCTGGAGAATAGGCATTAAATGACAAAATATTAGTCAGGCCATAGATCCACGAAACCTATAAGTTCTGCAGCAGCTTCATTAAATCTGTTTTTTATCAGAGGGGAGAGAAGGGTCTGGTATAACATTGCCAGCGTTTGAGGCATTGGGCTTTTAGAGGATGGCTGCCAGATACTTCATCCATCTGTCTATTTTCATATTTATTGTTTTACCAATCACTTTATTCATCCATCTGTTCATCTGTGTAAACCCATTTTTTTAAATTTTAATTTTTATTTATAGACTGACCTTAATAAACTCTCCTCAAGTACTGCGTGTTTATCACTGTCATGGATGAAAACGTTATTAATGACAGGAGGGCTGAGCAGGGAAGACGACTGCCCTTTAAATTCCTTTTCAGCTGACTGGACCGCAGCAACTCAGCTGGGTGGAGGTGGCTGGATCGATAAGGTCGGAGTTCAGTCACTGGTCCCATCTCCTCTATCATCCCCATCACTGCCAGCTAACGATGCCTGCAGGTGGAGCGGGGGCACTTGGCTACGTTTATGAATTGCCTCGCTCCGTAGCGAAGGCTTTTCCGCCCCGTAGGAAAAGCTGCGGGTAGCTCGGGATATTTATTTGGAAACGTATACAAGGGAAGACACGGATGTCAATACAAGAAAAGCAGCACGGTGTGTTTAGAGTAAGTATCGCTGGCTCCTAGTGCAGTGCTGGCACCGTGGGTTTCAGCTCTTCCAGCGAAGTTCTGATTAAACATAAATAAAGGATGCGCCGGTCATTAAATGCTTTCCACATCACACGAAGGAATGAGAGGTGACTTAGTTTGCAGCACATAGTCGCTAGCGCTTTCAGTCCAACTACTTAAATTGCCTTAATTGCCAGGGATCCAGGGCTGATAACCACAACATGGCAAATGCCTCTGTATTTGCCTGCAACAGCTAGGGCTGCGATACCTACACCTGGTTTGGGCAGCAGTAGATTTATTTCTTTTTGCAGGTGCGTAACTCATAACGCAGTTCAGAAAATGCCATTTATTACTACTAATCATGTCCTTATTTAATTGCCAACAGCGACGTGGATGATTGTTACATTGAAAATAGAAGGTGGTAAAAGTATCTTGAAGTACCTCAAAATTATACACCTATGGATTAAGGGTGTTTCAAATTTACGATAGGCAATAGTCACGAGGTGGCTATAAATGCTTTACGGGTTCACTTAGTTGACATAAGGTCTAACCTTGCCGCAAAAATACATTTTTATTCTGCTGACTTAAAGCAGGTTTGACAAATACTCTCCAGGATAACTCAACCCTCACGTTTTATCTTTGGTTGGCCTGGGTGCCATTCGCGACAGAGTTTTGCCGTGAAAGATGTAGCTGTGAGGCTGGGGACGTTCCCCTCATGGCTTCATCTCGCCTCCCAGCTCATTAGAAGCCTTGGATTCCTGCCTGGGATTTTATTTTGACATCAGAGGTGTAAATCAAGTCATAAACATATTTAAACTAATGTTGTTGAAAATCCGTAATTCTGACAGCGAAATGAGCAACAAAAAGTGCATATAATATTTGGTGACATGTAATTTTAACTTCATCCAGTCTCTTTGCTTTTGAGACATTGTTACCTGCAGGATAAGGCAATAAAATAAGGATGTACAAGAATGTGTCAAATGTAGGGCTTCCCTAAATTACACTCTGAGGCACAGATTAATACATTTAATACATTCCAGTCATGAGTGAAGTACTTATAGCAGAACAACTGCTCCTTCAGTGATATCATTCACTGGAATGAACTACAGCTAACAGTGACAAGCTGGAAAAATGCCCCCACTTTTCAAACTGTACAAATGGCATTTGGACACAGTAACTCAAAACTGGACACTTCATTTCAAGTTTAAAGCTAGTGGTCCAGTCAAAAGCTATTACTCCATCTTCTTTATTTGTAGTCCATGCTTTTGTGCTCTTTAAGAATCAAATAAATACTGGTGTAATGGTTAGCAACTGCCAGTTCAACGAAAAATACTGCTAAATTCACCAATAAGTCTTTTTTCTACACACACAAATTTATGACATAAGAACTGAACCCATTCCTGTTACAATGTCTGGATAGTTTTTTAATGTAGAGGGAGACTCACTTTAGTGATAAGAGTTTAAACCTCAACTACTTTTTCCTTCTTTCTGGATCATACATCTAGATAGAGAAGAGCGTGAAATAAATGACCGGTGCGTGTAAACCAAGGTGCACTGAGCTGGCCCGTTCTCAGCTCCATCAATCCGGCAGAGGCAAGTGATCTCCGTAGCTCTGCAGCCTCTTGCACCGACTACTCCTTCCCTTTTGTGTTTGCTCCGAGTGAAAAGAGATTATTTAAACGCAGATGTAAGACCTGCCTCCTCCTCTGCATTATTTTAAGAACTCGATGGAGAAGGGAAGGAGACTGAGCTGGGTACAAGCTCACTAGATCCTTCCTCCTCGTCACTTCTGTACAATCCTCCTTGATCCATTGTTTGCAAGTCCCTCTCCCTCGAAGGGACTTCCCCAGCCTCCCACCCTGCCCCACCACTGGCTGTATAATAGCTAGATCGCAGTCTGTGGTCTCCACAGATGTCCTGCTACCGCGCGCGCCCACGCGAAGGAAGGGAGCAGCGCTACCCTTGCACCGAGGAGGACTTTGTACAGAAACGAAGGGTTGCTCAGGGAACGGGGCTGGTTTCTTCCCATTCGTTGTAGCACCACGAGCAGGCTTCGGGGCTTGAGCTTTCAGTTCCTGCCTATACAAAATAACCGATGCCGACAGGTACAAGGCTTGAGCTCCTCCGCAGCAATCGGCACGTGCATCATACCCTGGGAGAAATCTCTCCTGCATCCATCCCCACACGACTACCCCATTAGGGGCTATGAGGGTGTTTGTGAATTAATGCTTATTCCAGGCAACGTCTATGCTAAAAAAACGCATTATTAGGTGCCACATCACACCTGGAAGAACGCTTACGGATCTGGGGGTTATGCTAGTAATTCTGCTAAACCTCTGAAATTGGCTGATGCGAGACCTAAGCAGGGATGGTGTGATGAAGGGATAAATATTCATGCTGCCCAAGTGCCACGTCTTCTCTCCAGCCAGCCTTTTTACAGTGTGCTGCATTAAGTACTACAGTAAAACAAGAACCTAATACCCACTGCAGGGAACAACGGATTAGTTTCTAAAAGGAGAAAAACTCACAGCCTAACACTTCTTCAGAAAAGTACACAAATGTGTTTCCCAAAACTCATGAAGTTACTTTCAACTTGTTTTGGGGAAGACAAGGAACTAAACCACAAGTAATTCTGGATTTTCTAAATATACTGGGTTTGTTCTCCAGCTTCCCCAGGTAGTGATTATAATCCTGTTCCTTTTTGTCACTGGTATTTGCAGCTAGAAGCCTTAAAAATAGGGGGCTATTCTCAGGTTTCTTTTCCACCAGTGCAGGCTCTGCAGTGGTCCCATCATTGGAAGACCCATGGTATCTGAAACACTCAAGAAGAAGTGTCTGGAAACAGAACTGGTTTTAATTTCCACAGAAAGGACTTACATTTTCTTTTATTCAGTTTCTTAAAGATACTGATGCCGAGATGAACAAGGATTTTATGATGTTCTAAGTAATTTAATTTGGTGTCATAATTACATCTTGATTAATTCTATCCACATAGAAAATTATGAGGGTTTTTTTTTTCTTCTTCTTCTTATCTGCAGGGTACATTTTAAAGATTCTGTATTAACTGCAAGTAATGCGAGTTGGGAAGAACTGTGACAGTCTGCAAACAAAGCACCTGTAGTATCTGAGAAGGGATGACCGGTATAACAGGGGCAGGATTGTCCCCTTGATCTCTGCATTGGCATTATGAGAATACAAAGGCCCTGGAAGCTATTTTGCAGAAAAAAATAGGCTGCCAATACACATACCTCTGCCACCTCACTTCTTCCACTGCTGGCACCGAGCACAAGTCATCTGTTGCCATCTTTCCTTCTCGGAGAGAAGCTCCTTACGATTTGCTGCATGTTGAATGAGACATCAGAGCTCAGCAGCCCCAGCCCTGCAGCATCCAGTGGGACACACGCCTCATGCGGCATAACACTTTTGAAACGACAGGCTGGAAGACTGGCACTCTTGTAGGTTTTCTAAAATAATTTAAGATTATTTTAATCCTTTTACCTTGGCCAGCTGGCACCACTTTTTGTCATTTAGCTGGTATTCTAAATAAGTAAAATTTTAATTTCCTAAGCATACAGACTTGTAAGTTGTTCTCCTGAGTTCTGCCGTAGCCCCAAAGAGAAGCATGAGAAACCATGCAGGCTGCAGGAAATACTTGCCCATGCAAGTTTGCTGCAATGCAGCTCCTACAGCGTTGAATTCCCCAGCACTGGCAAAGTCTGCTCTTACCGAAAGCACTCACAACTTGTTCCTGGAAGTTTCCACGTGGCCTTTATCCCCTAGTGATTTGTATGAGAACAAGAGACCGCAGGACCTTGCAGCACGAGTCCCAAGGAAGAGGAAGGGCTGCAGATAGTCAGAAAAATCCTCACAATTAAAATTCATTTGAAATATAGAATTGTTATCTCTTTTCCTTTCCCTCCCTGCCATTCTCTCATGCGAAATAGCTTCACAGCGAGAAACCTATTATTGGCCATTGCACATCATTAATTTTAGAATCATTTCTCTTCTGCTGCATCTTACGGTCCTGCGTTACTCTGCCTAATATTGTCATCCCGGCATAGGAAGCATCGCCTGTTTCAAGCATAACGCTACAGACCGGAGTTACTCAGTCTAAGAGAGACCTAAACTAGACATCACAGAGCAGTGCAGGGGTACAGCTGACAGAGACCTGCAGTCATGAAAATACGTCGTGGATGAAGAGACGTTGCCTTACATAAAGGGACTGGGAGTGCAGGCAACAGCTCTGAGGCTTGGAGATTTCTCAGCAGTGTCTCGCTTAGAAATCCAAACTTCAAGATTTAAAACCCAACCCGATTAAGATATAGTTCACTGTATTTTAGACCGTATGGAGGATTCAACAGCTCATATCTTTGATAGGCTTGTGACAGAGAACACACTTAGTTTTACCTGTTTCAGCACCAGTGAGTCCATGAATAGACTTCCCCGTTTACTGACTGCGCTGGAGGCTTTGGCCACTGGAAGAGTTGGCGCACGCCAGCGCCCACAGCCCAGCCAGGCAGAGCTTACGGTGGCAGAGAGGACGCCAGCCAAACCTGAAGCCCAGACTAGCTGAACCGAGCCCTGCAGTGTGTATTACACCTGCAGGGGCTTTGGATTCAGCCTGGCAGAGAGCAGTGCCGGGCAGACAGCACCACTCACTACAGCCTCTGGACCAATTCTCACGCGACTCGTCTGACTTTCCTCGCAGGAACAAAGCGTTTTCGCTAGAGCAAGCGAGAGGATGCAGGGCTAGGCATGCTTTTTTACCAGTACACTGCTGCTGCTCACCAATTTTTCTTAAAAATAATCTAGACGCAGGTTTCCATTAGTCCACATCCAATCCTAACCCAGCTTGTAAACACTTTGCAGCGGAACTCTTTTTTTTTTTTTTTTTTTTTTTGCTTTTACCCAGATAACCGGGTTTTGTATGCATCTTGTACAATGGGCCACAGCTAGGGATCCTAAATCAATACAAATAAGAATGAAAAATAACACAATGTTCTAAATTGCTATGACTAATTCACTGTATTATTAATACAAAAAAACAATTCAATCCATATTGCAGGATTTAATCAGTGGCCAAGTACTAATTAAAAATTTTACTAGTGTCTGTCTGCTTTTCCATGGAATAATAGCAAAATGTATTTCCAGTTCTGATTTTGACTCACTATATCTGTTGAGAAAATAATTTGTTTTAAGAATTAAGTGAAATCCTTTTCAGAAGAACTCTCCTCAAGCTGCACACATGGGAAGCAGCCCTCAAATATGTCATTCTTGGAAAACCCAACACGACGTTAGCAGACCTGATACTCCTGCTGCAGTGTTTGTGCAGAATACGGAGCACAGAGTAAACTGACAAAATAATTGGATTATACATGCACAATTCAGACTTTCAGTTACTGCGTGCTTTCTTGCTCCTGGTTTCCACAGAAAAGTCAGTTTTTTGTTCCTTAAGTCCTTGTACTGCTTATTTACATATGAAAAGGTAAGTTTATAAAAGAGCTTTCCTATTTTACTACATCTAATAGTTAATAATTTAAATCTGTAGCCATTATCATCATATAGATTGACACAAATGGCATATGGATCATTCTGGGGATGAGGGTTAGTTTCTTTTAAGAGAGAATTGTTTTAGTTTTTGCAGGAAATTAATCAGGGGAATGGGCTTTGTGGAGCATGGAGCAAATCTAATCTGTTCTTTGTTCAAATTTGCCTTGCTCCAATTCCTAGCAATTGTAGACAACATGCTCTTTTGTTCGGGAGCCACTTGTTACATGCATAATTAGAGACTGCAGTAGCTGTGTTTAAAGAAAAACTGTTTTCCAATGTAATGTGTGATCTTGATAATAGTATTTTCATCAAAGGTAGCAATTACATTCATTAAGCTGGGACTGGCAAGGCAGCAAGGAAATTAAGTGCAAGGTGAATAAAAAGCTCCCCATTTCTTTTTAAAATCTCTGCCTCTTTATAAGTTGAAATGCACCATGTTGAGCTGCAAACTGGAAAATACATACTGAATATAAAAAAAAGAAAGAAAGAAAAAAATAAAGTCCTCCTTAACCTTTCTGAATAATGATCTAGAAGATATCCTAGGGACACCTACTATAGATGCACTTTTCAAATTAAAGGGCTTTATTCTACATTAATTTCTTATGCAAGTTTTAAACGAGCTCAACATATGATTCAGGTCTTTAAAGGCTCCAGGGCTCTCTAGGATTAATTCACTGTTCTTTTCACACATAAATTAATTGTTTTGTGTTCTCAGAAACAGCAAACAGCACATAAATCAACCGGTTTAGAAAAGACACAAGGCTGGTACCTTTTGCAAATCACTGAAGTTTGCTATTTACACTTCATTATTATCATATGTAACTTTTAAAGGAAAAACTGGAAAAGTAGGACATATGTTGTTAATTCTAAGCGGATTTCTTGAGTGCATAACTCATTTTAGCAATTTGATTCCTTGAAAGACAAAAGTTGTGGAGCACTGAAAAGCCATTCTTCCAGCACTCATATTTTTCCCAGTTAATAATTAAATTACACTTCACTAATGTATTTGCAAACATTCCCACATAAAAATAGCTAGTTGTGGAGTTTCCACCACCACCCTTTTTGCCTTAAGTGTTGTAAGAGTGAGATTTGCAGATGGAAAAATGTGAAAATCTAAAGATGAGGGCCCTGTAGCCCCAGGAGTGCTGCGCCCAGCCCACGGGCTCCCCCAGGCACTCCTGCTGAGCGCACACACAGGAATCTCATTTTTAAACTCCAAAATGTAATCCCACTTTTTTTTCTTTTCCAGGCACTGTATTGCAGGCTGAGAAGCAGGGGGAAGCGGGTCCATCCCCTCATACCTTTGCCCTGTGCGGACAGCCAGGGCAGCACACCACCGCAGAGACGTTGCTACTTCAGATGAGGGCTGAGCCCTAATTTTGCATGCAGGCAAAATGCCCCTCTTCAGGGATCCTGGCAAGCGTCAACCAAAGCAGACGACACCCGCAAGTGGGGCAAGTTTAATTTAGAAGCACTTACAGCAGGACAGGTACAGGGAAGCAGGCAGTGCCAGGTACCGTGCTCCCTCCTGAAAGGGGATGTCCCAGTGCATTCTCATCTCGAGGCAAGAGAGAAAACTGAAGCCAGAAGCTGGCTATCCGTAACTCCAAAAATAATTGTTTCTCCCTCTGCCCTTCCCAGAAATAGAACATGAAACCACAGCATCTTGGCCAAATTGGAATTTGCATAGTTCTGCAAAGCATTTCCTTCAGTTAGGAATGATTTAATTATTCTTCACTTCCTCTTCTAGAAATCATTCCTGGATAATGAGGTTAGCATAGAGCAGATATGTTTCAGTCAAGAAATAGATGTACTTCAGTGCCAGAAGGCTTTTACATCTAAAAAAAAAAAAAGATTTTTGGACACTTCTAAATAGAAGCAGCCGTACAAAGAAGGTTGGCTATTAAATTATACTGGTCTGAGACACCAGATCATCGGGTGCTTTAACCCAGTGCTGTGTCAGCCCCTTGAAGAATTAGAGGACAACCACAACTGTCTTGCAGCCCAGATTCTTACACAAGGGTAACAAGGCACATTTTAAATAATTATAAAATAATGACAAGCTATATTACCTCCAGAGAATTGTTTATCTCTGCAAATTGAATTACTGAAGTCAAACTACAGTAGAGCTAAAATACTTCTAGCATAAAACGGAAGACCTAATGCTGCACCTTACTTTGGACCCACCTTGGAAACTGTGAATCCTGCATGGCAGGCAAATATATTTAATGACAAACAGCTTGCTGAATCTAGCTTTTATTATTCAAGCAACAATCAAAATAACCAGCCATATCAATCAAATGTAGACATTGCTCCAATTAAACTGAGAAAATTATTTTCTTTTTAAAGCTTGATTGGACAGACATTGAGAAGACTTAAGTAATTTGGAATTTAAGAAGGGAGCATAACAGTTTGTCTTTGGTAAAAATCATACAATGGAACATAAGGAATTTTTCTCTGAACATGGGGAAAACAAGACTATGAACGTAAATACAGCCTTCATATCATATAACCATCTTCTAGTACGTAATAGGGAGTCACAAAACATTTTCAAAGTTCAGAAAGTACCTAAGCTGAAAAAAGTGATTCGCCTCAATTCTTATGGGAACAATTGCAGCAAATGCTGCATTTGGCATGTAAACATCCTCCATCTCGGGTACGGAATGTCTAGCGTTTTCTTTCCTAAAACAAACAGCATCAGCTTTTGCACTAAAACACATTCGCTCCATACCAACTATATTTTCAACAGCTCCATTAACAAAACAAGTTCTATGGAGCTTTTCAGTATTTAACTACATTCCCAGAATCTTAACTTTAATTTCTGAATTATTCCTCGATTATTTTTAGGTCAGTTTAGCAGAGTTGACACAAAGCTGTTCTCTATGAGATAAAACGCAAAAAAAAAGTAAAACATTGTGCCTACAACTTAGTATCATTTCAAAGTTGGCTTTTTCGCTTCAGCTGGTCCGTTAGCCGGTGTTGGGTGCATGATACAGTGATTCCATAAAGTTATATCAGCTAATACTTTTTAGCATAAATAACGTTTGCAGCTTCTGGGACTCTTCACCTTTCATACTCTGTATTTTTATGTCCCTACAGAAAAACAAAAAATCTCCAGAGAAGCTAGTGTCTTTCTAAAATGTAATTATCATGTCTTTGGGTACCATCTGAACAAAGGCAGAAAAACTCAGTGACACAGTATCAAATTAAAATTGGATGACTGCTCTGGTTATATTGAAAAATTTGCATTTAATTTGCATCTTTAGGATGCATATCAGTGAATAGAAAAATCTTGCAGCATGTCCTACAAAACAATTCAGGCCAAAAATATCCAAGAGACTTGCAGCAAACTTAATGTGATGAAAAGGATGATCAGAAAATTATTCTGTTCCTCTGACAGGTGGGTCATCCTTTAAAAGTCTTGGCTGAATGTTCCTAAGAGAAGGCAGGAAACAACCCCTCAACCAGGAGAACATCAGCTCTAGATGTGTGTATCAGAGCTTCTTGTGTCCTATGCAGTAGAGACCCAACCAGAGTTCTTCTGCAGGCTCCAAAACGGAAACTTTCCTAAAACCAAATCAATCAAACTTATGGGATCCAGAGAGGCAGGGGATACAAACTCAACATGAACCCATCATACTGCAGCTCTGCTCTTCCCTTCGTTCTCTCTACACTAGGAAAGAAAGTCATCTCATAGCTGGAAAACATTAAGACATTTCTTATCTGCCAGCTTGCATTTGGCTCTAAACCAAACAAGCAGTAATGCTCTGTTTCAGCTCTTCCCACCGATTAGCACTTTCCCACCTTGACCCTCCAGCCATTGTTACAGATGAACTAAAGCTCATTTTAAGTCCTGCTAATGTCTGCAAGTTGACTTCTCTATTGAGCATACCCAAAGCACTCCAGCCCTGCTTTATCTGGCGATTTACAGCAGATGTTTTTAAAACTGTCACTAATTGTGACAATGGTTTGTGTAACACTTCAAACAGATTGTAAGACCTCCAGGTCTGGCTAGTTAGAGAGCAGAATTTAATTTCAGTTCATATATGCTAATTTCCTGGTTAGGTGACCCCCAAGTACACAAACTAGCAATGTGGAAGCTGGGGATTTATTGCTCTATTTTAGGTTTTCCTCTTGCCATTTGATTTCTTTTTTAATGTAAGAGAGTGGTTACAGCTTGTAATAGCTTTCCTTTCTTCAGAGATCCCTGCAAAATGTTTGATGAACAAGTTTTTCTGTGTGTTCAGAAGTCCTCATTGTGTATATTAAATAAATCCAGTTCTGAAAGTGCTGGCTACTTGGCTATTGAGACACAGTTTTCTGTCAGGTGGGGAGTGCTTTTTCTATAGGATCTTTTGTGAAGTCACCTTGAGATTTTTTAATATGTATAGACCTCCAGTATTAGTAGCTCTACAGCTACTAAGACACACACGGAGGAAGAACAGTTTCAGAAAGATGTAAATCCAAATGATCTTGAAAGACAGAAGAATATATAAAAATGGTATTACTGCCTATTGAGACTGTACATATTTTGATTTATATTTAAAAACATTTTATCAAAAAAAAAGTTACATTGTACATTGCATGTTCTTTTGAACATTAATATACCAACAGGAATCAACATTTGAATGCTCTGATCTATGAAACAAGCTATTAGGAAACACACTGGTTAGTTCTAGTTACCTCAAGTATTAGACAGTTATTGCACACGAACAGAATATTTTTAGAGGATCATAAATGCCAAGATTTCAAAGCAGCTTAATAATGTCTCTAGTATCAGATAATGAGAAATTCCCTCAATGCCGCTAAGCTAGACTTTGTTAATTATAGCAACTGATCTTACAACTGGCATATTTAACTGAAATAATGATTGTAAATCCTATTCGTTAGCCTGGAACTCTGGATTCACTATGCATTGCTGTTTGACTGTCTCTGGTGTGGACTTGGAAAGAACTCTTGCATCCTCTCACCTGTGTGTACAATCAACCACAGTACGTAACTCTAGACAGTCAAATCCAGAAGAGTAAGACTTCTAGCCATGTCCCCTCACGTGGACCTAGACCAAGGAGTCACACTTCAGAGAAGACAACTCCTTGCAAAATGCTCTGCAACGACTGTATTTCAATACAACATAAAATAACAAATTGTGTGAAAATTCTTTGGGAGTTGTACAATACATATTCATCTGCCCGTCAGCTCTCACTTGATTTGTGCCTCTGCCAACAGTTTGCACAGTGATAATGTAACAGGTAAATATTTATGAAGTATTTGTGGTAGCTGTTAACCACTTTCACGTAATTCTCGTAGGAGAAGATCTATCATATTGGTACACTAATACATTTGGGGATTGAGGAAAAACATTTCTTCAGCTTTCATGTATCCAATAAGCAAGCTCAGGAAAGTCAAACAGCTGCTTTCGAAGCAGACTGTGTTTCAAATCAAGCTTAGCTTGGTACGAAGAACTTGAAATGAAAGAACTCTCTCACCAAAAGGTTTCCAAATGGAAACGCTTTAACGTGTTAATTAGAAAATTCTTTACATAGCAAAAGGCTCCCAATGAACAATTACTTCATATTTCACGTAAGCCTTTTCTAACACAATCTTTATACGGGGAAAAGAATATATGGAAGAAAGAACAACAGCACAGAAAACATCATATAAAATGTTGTATTTGAGTATTTCCCAAGTAGCAATTAAACCTTTCTGTTTCTGGAAAAGGCAGAGGAAATCTGCCTCAGACCTTCATCACAAACCAGAATAAAACTAAAGAAACCTGAAAGATGATACAGTTATGCTCTCCCAGTGCAAAAATTGCAAGACCTGGGAAAAATTTAAAATGACAGATTATTAGAGAACCATAACCTGATACACAAGATTAGCAATGCATCAAGTCAAATATCGAATTCAGGCACTTTTTAATACATTCTCAATACAGGTCTTTTCTTCTAACTGGGGAAGCCCAGATGCAACATTTAATACTGAAGATGCTGTTCCAGGGCAATAGACTAAATTGACTGGGCTGACTATGGGCATATAAAGGGAAAACTCAGTAATATAAATACATATTGAGTATAAAGCAGCTTTGAGTACTGTCATTAGCACAGAAAGCCTCACAGCATTCACAACGCCAGCTCTGCAGCCCTACACCTACTGGTGCGGCCAGCCACCATCAACAGTCCTGTGCCCACAGTGCCAAATGTAGAAATGCAATTTATGACAATCCATAAATGCTTGTCCCAAACAGAACAGGGGGTGGGGAGCGCAAGCAGCTCTTAACAGCTCCTGGACAACAGCACAGCACATCTTATTGCTAAACCAGCATCTGCGTTTAGTGCAGCAATGGAATCAGACTTAAGGGGATAAAACAAGTTAACCCTTCCCAGAATCAGCGACCAGAATAGCTAATGCTCTCCACAGTGGTACGTGCCCTTTTAAAACAACAATGAAAGAAACTCAGTGGTTGTAATTAATTTGTGCACATATTCCTCCACAGAATTTTGTAGACAAAAATCAAATAAAATACATACATTTCTTTCAAAAGTCATTGTGTATAGAATACAGCATACCGAACTGAGAGATGTGAAATATTTACAGCTGTAACATTAGTTAAAGGCTTGACCTTGCTTTTCTGAGAAGAACTGTTGAGTAGCTGATGAGGCTTTTCAGGTTGTTTACTGGACTAAGGCATCCGAGTTCAGACTGTAGGAAATCACATTATTTTGATTTTTTCCTGATTACTTTTACAAATGGATACCTGACACAGTTCTACACAAAGAGACAGTCCTTTTACATAATCCTGGATATCCAGCCCTTAACAGTCCTTCAAAGAGCTCTGCACTTTCCTCCACAAAGCGTTTGCTTTTAGCGTTATATTAAGTCAGTTAAGTATTGCCACTCACTTCCTAGCCTCACGAAAACTACAGAAACCAAGCTAAGATAGTATCTCAAACTAGGAGACCTATTAAAAAGTATGAATCAAAACCTGATCTCTGCTGACACTCGTGTTAGCAAAGCAGGCTGAACTACAGCAGCTAGGGACTGCCTCACATTAGCACAACTCATCACACGTTGATTAACATTAACGCAAGCATTTTGTAGTATGGTTATAATCATTTTAGACTCACAGATAGACTATGTTGAGCAGAACAACTGTAGTTAACTGTTGTGGTGTCTGTAGTCTTAATTCTAGTCTAACAATCTCCCCAGCCATTTCAATTCAGCTGAAAGAAAGCCTGCAAACAACCCAAAATGCATTAATAATAATAATAATAGTAATAATAATGCTAGAAGAAAACTTCAGAAATCATCCAGTCCACCCTCCTACTCTTGTATTTTTGAAAATCTCAAAGCTGCTGATCAAAATGATACGGGAGGGGCTTTTTTTATTGGCATAAGGATAATTACCACATTAATTCTTTGCCTATCAACAGACAAAGCGTGTATGTGGGGGGATTAATTCACTAAAGTAGTTACTTCCCTTTCAAGCTGACAGAAAGTCAGAAAACTTTTTAATAGTGCTTTTCCTCCTTGCTTGTTTCTGTGTATAAGGCACTGCAGTCTGCTTGTTTTACAAAATCATACTTGTTAAGTGTCATTTACCCTAGTTTTGCTGCAAAATCCTTTAGGAGTCTCAGACTGTCACAGTCTAAGCTCCACTCAAAGTGAATCATCAGTGACTAGCAAGCTTTAAAAATGAGATACTTCTAGGTCAGCCAAAACCAGAAAACCAATCCTTCCCTCCCCAAAACACTTGAAACAAATTGGCAATTACAGCAATTATAATGATTTTTCATATATTAAGCTTTCCATCTCTTGATTCTTTGTTAATTAGTTCTCCAGCACTGAAGAGGTTTCTGCCGTAAATAAAATGTCTAATTTTAAAGTAAACAAAGAGGGATAAAAAAGCAAATACTTCTTAACCACCCCCCTTCTTTCTCTTAAAAGGAAAAAAAACTTTGCTAGGGAACCACTAACTTCCATGAGGGAGTTTTCTAGGCTGCAAATTAACAGTCCCTCCCTAACTCCCAGGAAGGCTCTGAGGATTAAAGTTTATAAAATGCATTGAACATGGAAAGGCCACTGTGAGGTAGTATCACAGCATTCCTATTACCTAGCTTATATCTCTGTCTTTTTGCAGAACTACTAGAGCTTTTTTAACGCCATTTCACAAAGATTTCAACTCAACCTTTTATGAAAGGAGAACTATAAATAACCTCTTAGATTAAAACCCTTAACAGCTGAGAAGGCTGGAAAGGGAGGTAGATAATATCCACCTTTCAGTACTACAAATTGGGGCTGGAAGGGCTTAATTACCAAGATATACTTAAGAACACACTAAGGGCTGCTATAAAAATTACTCCAATTACAGCAGCTCCACAGACATCGCTCCACCTGGGAGAGAGGAAACCATCGCTTCTATCTCTTTCCACATACCTCTCCTGTACCCCATGCTAATAAAGGGCATCACGAACGAACAGCAGCTTCACGCCATGCAACAGTTCTGTTGCACGTGTAAAGTCCTTTCTCCCAGGTGGCTTAACAGAACCTTTCACACCAGACAAGCCAAGGATTTGGCTTCTTTTGTTTTCACTTTGAAATCTCAAAGTGGAGATACACTGCTTGCATAACCTAAGGCAGCAAAAAAATTTCAGCCAATGGGTTGGCTTAGAAGTCTCTCAGGCAGAAGGAGATACTTTTAACCCACGATTTGGATTTGAACATGGAATTCACGATTTCATATGAATTACACACTCACTGTCCTGAAATGGGGAATTCATGGTTTTCCTTATGATTTCATCTCTGATGATGTATTCTTATTTATGATGTCATTAATGATTTTTATAATTACAAATAAATATGCAATTCACAATGAATGTTCAGGGAAATAATTTCTGCTAACAGTCAAGAAGTGCTTATGGTTTCAGTACTCCTGCGCTAAGCTTTTTGCAATGGTGCTCAACTGGATATTTGAAGTTCCTTCATATATTGTACCTGAAATCAGAAGAAAATAAATTAGAAGACTATAAAACCACAGTGAGTATATGAAGAGAGACCAAGATATTGTTCTAACAGTCCAGTCAGAACATTTACAATTATGAAGTGATGCTTTACTGAGCAAGTTCTAGAAACAGAATTATTTACATAAATGTTCATATTTTATTATCTGCAACAATTAAAATACTCTTCTGCTGGTACAATATAATGACAAGATGCTTTCCTGAAAAGCAATTCCTAAATAACCAACAAAAGTTAAGTATTTACAAATGCTATCAGCAATAAAAGTCAAAGGGTAATATTGTTAGAAATGTCAAACTGTTAGGCCCAAGAATTATACTAGTAAACAAGGAAGTCTTGAAACTAAAACTCCACATAGATTCAGATCTTAAAGCTGAAGAAAGTATTTTCAATTTTTTTGAACTGGAATTTTCTTAACAGAATGGGACACAATGTGTGTCTCTGTATTTTATTGGTATCTAATTAAACATTTTAACTAGCCTTACATACACAGGTATTTACACCTAAAGATTTACCTTCTTATATCCAAGCCTTTGAATCAGTGTTGATTACAGTCTCACGGAAAAAAATATCTTAAAAAACTAGCAGGTCAGTCATCCCCAAACTTTAATACCACTAATGCTACAAGAAATACTTGTTAAGAAACTATTCACTCACCTATCTTGCAGTCACGATAGTACTTTTCTATTGGATAATTTTTTGTGAATCCAACGCCACCCATCCATTCAATACATTTACTAGTTGTCAGTGTTGCAACCTATGAAAATAGTTTCAGAGTTACATTTTCAGGATTAAACTTCATGCAGGTGGTAGTAAATTTTATTCTTTGTGGCTATTTAAAGTAAAAACAAAACAGTAATTAAAGCAGTTACTAGAAAAAGTGGGAAGAGGAAGGACTGATATTTTTGTATTCATCTTATTTATGCAAGTTATTTTAGAATAAAAATGACATTTTTCTAAATCAGAGGACATCAAGAATTCAATAACCATTATTGCAACAGTTCACATGCTGCGCTATGAAAAAGACTAGCAGTGGTATGCAAGACAGCAATTAAACAGAGGCAGAAGCAATCCAGTTTTGAATCATATTGAGACCCACAGTTGTGACTGGCAGAGTTGAAACGGTCACAAATGAAGTCTCACCATGCCACTTCTTTAGCCACAAAAAGAGAATTCTGAGAAAATGCAATCTCTCTAGATGAGCGAAAATACTAATTCACTTTCTCTTTTAATGTTGTTGCTTGGTTTTCAAAATTTTATTTAGGTGAGTGAGCAGTTCATTCTTTAGTGGCCTACTTGACACTCCGTACACGGACTGAGAATGAGGAACAAGGTAAAAGTACACCCACAGATCTCACAGCAAAACATGAATTAAAAGTTATACATTCAGTAACAGAAGAAACTTTTAAACAGCAGTGAAATAAATCCACTGAATAAAGAGACTGTAAGTTACCTCAGCAGTGTAGTATTTGGCCATGCTGGCCTCCTTTATGAATGGCCTTCCTGTTTCTGCAAGACGGGCTGCGTTGTAGGTCAGCAACCTCGCTGCCTCCAACTGTGTGGCCACCTGAGCTATCTGATGTTGCATCCCCTGTAATAAGCACGCTGCAAGTCAGACAGAACCGGTACCTAGTACTCAACTGGAATTTCTAGCAAGAACCATTCTTTTCACCAAGGAACATACCTACACTCTAAAATAAAAATACAAAATCTAGATGGACTAGTAATTCTGCATGTCTCTGCATCTATGACATCGATGTTGGAAAACCTCTGGGCCACCAAAGTCCTTTTACGAACTGCACTCCCATTTTCTCCTTCCTTCTTCTTGGATTCAGGAGTACTGGGGAACTTCTTGCCTGACTGGCTGGACAGGAGGATTCAACAGGAACCTATTTGCACCCATGAATATCAAGGCAAATTTCAGCCAAATCTTAACATTCTCCTCAGCACTGCAGAGACACGCGTAGGTCAAACCTGTATTTTTATTTTGCGGCTGTCTATTGAGAACATTCATACATTAACAAGTCTAGTTCCCTGATGAGCTTAACCAAGAAAGACTTCAAAAAAGTAGCTCTTAAATAAAGTGGAGAACTAGCAAGGTGACAACCACTTCTTCCCATATTCCATAGCCATGAGACAAGAGTTAGGATCAGCATTAAAGTATAGAGGACATGACTGATGAATGAATTCAAAGGGAAGGAAAAAGGTGATGGACCTGACATCTAAATGGTAGTAGGTATTACAAAAGAATAGGTTTATTTAAGGAGACCCAAACATGACGACTGAAAACGAACATTTAGTAGCCTAACTTGGTCCTAAACCACAATGAAATCTTTCACCTTATTAGAACATTAACACTGCTCCCTAAAATTTGCAAAAATATAAATGCAGGTCAAAATAACAAAATGATTCAGCAATTATAAATTCCATTTCCCATTCAAAAGATGCAGTTCCAATAATTTCCTAAATATCTGTGGGTGCTTCCTAAAATTTGTATAAATTATGAGTAGTACTAATGTTCCTTCTCTTCAGCCGAGATGTAGGTTTCTTTTAACAAGAAAATGACTATAGTAATTACAATTATATATCTTCCTTATTAAACTATACATCATTTTTGCAACAAAGAGTCTTTTTCGTTTTAAGATACAGATATTATCACGGAAACTAAATGTCTTTGTATAACACAGGAAATCTAATAATTCAATCAGTTTTCCTCATCTTTTTATAATTTCTAGTGTCTCCAGAAAAAGGCCTTCCCCTACACCTCATGAAAGGGTATAAAAACTGGAACACATTCAACATACTGTGATATTAAAATCAGAAGAGAAAGCAGTTCCAGGTATCTTATTTTCAAAGGCAGTGAATATATTATCAAGTAAAAGGAGTTATGTTAATAATGTTTTGAAGTTTTAAATGATTTCTACGGTACTTGCAAAGGTACATAGCACTGAATTTATATATTTTACGTGGCAGATGAATGGTCATCCAAAATTCTTCTGGAAAATTCTCAAATATTGAGAAGTAGAGACGTGACACAAGGTGGAGCACAAATTATGCAAATCAGATTACTCATTTTACTGACTTCACCTACTGTGGTAACTACTACTCTCTTGGAGGACACTTCCCATGTGTTCATTAACAAGTACCTGGAAATCGAATACGCTTTTCCCAAACTGGACTCTCTCCTTTGTATAGGGAATTGTATGGTCGAAACACCCCTGTGCCAGTCCTAACATCTGTAAGAAATAAGACATATTGAGGCTAGTTAGGACAAAAAAAAACCCCAAATTTTGAGGAATAAGCCTATTCCATACTATTCCATTCCTGAAAGAAACTTTCTTACTAAAGGCAAAATATTTCTGAAAACACTATCACTAATTTTTGAACAGATGTTATAGGTCAAATATGGTTGCACAAATATTAAGTGTTTCTGGCAAAATTCTTAATTACACGGGAAAATTACTGTAAACTAAAGATCTATAGATCTACATTATGCCATTAAAGGAAAAATAATTTGGATTATTATTCAAAGCTATTTTCATAATCAAAATAATTTCTCATTTTATAGAAGACACTAGACTGTCAGAATTAGCAATTTATTTCAGAAGTTGGAAAATTAGTATAGTGGAAGGAGAGATAACATTTGTTCCAGCATTTTTGAGAAAAAAACCCAACTCAACAGAACAATTTTAGAAGACCCATTGTCTCTTCACATGCACTCTTCACTTGGCAGCAAAGACAGCAAAACACAACTGTTATCTTGGAGGATAACATCTGGGAAAACTACATACAAACATTTACAAAGAAGTAACTCACATCTACACTAGTGTCTGATTTGTTAGCCTAAGGAAACATTATGAAATCTGGAAAGCAAACTAGTTTTACTTTTTTTTTTAACTACCAATTTTAAGAAGCATATTCCATTCCAAACAAGACAGTAAAGAAAGGACCCTGCCTTTCATATATCTTGGAATATATAGCTATTAGTAAATAAGATCAGTTGGTTTCATTACATAACTACCATTCACCTGAACGCATTCTTTCTACCTAGTTTCTTTCCTAGGAAAAACAAAGATAGGAAATCAGATTAGGGGAAGCATCAGAGAAGTTAAAAAAAAAAGGGGGGGGGGGAGGAATGAATGGCATGAAGAACTATCAAAAAGCAAGGTAACAGTATATGGTAAAATTGGAATCTCATAAAACTTTTCTAAGTCAAGATGGGATACTACAACGTGGCAGTCAGCTGTCATATCAAGCAGTTTAAAATATGTTTAATGATGTACAATAGTGTATGGGTATTTTTGATAGACCCACATATTAAGCTGAAAGCCAAGGGCCCCAAGAAGGTAAAAACATGACTCTGACTGGGTTCAGACATCTACTCCTTAATCATTTAAGGCTCTAGAAAAAAAGACACAATACACAGGAAAATGAGTATGTGGGAAAAGAACATAATACAGTCTGCTGCTAATCAGCTGTATTACCAGATTTGTTGCCTTCTCATATAAACTCATACAGACAAACCAAGTATATCAACTTCAGCACCTGTAGCAATATATGCAGCTACCTTGCACTAAAACTACCTGACACTGTTTTCACAGCCACAATTACATTTTATAAGATGTTCATTATCTTTTAAAACTATTACTACTGCAAAACTAAATCCAATCCTACAGGGCTTTAGAACTGCTGTTCTTGTCCACTCAAGTCCTTTTCTCTTCATTTGAAGGTGCCACGAAAGTAGTAACTAAGATATAACAACTACCTGACCTTACCTTTTAATTAGGTTATAACTGTAACTTGGAGTAATTAAAAGTAAAATCCAGACCATGTATTTTACTGCCAGAGCCTCTATATTATTTATATCTATGGGAACAATGGGGCCCACAGCCCTAGTTTTTAAATGCCATATCAGATGAAGCTTAATCACAGATAATCTGTAGGAATGATGTAAAAGCCAACCCATTTAGCAGCATAGTATACTGCCATGTGGAAAGTCTAAACTTCATGAGGATGATTACTTCTGGTCTGTCTGCAAACTTGGGCAAAAGATAAGGGAGATTGGTACTATAAACATATTACACCCTATACAGCACAATTACATCCACAACAAAGTAGAAACAAAAAAAAGATTACTTTCAAAAGTAAATTAAAAATATAAAAACTTGTCATAAGTCATTTTATTATAGGGCTGAGCCTGATTTCCAGTGAAATCAGCAGCAATCTGAGATCCAAATTGAGTTTACAACAAAATACAACACTTTGAAATAACTCCAAGGTCAGCAAATATTTTCTCCTAAGATGCCATAAGGTGCAATTTTCAAACACAACAATGAACTAGGACACTTCTGCTATTAAAAAAACATATTTATTTTAAAAATAAGTTGACTTTTAAAAATAAGTTGTTGGGAAAACATCAGTTAGCATAAGGTCACATTTGGCAATCCCATACAATCACAGCTGGAAGTATTAATATTAAACATTTCAGTATGTTATATTTTCCAAACCTAGCTTTCTTTGTAAAATAAATTTGCATAATGGAAGATAAAAATGTTGATATATTTCAGTAGCAATAAGTTAACCACCAAAGACAAACTAATTGCCATTTAATGTTTTCTAAATCTATTGGTTATGTCACTGAAGGAGAATTTTACCATTTACAGTTGTTTTAGTATTTTACTGTAACTTAGATACAGGAATAGTGACATCTAGTGGCAATTTAGTTTTTAATAAAGTATTTTCTAAAGTTTATTCTTATTAACTTTAAATATTTTGTAATGGTCAATCCAAATTCAAAGTTATATACTGGTTGTATTCAGTATTAAACAAAATTACCCACCTGTGCAGCGATACCTATTCTGCCAGTATTTAGCATTCCAATTGCATACTTATAGCCTTGTCCAACCTGTCCCAGGATATTGGTCTCAGGAACCTAAAGAATAAAACCACTCAATTATTCCTCTTCTATTCTGCTTTGCAACTGCTGGTATGGATCACAGGTGAATCAATGTACATGTTTTATTTAATGTTCCTCATAAGTGAAGGCATAAAACATAAACCAGACATTTGATTCCTAGAATATCTGATTAGAATATTTTCTGTTACATGTGATTATAAACTGATGATTTAGAAAAACTGTATCAAAATTTAAGAAACCCAACCCCCCCCCAAGACTTCTGTGAAAGAATAGGGAGGAAAAAGTTAAAATATGCCAAACAATCAGTATGTCTAAAGAAAAAAAATATACTAGGAATTTAGTTAACATTCTTTCCTTATATGTAGTCGAGTTCCAATTATACACAAATTATGCTTCAATAGCTAAACAACTTACAATACCTTAACATTTTCAAATGTTACTGGGCAGGTAGAAGACGCTCTGATTCCAAGCTTGTCCTCCTTCTTCCCCACATGTAGTCCCTCTGTGTCACGATCTACTATGAAGCAAGTAATTCCCCTGTATCCCTAGGATGAATTAAAAAATAATCAAGAACTGGTTTTTATACTAATATCACCAAATGGTGGTCTAAATATCTCATTCCACTACTGAAATTATACACCTGCTTAATACTATACTACTACATAAAACACTGGCACCATCATCTGTTCCCTCTATGTCTGCTAATTATGGCATAACAAAGGCCAGAGATACTTTCCTGTTAAAATATTCCACGTGGAAAACATAATCAGAACAACATTAAAAGTTCTCTTGATAAGACAGGGGACTGGTATTACATAAACGAAACAGACAGGACTGTGGTGCCTGTCTATAATGGAAATCACTGGGAAAGCAAGTTATTGCTGTGCAGTGAAGCTACTGCTTGCTGTTGGAACGTATGTCACAGGCAAACAACGGACTGCAAGAAGACATCAGGTACCTTTAGAGTAAAGTTGTCAAATGAGTAATGGCTCTAAACCCATCTGTCAGATGATTCTATAGGATGCAAGATTTTACATAAGCTTAATTACTTCAGCTACTTTTCTCATGGAATGCTGCATATATACTCTTCCTTTTAAGGTCCTCCAAAGTAAGAGCACTGACTGATGAGACTGGCGTCACTGGGAACTGTGCGTGAATATTCAAAGTGCAGCAAAATTGTTAAAATACTAACAGACCTAATCTAACACCCAGAATTGGTGCACACATTCTCCTTGTGATTCCAGTTTTCAGAACATTGGTACCACTGTCTCTTCATTTTAGAGAGGCAGTGGGAATATAATTGAGTAGTCTGAAATCATTATGATTGTTATCAAAAAGCTCCAAGAGTTGATTTGGTATTCAGATAATGATCTGGACAGGTCACTAAATAATGCAAGTGACAACACATAGATTGTATACCCAATCTAAATTCTGGCATCTCTTACATACAGGCTTACAATCTTCGTATCTTTGACACCTTAAACTAGATTCTTGAAGTACAGAACGGTGATTCCTGATAGCTGTCACTTTCTATTTTTCTCTCCATGTAATTCTTATTCCCAGTTCTCTCCTTTCCACCACTCATTCTTGCTCCCTCAGCATTTCCCCCAGCCAGAACCACAGTAGCGTCTCTTATGCAACATACTACAGACAAAATTGCGAGGTGTTTCTGGCCGTGTTTCCATCTCTTCCTGTCCCTAAAGTCCACAGCACCTCTTCTCACTATGCGGGTAACACTGAGAGGCAGGAAAAGTCCTGTGGTTCCTCTCAAAGAGTTGCCTCTTATTAGAGAGGAGGCTGCTGTTTCAATCTCACCTCAATGACAGCCCATCTCACCAAAGGAGAGCTGCTACTGCAGAGTGTACGTTTCAGTACACAGTTCTACACTGGTCTGTTCTCTCATTTAAACTGACGTCAACTGTTATTTAATCTTTGAGCAGCATTGACTTTTAATCTCCTTCTTGAATATTCAAAAGCAAATTTCTAACTTCAAGCAGACAAGGTATTATATATTTTTAAAATGTTACACTAATACAGAAGAAACAACTCCAGATTATATGGCAATGCACAGCAGTTAACAAATATAGAAACTGGCTTATCAAATATATTTTCATTTTATGTAGTACTCAAATCACCCACCAGCTTGTGAAGAGATGAATAAAAATTCAGAAAGTGACACGGTGTTCAACTGTTTAATACAATGAAAGAAAAACCTCTCTTCTTATTTAGTCAAAACCTGAAATTTTAATTTTAAAAATAAATATCTTCAAGTTAAATTTTTAAGAAAGAGATATTGGAAGAAGTTTAAAAAATAAATCAAAGTTCTAAACAATTTAGTTTTGTATTTGATTATTACCCTACCGTATTGGTATAGCACATTTTAAAGCCTGCAGCTGACTTTTCTGAATCGACTACCTATACGCAAATTGGTGACAAAACTTGAAACATGCATATTCAGCTACATATTTTTTCACCTGAACATACTTTGCTGTTGTATTCTTGTTAGTTTTCCAGTGCATGTAGCCTAAGCTCTCTTTTGCCTTTCAACAACAGCAACTTGTCAGTTAAGTCAGAAGGGTTGGAAAGACTTAAGACTATCTGTTCTTCCGTTACTCAGAATAATAGAAATGCATGCTGTGCTCTCCATCTAAGCAATTATGATTCTGACATTTTTATTTTCCCTGGTGGGAGGAATTTATTAAATTGCTCAGCAAGTTCTCAGTTTTTGTTGGGAAATATTTTTAAAGGTTTGCTGTCAGCTAGGAAAAGGTTCAAAGAATATTAACCTTTAACATCAGATTATTAATATAAAATCCATAGTTTCATACATCATCAGCTGTCACTGAAATGCATCTATTCTTTAGCAACTTACTAAGGATGGATCTGTATTTGCCATCACAAAGAAAACTCCTGCATGTTCTGCTAAGCTAATCCACATCTTTGAGCCATTGATAATATAGTAGTCTCCTTTCTTTTCAGCCCGAGTCTTCAAAGAAAATGCATCACTGCCAGATCCAGCCTCCGAAAGACAGAAACTGCCTATCTGTCAATTGAAGGGAAAATTTCATTTCAATTTTTACTGAAAATATAGGCACAACGTATAACAAATTCTACAACAAAAATAGTTATAAACAAGCACAAGTCTCTTAAATTCAAACATTTTAATCTATTGCATCAAAGTAACTAAGTTTCAGATATGGAGATTAAGAATAGAAACACTGTGTAATTACACGTCTCTCAAAGTCAACTGCTTCAAAGTTCTTTTCCACAGCAAATTAAATTTTAATGAAACTAATAAATGCCTTTCCACTTTTACGTCTCAGCTACTGACGACAGGACCTATCTATATCATCTCAGCTCTAACCAGTGTTTGAAAGTTCACACGTATTTTCCAATGCTGCGGTCACCCATTTAGTTACTGAAAAAACCCACCCACTAACATTACTTAACTATTAAAAATTATATTATAGTTTAGTAAAGTGAGAATTTGACTCACTGTATCTTTAGCAACTCTGGGCAAGTAAGTTCTCTTTTGTTCTTCTGTTCCATATGTGGTAAACAACTTATTTGTTAGTGTATTTTGGAGTTCACATAGAAGAGCTACGGCTGGATCAACTTTGGCCAATTCTTCTACCACCAATATGATTGAAAAAAATGAAGCTCCAGTTCCTCCATATTCTTCCCCAAGCTCAATACTCATCAGCTGCAACATAAATAGATCAATCTGTTGGTTCTTGTCAACAACTTGTTAGTCCAAGCTGATACTTAAGAGATTAAAATGAAAACCACAAAACGTAAGTATTTCCAGACCCTTCCCCAAAGACCTGTTTTCCTTCAATACCCTAAACAAACTAACAATTCTTCACAGAAGCTGACAGTCAATTCATGCAAGAAATAACGTGTCCAGTATACAGGCCAATCATCACCCTAGTTTGATTACCATTTCCAGAACAATTGTAATCTCAACAGAAGTCTAATATTTAGTGTTGTCATTGTATAAAATGACATTCTAAACATGGACAAGCTTTATGTTTGATAGCAGGAAAGGCTAAATTGAATCCAGGAATGAACACCAGGATATCTGCAACACAAGTCATTGTGGTTGCCCATTAAGGACACAGAGGACTCCTGATACCCTTTCCCAGCAACGCTTATTGGAGTCATGGCAATTCTAGCATTCTACGCAATTACACTTAGCCAATTAAAAAAAAAAAAATAAGGGCAGAGGGGAAAGACAAGAAACTCAAAGCAAAGATGGAGAATGTGGTACGGCAGCGGGAGAGATGAAAATAATATTACAGTAAAAGATGGAGAGTGATAATGCAGTAAAAAAGAAGAGAAAGTTGCCTTGCTGTTGATAAATCCAAATTTTTTAATGATTCATTAGTTCACTTGAGTTATAGCTCTCAATTTTTTAATCTAAATATCTGAAAAATGCACCGCTAGATTCATAAAATGATCTCACTTTCTGAATAAAAGATTAAGTAAAAGTGTGCAGACCCCTTGTTCAAACAATCCCTGTATTACAGAGTCTTCCATTTTCGAATTCTCATCCATTTTTTGCACCAAAGGTGCAACTCGTTCCTGAGCAAATTTTGTCACTGTAATGAAGAGAAGAAAGAAAGAGTGCAAGGAGAGTGTTAGAATACTTAAAGATCAATATAACAGTAATGTGGTACTTCTAACAGGTTATGAATGTATTCCCTGACTCTCCCAGACAAGTTAATAAAAGGACAAAAAGTTGCCCAAGTGAAACAAGGTGATATGCCGCAAGGCTCAGTTATAATTACTTTCTGAACTCATCTACAACTCTCTAAACCAAAACAAATACTTCCTATAAATTCAGAATCTTTGAAAGCATCTCAGCAACACTTATGTAACATTGGTTGACCAAAAAAATTATGTAAAATATTTCAAATACATCCCTTATTTGATTAGCTGTATCGTATTTCTTTATAAATTAAACCTGCAGTTTGGGAAGATGGTCTCAGGCTTTAAAGCATGTTATTTTGAGTGCACAAAATCCTGTATGAGTGTTTCTGTTTAATCTGAGCCTTTTATAAGCTCTCTCCCAGATATGCAGGTCCTCACTCTTTCACCTTTGCTCTGAGGATCCCTTCTGAAACACTGTCTTCTTCGTGCAAGCCTGGCTCATTGCAGACACTCACATCACATCTGTCACCGTTCTGGCTATACCTGAAATCTCTGAAAACCAGCAGGGCAGTTAACTGTAGCTGAACTAAACACCTCAGAAAGGGCACTAGTCAATGCCAGGCAACTTCACTTCTGCAACAGCAAGTTTTAAACAGTTAATATTTATTTATGCAGAGTAAACTGCACTGTGGTATGCGGAACTGTGCTATGGTAACATGGAAAAAGAACATTACGTTTTTCTCTTGTGAACTATAGCAGTTTTAAAATTAAGCACAATCCCCCACAGCAATCTCAACATTTAACTAGAATTAAATAATGAAAAGAAATTTTAAAGCTAAAATTTCCCTTCTAGTTGGACTTTCTGAATTTTAACTACACAGATAATAGGTACCCATATTTTTCAGCATTGTTTCCTCTTCGGTGAATGTTTGAAGCGGAGCACAGACAACTCCATCACTGGCTAGATTTGGCATGAGTTCCGATTTGGAGGATCTAAAGACACACGGAGAAGCTCTCCAAGGAGCCAAGTATGCTGGCATATTTCTTTTCAGCTGTTGACAACAAATACAGAACATGCAAACAGTTAACAGAATTTGTATTTGTATACAGACAGCAATACACAATTTTACCCAGTGTTTTTATTCAGTAAATGATTAGGAAATACAACTTACATTCAAAGTCTAGTCTGAAAGTTTTTGAGAAGATATAACCCCTGCCCAGTGTCCTAAAGAAAATATCCCTTAATTATTCTTCTTTCAACCCCAAACAATTTTCCTTCTGGAAGTTTGCTAACACAATGTTATGCTACAAACTATTCACAAACATTAATTTTAGCAATTTTTGGTGTTTACAAGCAAATAAACCCTGCTGATAGTATTTATTTTTATAGATGATTTTGCAAGTCTGCTGCAATATTCATAGTAGTAAGTGTATATTTTGATAGAATTAATATCTTCATTAACAAATATGATAAGAGTAAATGTGAAATAGACTTAAGAATGCTTTTTACAGAAGACCTGTCAACTTTTAATGATAGATTTAGCTTTCTCCCTGGTTTTCTAGGGACCAGCAACTCTTGTTTCTAAAGCAATCTGATAGCACTTCATCTGGATTATTGGTATTTTGCTGTGAAAGGGCACAACTTTTAACAGCACCGTAGATTTTTGTATTCAAACTGAGTTCTTATCCACCACAATGATTTTCAGAATGAGCACACATTTCATAGACAAAGCCCTGGCATTTGAATGCCTCTGTAAATTTCTGTACAGTTAGTTTAAATCCTACAGTTATTATGTTGATAGTACTATGTAACTAATAATTAATGTGTCTTATTTGGTTGATATATTTAGAAAGTACAGGAAGGAACTAAAATTGAGTAATTTATGCTTAAACTCTCCCCATTCATCCACGATATACAATTCCAAATGATATGAAGAAGCACTGGTTACCCAACCAAGAGAGCAGAGGTATTACGAGCATTTTACTATAAGGGGAATGGTGGTAAGCATATGTGGCACAAGGCACACAAATGAACAGAACAGACAGTGGCTTTTGGGAGCAAGATACGCATAGTGATTGTCAGGTGGGTGGACATAGATAATGTGACAGGTAACTAATTTTGTACCTTGGAGAACTATAAACTACTTAGCATTCAAAGACTTACTCAAGTAGATAACAGCAGGCTTTAGAAAGGAACATGTTTAGTTTGAAAGTTAATATACTTTCCAACAACAGAATAATTTCTTAGGATTTTAAAAAAAGTTAGCATAATGAATATGATCTGGCTTAAAAAGTAACAGGCTAACAGTAGCTAAACTGCTGCAAAATGTATTCCTGAAAAGCGCTATTAAAAAAGAAGCACAGTTCGACTGACTGATCTCAAAAGAGGCAAGACAGAGAAATGGCTTTGCTCTCACAGCTCCCAAAACGCAACTTATTCTGTGGCTAACGTCTACAGATCAGATCTTTGCTACAGATATCTGTCACTATTGCTATTGTCAGTCTGAAGTGTGGAGATATTAATGTCTTACTAAGACAACTGCTGACACAAACCCCCAGTAGACACAGCTGTGCCATAATGTATATATGAGCATATGCCTGCCAACATCCATTTTTGCCAGCACACACTCTTAACCCTACAGTGAGCAGACTGACTGGCTGTGCCGTAACCAGACTGCTATGTAGCTCACAGAATGCAGGACAATTTTGCAATGCACACTGTGATAGCAGCATTCCTCAAAAAATGGCAGAAACTTTGGGGTCAGGAAGTAAAAATTCCTTTGATCCTTCTAATAATTCACTCTCTTTCATGTTGGCTTTCAACACTTGTCATCTCCCTGGCTGAAGAACTGATGTAAAACAGATCTACAGACTCTTTTTGTCTTGGAGACAAGATGCATAAGTCTATTACGGTAAGGAAACTCTGACTTTTGCACAACCAGTCATGCATAACAAAAAAACCAGTAAGAAGTGGCAATATAGAAAACAAATATTGCTGTGAATATTCAACGTTCACTCACATTCAACAACCCTGGTCACATAAAACAAATACTGATTAGTGGGGCTGATTCATGAATACAAAGTTCGGATGATCAGCAATAGCTGCAACACTTTCAAATGAAGACTTAAGTTACTGGAGCCACCGTAGGTCTTCACAGAAAAATAAAACAGGAGTTGCCTTAATAGAGATAAAATCCAAGGCAACCATGTTCTGGAAGCTGTCAGTCAGGAATGGATTATTCGCAGAACATCCAGCTATGGTAGGATCACTCAACACCCAGACGTGCAAGACCATTAAGCATCCTCCTGCGTAAGTCCATATTCTTAGCAAGGTCTGAGAAGGAAAAATGTGAGCATGCACAGACACATACATATATATATATATATTTAACACAGTATGCTTCCTGAGCAGTTGTAGGATTACAAATCACACATACTTCCTGCTTCTTCCACTACTTTATTTCCAAGTACAAAGAAAAGAGCATTTTTCTTTCATGGTGGCATAACCAAAGATGAATCACTGAGAATATTTCACCAGTACTGACCAAGAGCTGTCAGGAAAAATACACAGTGCCTTCTTAAGAATACAAAACTTTTTGAAAAGCTGCAAGTAGGTACGTTCAGTAGCCAATAAGCCAGTACTTTTGAAACAATTGGTAGCATGCTGGGATTACCTCTGCTTTAATTTGATGGCACCTGACACTTGCATGTAGAATTATCGACCATGCAGGTGAACACATCACTAAACACATGCAGAGGACTCTGCTCCATGCAAAGTGGGAAGTACAGATCTTGTAGACCACAAAAACCCCACAGATTTTTCTCATATGCTTTCAGGAAAATGTGAAGCTGGACAAATTTCATTGAAAACAGTTCAGCAAGGTCAAGCACAAGCACATGGGGCTGTATCGGCAGAGGTGACCTGCCAAATGCCTGGCTAGCAAGTAGAAGCTTTGAAACACAGTAAAGAGCTCAGTGTTTGTTACAGGTTACAGCCACCATAGCAGGCCCACTCTTGGCAACAATGCCAAAGGTTTTGAGAAAGTTAGTGCTCACGGGAACTGTCCCTTCGTTCACTTAGCCTCCCTCCCCCTTAGTAGAAACCACCCCAGGCTTTCTCCCCTCCCCAGAGCTTTCACTCGGAGGCTCTTCCACTGCAACCAACCCACTTGAAAGTGGTAAAGTGTCCTACTGCAGCAGGAGAAACAAAGGCAACCCTTCGCGTACATATGCAGACAGGGTTTGATAAACGCTTGTTTGATACCCAGTTGAGATGGTGCTAGAGGGCAAAAGGAATATGCATAACAAGGTTACCTTGAAAAGTCTTAAAACCAGTAGGATGGCCCCAAGGGATGGGACCTATATCAGCAACACCCACACACAGAGCAGCAGCCAACAGGTATGCCAGAGTAATAGCACAGTGTAAAAATGATGTTTTATTTCAACATTTAGATTAAAAAAAATAATCAAGTCACTACATTATTGTTTACATTTTTAGTCTTAGAAGTCACACAGTCATACAGTATTATGACCTTTCAGATAGTTATTTAAAGTGCACGTATGTTACTCAAATGTTTTGATACTGCTTCCCTGCTTTTTTCCCTTCTTTTTCTGTAGGTCAGGTAGTGATTTATGCTGCCACAAGATTCAGACTGCTTGCCCTACTAAACACATGTATTTGAAAATTGGTTTCTGGGTTGCTGATAACATTGATTTTTCTGTTTATCTCAATTCTTACCTCCACCTCAGCTCTTTAAAGATCGGTTCTTTTGGCTTCCTACTGTTTGTTTTACAATCTAAAATGAGATTTTAATGCTGGTGGACCTGGCAGCAGCATTAAGATATAAATAAAAAAAGGCCAAAGCAATGTACTTTCCTAAGCTCGCCTGGCTTTCCTTGATGACTTCCACTCCTGTACCTGTCCTAGCCATCTTCCAGACAGCTCCTGCTTCTCAGCAGAGAAGCTCCATCACTGGAAGCTTGCTTCCCCTCATTTATGGGGTTGGTTTTCTTTACTTCAGTTGTCACAACACACCCACAAGCTGCAGGAGGAGGTCCCAGGCCAGCACGCCTTCTCACTCTGCACAGTAAAAGCGTGTGTGCGGCACAGACCCAGGTTTTCCGCTTGTTTCCTTTGTCTTTTGATTACAGTGCCACAAGTCTGTTTAGATAACCGAAGGAGACATCAAAGCACCTCTGCTGCTAGGACTGTGCTGCCTCCCCACAGGCATATCTGCCACGGGCTGCTCCCACTACAAGCCGTTTCACAAGACTTGCAAGAACTTTTTTTAACAAGAAGTTACCTAATACCACCCCTCCATACAAAAAAAAAAAAAAAAAAAAGCAAGCGCCAGACAGGAGAAGAGGGCCTTCCAAACCCACCCTCAGCCCGCTGCACAGCTGCACTTGAACCGGCCGAGCAGACCCCGCACCCCGCCAGCTCCGAGCCCCCAGCGAGCGGCTTCCCCGGCGGGGAGCCGGGCTCCCGGAGCCCGCCCTCGTCCCCACAGGCGGGACCGGGGAGCCGCGTAACGGAGACGCGGGGGCCTCCTCGGCAAGCGCCGCGCACCCACGGCCCCCACCGGCGGCCCCTCGGCAGCCTTAACCGGCGGTCTGAGGTGACAGGAGATGAGAGGCGAGGCGAGGCAAGGCGAGGCGGGATCCCTCCCTCCCTCAAGCTCGGAACCGCCGGCCCGCCGCTCCCTCAGGCGCCCGGCGACCCCAGCACGGCGGGGAACCCACCCCTCTCCCGCCCTCAGGCGCCCCGCTTCACCTTCGTGCAGTTCCTCAGCCAACCGCCCGCCGCCGCCGCCGCCATCTTGCCGCCCGCCGCCCCCGGTGCCACGCCCCCGCCGCGGTCTCGCGAGGCTGCGGTGGGCCGGGCCGGGCCGCGGGAGGCACAACAAACATGGCGGCAGCGGCGGCGGCAACGGGCGGCGGCCGCGGCGCGGGGTGGCGGCGGTGAGTAGTTTGCCCTCTCCTTCTTCGCCCTGACGCCGTAGGAAGGGGTAGCTCGGCGAGCAGCGCGACCCGCAATCCTCCCCTCCTTCCCCGGGGCGGTGGTTCAGTGGCAGCCGTGACACGCTCTGCCCGCCCCGCGGCGTCCCCGCTGGGGCCTCCCTTTAGCGTGAGGGGGGCGGGCGGCGGGAGCGCCTCACCGGGGGAGGCTGCTGTCGGTTCGGGCGGGTGAGGAGAGCCGTGCTGCCGGTGCAGCCCCTCGGCTTTCCCCTTGTTTTGAAGCCGGGACGACGACGACGACGACGACGACGAACGACCCGTGACCGTGTGGCTTCCCGCCCACGCGTGAAGGCGGCGTGGGTCGGAGAAAGGGGGAGGAAGCGCGGGGGTATTCGTGCGCGGTCTGGCGTGGAAAGGGGGCGGCGGAGCAACCGGCGGTTTTCCGTGGCTGATGACAGGTCGTGGGGCTCGGCCCGGCAACCGCCAACGCTGCGATTCCTCCTCCCCTTCCCACGCAGAAAACTCCTTCAGAAGGAGCAGGAAGGGCTTGGATAGAGTTTGGGATCCTTCCTCTTTGTTATTTTAATTTGAAGTCATTTGTAGTGGAAAACGTGAGAAGACCGGGGCAGAGACATGCCCCCCCCCGCCTCTTTTTTCCCCTTAATTCCTTAAAAGAAAACAGGGTGCATACATGTGCTCGTAGTCATTTTATTCTCTTATAATTACTGCGGTATGAGTTCTTACTGTGTGTGTTAAACTACTGTTTTTACTCTGAATTATCTTCTTCAGTATAATTCTCTAGGCAAAATATTTGTAACGCCTTTCATCCTAGCACATCCTATGGCACTTCTTAGACAATAAACTTAGTACACATCAGCACTGTAACTGGTGTTAAATCCAGCAGTTGAGCCCGTGTAGAAAACGAATAACCGGTATTCTACCCGTCAGTGTACAAAGCTGGAGAAGATGTAGTTGTCTATGTAGAAAACGTTCTGTGTAAGTAGAACTTGAGGAACATCTGGTGTGATCAGCCCATTCAAGTGCCTGAAACATGAGCTGGTCTGCTCAGGTTTCTAATAATTAGAATTGCATTTACTAGTTTGCAGTAGTGACATAGCAAGCATCTGATCTGTATCCTTCTTCCCTGAAAAGGAGAACAGCTGGTTGTATACCTATAAAAAATACCACGTAAAATCACAAAAGGTTCTTTTGTGCGCACAAATGTAGAGGTTTGAGGCAGTGCTTAAATTGTGGTGACTCACCTACGTTGACATAAAAAAAAAAAAAGGATGAATGTTTTCAAATTAAATCGATGAGGAAGAGAAAGGAAGTTTTATGCAGTTGATCACCAAAATAACGTCTTTTCCCCAATCAGATTTTTAAAATTTTCTGTAATTTTCTTTAAAAATTAAATGTCATTATAAAAGTAATTGATCAAATAAGTTTTTGTGCCTTACACAAAGGGATACACGGATTCTTCTGTGAAAATATGGACCTTTAACGTTGTTTCATGTTGAACCATTCAACATTTAGAATGGTTTAATTTTAAATTGTTTTTTCTTATTATTATAATTTGGTGAAAGTTGACCTGGTCAGGACTTTACGTTACATTGTTCTGTTTTTCTCTTCCATGTCTTTCATTCATATCCTGGTATCTTTGTTTTATTACAGGAGACACCAACAAATGGAATACAAATTAACTTAAGCCTACACGAGGCTGGTGACACCTGAAAGAGGGTAGGCAAAATTGATATATAAAGATGTGTTGAAAACTAACTTAATGGTGTTAATAATGATAGTAGTTGAGCACAGTTAGGTATGATGTGAAAGAACATACTCATCTGGATGCGAGAAGTGAACTAACACTTGTAAATAACTTTCAAAATACGGGAGGATGTGTTTAAATGTGGTCTTGAACTCAGGACTTGAGTTTTTGTCGGTCACCCGATGCCTTGTTTAGTAGCTATTGGAAAATGAAAAGATACTGAAAATGTAGCATTATAAATTATTTCTCATTATAATCAGCAGAATAGTAACGTGACTGACTCGTTGTCCTCTTTCCAACTGAATCCTAAATTCTGTCTTCACAAATTCATTGCAAATTGAGACTCTAGAGGTTTGTCATTTACAGTCCCAGAAAAGACCATGACCAATGACTTCTAATGAATAATTTTATTATTTCAATGCAAAATAATGAAATGGATTAAGAGTTTTATGCAGGATAGGAAACTAAAATTTTGGGAGAACTATGAAATATTGCTTTCTATAAGGCTTCTTTTCATTTTTGCTGATTAGCGACATTCACTTGGTTTCCCAACATTACGGTTACCATAACTGACTTAGCCAGTTCTGGGATTTTTTGAAGCCACATGTTCACCAGAGGAACTATTCAAATGATCAGTGAGATAGAAGTGTCTTTCAGTGAGATAGATGAAGGAGTGGATGCAGTCTTTGAAAAGTTTTTGCTGGAAGTGTAATTGTTTTAATAAAACTTACAGCAGTAGAGTGTTAGAATCTGTCTTTCAAAACATACATATTTTTTTCAAGTTTCTTTCTTACAACTCATGGGGGTTGGGAAGAATAATGGACATACGTTTCCTTTTTTTCCTTCCAGGGAAAGTGGAGAAGCTGTGCTCTGTGCTTTCTGTCTGACCTGTTGGGAGTACCTTTTAGAGCATGTTTGCTACTTAACAGGGAACTGAAATTCAGGTATGATCCATTTAAAAAAAAAAAACAAACCAAAAAAACCCAAACAAACAAACAAACAAAAAAACCCCGAGTTTATTTTGATTATTATGTCATTTTATCCCATTTGATACTGTCCTTATGTTACTGATGCTGAAATCCATTTCCCCAGTCATATGTATTTGGTGATCTTTAATGAGTTAAAAATTCTAAAAAGAATATTCTTATGGTTATCAATTTGTGCATCGATTCATGCTATATGATAAAAATAATCCTTCACTTAAAACCAAGGTTTTAAAATTTTTTTATGAATGCATTCAAATTCAATGACACTTGTGTTTGGAAAATATTTTTCCTTCTAGGCACAAGTGGTTGTAAACATAAAGAGGGAATATGGGTGAAAAGAAGCCAGAACCTTTGGACTTTGTAAAAGATTTTCAGGAATATCTTACACAGCAGACTCACCATGTAAATATGATTTCTGGATCAGTTAGTGGAGATAAGGAAGCAGAGACTCTTCAGGGAGGTAAGCTAATTTCAGTGCTATCAAATTTTATTTTTTTGAGAATGACTGCATTGTTTACATTCCAGATAATTATGGAGACTACTACAATTGTATGGAAGCATCTCTGATAGTCGTTTTCACATCACAAAAGATACGTATGTACCTTTGTTTTAGTCATGGTATGATTTTATAGTTCTGTGTATTTAAAGACCAAGGGCATAGAGAAGCAAAAGTTATTTGGCACAATCTCACAGCAAAATAGATAGTATCCCACTGATGCTTGACTGAAATCTCTTGCGTTATTCACAGCTGGGACAGAAGGTGATCAGAATGGTCTGGATCATCCTTCTGTTGAAGTTTCACTGGATGAGAACTCAGGAATGTTAGTGGATGGGTTTGAAAGGACATTTGATGGAAAGTTAAAGTGTCGATACTGCAACTATGCCAGCAAAGGAACAGCACGGCTTATAGAGCATATCAGAATTCATACAGGTATGAAGTATTCTGCAGTACTTTGCTGTGAGGCATTGTGATACTAACTCAATGGTATGATTTGCAAGTGAGGAGTTGGCATCTTCAAGCAGTGTGATAGTTCTTAGAGTTACTCAACAATTAGAACCGTTTGGGTTTTTTTAATAGACTGGTTTTTTAAGGGTGTGCCCTGTACCTATTTAAAATATCCAAATTTCTACTTACATTTATTATTGCAACTATTGAATTTGAAGTAACTATATATGGGAGTAAAGTTTAGCATGAAAGCATCAGTGTAAATTGAAGGGCCCTAAATATAACTTTTAGTTTTTCCTTGCTAATCAGAAAAGTGAAAAATGTACATGTTGCCATGTGGAGATTTATAGGGGCTGCTTCTCCTCTGTTGTTTAGCTATGAAAATACTATGGTTTTGTACAACATTCTAGATGTGGAAGTATAAAACATAGTCATAAGAATAAAGTTTTCGTATTGGTAGAATATTCAAATGTGAAGGCATATCGTCAAATAAGTGATTAATAACAGTAATGAAAAGAAAAAATACTGTGGCTTCTTTAAGAGTGTTTGCCACTGTTGGGTTTATAAAGCTGAAAAGCAAAATTCTTAGTAAAGGTTAGAATATCCTAAACTGTTCATGAAGTCAGCTCTGACTTCTTGGCAAATGAGAGAAAACAAACGAAAGGTCCTTGTGAAGTCTGACTTTGGTGCCTGCCCAGTGTATTACACCAATACACTAGACTTTATGGCTGTTAACTAGAGTAATAAGAAAAATTGTATTCTGCAAAGAATGGAAGTTTCTACAGGTGTCCAGTCTGGTATGGACTGTCCCAAAACTTTTAAGCATATCATTTCAGTGGTCTTGGGCAGGTGGCCTTCTGGTACTCCCTTTGAAGGAAATGCATTGTTGTAACTTGGATGTAATTGTAGCTCTCTTCGGGTATGGTTATTGTTAATCAGATGCTTGCTTTGCTGTGAACCATTGTTTCTACACAGTAACTCCCAGGATGTATTTTGGGAAAGTCAGTGCTCCTTGCACTGGCCCTGCCGTGTTGGCTTGTTTTGACAAGGCATAACGGTATAGAAAATGGCAATCAACTAGAAATCAAAGAGTTCCGAGGTTTCGACTCTGAAGATCTTGTAAATTCTTCTCTTGTGCTACCATGAGCTACCTCTGTGTGTAGCTGTTGCTGTTTTCAGATTCTCAGTGGAAATTTTGTGTAGATCCAATAGTGGATAAAATACTGTGGCTTGTGGACCTGCATTTGTCACAGCATTAATGCCATGGCTTGCTGCAGATCTGCAAAGCAGTGGTGTGTTTTGGAGCATTATTTTTGTCTAGTTTTTCATAAAGCAGTTACAGCTTCACCTACCATTTGCCTCATATGGTATGTGAACAACGAGAGATCTTTTCTTTTTAACAGCTTTACTCTGTGCAGTGCGATTTCTGAGCTTGTGAAATGAGGGTGATGCAGTAGTGGGAGAAACTGTAATGCAGACTTACACAGTTCATTTTTAAAAGGTACTGAAAGGTGCAGAAGTAACATCAACTTTAAAATTCCATGTCTTTTCAGTAGCCTATAGCTATTGCCATCTAAAAACTTGCATCCCCAAGCCCACAGTGACTACTGGCCAGTTGTCAACATGAGCAGATGGACTGCTAGAGCTGTGATGGGAGACATAAATTACTACTCGAAGAAGTTGGTATTGTGCGTTCGCTGATCCTTGAGAAGTTTTTGATGGCTTTGGTGCGCATGGGGTTTCTCGAACAGAATGACTGAAATAATGTGTTGTTACTTAATGCCAAATGTCATAAATTAAAGCCATACTAGAAAGCAAAAAATCAAATCTTCCTCCTTTAAGTATCAAAATGTAGGTATTGGTATAGTGTCAGCATTCCTTCTCTTACTGTAGGAAGTTGCCTACCTTTCTTATACTCTCAGATCTTAGGTTAACAGTTCTTTTGTGTTTTCAGAATGCTTTCTTATCCTGCTGCTACTTTAGGGAGTAGAGGTTATTAAGTGGCTAGAGGTAGCAGAACAATTCCTGGTGCAGATTATGACCATTTCAGCATGGTTGCAACATAATATATACAAAAGCAAGAAGGATTCCAACCAAGAATTGGGATGCTAAGAAACATCCTCAAAAATCTCTGACCCAGTGGTCATTATTCAGAAGCAAACATTCCATGAGCTACACAAACTCAGTTTTTAGGGCAAAGCATAATACTTGGGGTTTGTGCCTTGACTAACATTTTGAGTCGTTTCACATGGTCGCAGTGTATGGTATTGTTAGCATTATACCAGAAGAAGAGAGCTTTACGTGTGGGGTGACTATTGTCTCAGTGCAGCTGCAGGTATTCCTGTTATCAGAGGGTATATGCATGACTCATTTGATCAAAGAAACTTTCACAAAGGTGCTAGGAAAAGGTAGCCATATCGAAGGTGCACATCGCTCTACTGCAAAATCACGCAGTCTGAATTATTTCCATTTTCAGAAAGCTAACTAGCAGAGAGAGAGGCATACAGGGGCTGTCAGCCTGTCATCTACCAAAGAGCTTCAGCAATTCACACAGTGAACGCTTTGTAGCCAGGTTACTGGTTCAAACATGCCTGATGCCTAATGAAATACCAATAACTGTACAATGATAACAGTTCATTTCCCTATAGCAATCTGTTCAGCTTTATAATATAGACAGGAATCTCAGGCTGTCAGAGGCTTATTTGTTTTTTCTGTATAGTTTCCACTTTGCCTTTTTACAATATGTTTCATATCCTTAATTTTAATACACACTGCGTGGTGTCCTGACAGCAACACCATTTTGCCATTAACTTAATGGCTCTTCAGAAAGCCCCACTTTGTTTCTTTGTACAGAGACAGAGGACTCCAGAACAAGGAAGGGGTTTTTTGGTGGTGTTTTTTTTTTTTTTTTTTTTTTTTTTTTCCACTTAAGGACAAGGACATCCAAGACCTGAGTGTAGTTTTGCTCAGAAGCATAGTGGGGAAGCGTGCAAGGGGCCAAGAGATGGATTGCACGGACTAGGAAGGCTCAGAGTGACTGAATCAGCATTAAAATAGGGAAGTGATAGCTCCCTAGTAGCCTCAGAGCAATGTAAGTAAACAGGTAATGCATCCTGGGTAACATGCAAGTGCAGCAAGGTGTCTGCCAAAGTAATTATGACCCAGGCATGATCACGCAACCATTATCAAGTGCAACTTACTGCAGAATTAACTTCATGCTGAGTCTGACAGCAGTATAATTAGTAGTTCATCAGCTGTGGTGTATTAAGGGTGTGCAACATGGGATGCAAATGTTTATCTCTGTGTAACCAGTTTAGAACGAAATTAGCCTATTCAGATTGACAAATTCTTTGTGAATGCAGGGAGTTTGTCAGCCTTTTTATGTCATTGTACCAGATCTCCAGATCTTTACACATACATATCTATCTGAATACATTTATATGCTTATGGAGAAATCATGGTTTCAGTTGGTGCAAATAAGGTACCTAGAGGCAGCACAAAAATTGCTTGCTTTCCTCTTGAAGAGCCAGTGATGTAGGAAAAAAGAAAAATCTCCTATTCAGTATCCCAGATTGTGATTCCAAACTGTAGGATGCTCCACACGGGAAGGTCTTGCTGCGTTGGTCACATGCCATCTTATGGGGCCTGTACAGTGCTTGCAGTGTAATAGTGGCCCTTGCTCCCTTCAGTCTCTGGGTTTTACAGTTGTTCTAGATGGATTTTTAAAGCCAAAGAACAGATGTATTGCCCTGTATTTAAAACAGTAGAAAATACTTTAAAAAAAAAAAAAAAAAAAAAAAAAAAAGTAAAGGCTGAAGAGAAGGAGCCCACTCACATTTTTTTTGAGTTTGTCGTGCTGTGTGGCAAGAGAATTGGTTGCTTAACAGTGATTTAGAAATTGACCTGGCATTCTAGATAGGAAGATAAGACGATGTTTCATTTCAGCACCTGAAGGTGCATCAAATCCTTTAGGCATTTCTAACATTGCAGACCTGGATCTAAAAACTCCTAAAAGATCAGTCTATGAAAGGAAAATCAAAAGTCCCGAAGTATAATGTTACAAATGTTTTGGCCTGTAATTATGTTTGAAAGTTTTCTAAGTACTTTTTAAAGTGTTAATGTGATTATCTCTAAATATTATTTAATAGAAGAGGAAAACTCTACCTATCAGGAATAGCTGGTACTATCATGTCTGAGAGAGCACACAGTTGTCCAGGGCTTAGATGGCTTTTGTTTTCTTTAATAACTCTTAAGCCACAGGATCCTTTTTCAAAATTCAGTTCTTGAGCGGATGCGTGTGTACGTGGGTTATTTAGATAATAGTTCCAGGATGTTTAAAACTAGGAGTGTTTGGAAGGTATGGAAAGGATACTCTCCCTCAATGTTTAAACACAGTTACCATTAAGAATGATTACATTTTGGTGGTGCAGACATTCCTGTAGCCAACTGCTTATGTGGTTTATAGGTGAGGTAGAGTTTGGATCCAGTTAAGAGCACTGCACAAACATCACTGCATTCAGTCCTTGGCATCATTGCTGCAATTCCTAGTCAGGTTATCTGTTATGCTAATTCTGGTCACATTTTTTTCTTAATGCTTGTTGTCACTTGGGTGAGGCAGAGATGTCTAAATTTACTTTTCCACCAAATAACCAACTAAACTCAAGACTAGCAGTGACTGTGAAGCTGAACTGTTAGATTAGCAGCTCCCAGTTAGCTACTTTCTGTTCCATTAAAAGCCTTTTTCAAGCACTCTTGAGATGCTACAGTTAATCTGTTGTAATTTTCCAGGTGAGAAGCCGCACAGATGCCATTTATGTCCCTTTGCATCAGCTTATGAACGTCATCTGGAAGCTCATATGCGATCGCATACTGGTGAAAAACCATACAAATGTGAATTGTGTTCCTTTCGCTGCAGTGACAGAAGCAACTTATCTCACCACCGCAGACGCAAACATAAAATGGTGCCTGTCAAGGGTACAAGGTCTTCCCTAAGCAGCAAGAAAATGTGGGGGGTTTTGCAGAAGAAGACCAGCAATTTAGGGTACAGCAGAAGAGCATTAATTAATTTGAGTCCACCTTCCATGGTGGTTCAGAAACCAGACTACCTTAATGATTTCACTCATGAAATCCCAAATATCCAGACTGAAGCATATGAGAGCATGACAAAAACAACCCAGAGCAGTGGGTTGCCAAGAGATCCACAAGACCTTATGGTAGATAATCCTTTAAATCAGCTCTCTACATTAGCTGGACAGTTATCTAGCTTGCCACCTGAAAACCAAAATCCAGCCTCTCCTGACGTTGTTTCCTGTCAAGATGAAAAGCCTTTCATGATACAGCAGCCTGCTGCACCTGCAGTAGTTTCAGCTGTGTCAGCAAATATTCCTCAAAGTTCATCTCCAACCAGCCCAGATCCTCGGCCTACACACAATCAACGGAACTATAGCCCCGTGGCAGGTCCCAGCAGCGATCGCAGTGCCCACACCAGTACTCCCAGCATAAGTAACAGTCAACCAAGTACTCCAGCTCCAACCCTTCCAGTTCAGGACCCTCAGCTTCTGCATCACTGCCAACACTGTGACATGTACTTTGCGGACAATATCCTTTATACTATTCACATGGGATGTCATGGATTTGAAAATCCTTTTCAGTGCAACATATGTGGGTGTAAGTGTAAAAATAAGTATGACTTCGCTTGCCATTTTGCAAGAGGCCAACATAGTCAACATTGACTGAGAACGTGCTTTCATTTAGTTTTTTAACATATTACAGTATATTTTTCATACTTGCTGAAGGAAAGCTTGCACATGCCCATAAGGAATCTTCACGTTAATCAATTCGACAAAGGAGGCAAATTTATTTCTGCGTTGTCGTAAAACTTGCCAGGGAAATTTTGTGTAAGATGTAGTTGTTATTTTATATGTAGCCTTTCAAAAAAGCTGAGTGAGTGCTGTAAGAATTGGAATGCATTTACATGCTTTGGTTGCTAAATTTAAGTTGCTTGCACTTAATCCCAATAAATGGTCTATAAATGTAGAAGCAGAGCATGTCCTGAAACGTAGGTTGCAATTATCAGACTATTTACTAGGCAAGATAAAATATATTAACCATAAAATACGAAAGGTTAATGCAATGACACATATGGTTACTTTGGAGACATACTTGTCCTTAAAAACCTAGCTACTCCAAATGGGAAAAACAAACAGAAACAACTTTCACATACAAATTCAATTTGATGTAAAACTTGCTGTAATCTGATGAAGGTTAATAATTTAAGTTTTTGCTTAGTATAGTCTAAACTCTTCATGCTAGGGTTCAAACACTAATTTAACTATTATTTTTAAAGCTCATCACAAAACTAGAAGATAACAGGTTATTGTGAATGAAACTCTGGTAGGAAAAAAGAGTTAAAAGCTTGTCATTCACTAGTTATACAAAAGAAAAATTAAATATGACACCTTATTTTAAACTACTCTTACCAAATTTTACGTGTCATTCTTTTTAAAAGGAGGTAATTTTAAACAGTCATAATAAAGACCTTGTAGAACTAATATATATTCCGTGAGATTTTTAACTGCCTTAAACTAATTTGTACAGATATTTAAAATTTGCACAATTAGACTTCTGTCTTGCTGATAGAAGTTCTAGTAGAAACAAACAAGAGGTTTACAAATTAAAAATCATTTGTTCAGTTTTATCTCGGGCCAAGCTACAACTGATAGGTTGCCTGCATGTTTGAAAGTTGTATAATCTAGTTTATTGTAAACTTCGGCTAACTTGGAAGTCAGTTTGTCTTGTCCTCTCCCCTGGATTTGTTGTCCGTTCAGTGTGCTAGAAATAAGGGGAAGGGCTTCTGGGTTTTCTGAACTGTTCATATAGTAGGGAAAGGAATACCGGCTGACTACATTTGAAGTCATTGTGATTAATAATTGTAGGTGGCAAATAATAACTAAAGATGTACATGAAGTCCATTGCACATGTTTATTTTTTTTATACTGTACATCTTACTTTAGAAGCACCTAGGCTAATGGACAGGCACTTTAATGTAAACCTAAATAAAACTTCCTAGCAAAAATTAATAAAAGCTCTTAATGTGCTACATAGGAATTTGTAATGTTTCAAAAAAAAGTGAAGAACTGTTACTTTTCCCGTATTTAGACATGCACTTTTACCTTAGTTTGTCTTGAGACAAATTAAGCTTCCCTTATATATTCCCCTTTTACTATCAGCAGATTATGGCAGCAAATATGTTTTGTTAAAAGCAGGAAGATTTTATTAATATTCTGCAAGTCAGAGGTTGTAATCTGAATAGCATACGTTTGGCTTATTCAAATGTATATTGTTATGGGAGCTAAAGCTTCCTGAAGCCAACAGAAAAACTTACAATGACTTCAGTGTAAGATCAACGCAGGAAAAACCACCCTTCTGAGAATTTTAGCTTTAGAAGTAACTTTGACTTCAGTGAACTAGAAATTTTCAAACCAAATATGTTTCTCTCTACGTAACTTACCTACTGTTGAATTTTCCGTGCTTAAGTAACTAGCTGAAGGAACTGGATTCTTGGCTGCACGTAGTCTTGTAGTAATGAGGTCAAAAATATGCCATTGAAGTACTTCCAATGTAGTGAAGATGAATGATAGCACACTATCACTCTTAAAAATGTCTTTGGTTTCAGGCCTGGTTCAAAATCCTTTTCAGTGGATTTGTAAAACAGAATGTAATTTCTATTTTTCATAGTGACACTCTTTATAATTCCAAAATATCTCTTTATTGCTTTATACTTTCAAAATTTATTTTAAAAGCAACACTGCAACTCTGTGTGCATAAACATAGAGAGTCCTTTATTTTAAGGACGAAAGTTGATTGAACTGGAATCCAGTTGGAAGTTACTGCTCCTATACAGGTTTTGTAACATGACTGTTCTAGTCAGAGAGTAATGTAGAAATGATAGCTCTCTTTTGATCATGTATTGACACATTCTAAAATCTAAATTTGGTAAAAATACAATATTAGAACAACAGACGTTAGTGTTGAAGACCATTACAATTAGTAATTGATAGAGGTCACTTTCCTTGCCTTTTGATAGGTGAAGCAAACTTCTATTCCTAGGCTCTAGCAACTCCAAGGAAACTTCTGGAGTGGGGGTGCTCCAAGGAGCACCTTCCAGGACTGAATGATGCTGATCACAACAGCCAAGTTCTCCTTGGTTTGTGGCTCCAGCCTTTCTCCCTCTTGGTATTGGTAGGGAGATTAACTCCGATGTGCACAGATGTTTTGAGATTTCATCCTTCCATTCCATTTACGTGGTTTCTGACCCATTAGGATTACTGACCCATTACTGGCAGTGCCTGTAAACATTACAGACTTTTCTTTTTGTGTTGGCTAATGATTTGGCGATTTAGAAAAATGACTTCTGAATCATGATGCCCCTGAAATTTCAGGTAAGAGAATAGATAGGTCACTAATAGAGGTAGCTGCTAGCAAGAGGAAGCCTGCATGATCTTACTAAAAAGGGGCCCTCATTTAGGAGGGGATCCTCTGTTATGGGGGGAAGGTAGAAAAAAAACGACCCCAAAAACCCCTAACCCCAGACCTTGCAAATTGTTGTTCAGAAGTATTTTAATACTGCTGACTTAATACCATTGTTTCTGCTTCAAAGTACCTAAGGAAAAGAAAATGAGCTTGAACACCTATGAACTGTTGAACAATGATAAAAATATTTTTCCTTCTTTCCTTGTGCAAGCTCCTGTTTGCAGGGGGGGTTCTTAGGCAGCAGCAGGCTTTGGTGTTCATCCCTTGATCTGCAACCAGATCTGCGGGCTGGATCCCTGCTGACTAGTCCTTCAGAGAGGGTCCCCCTCTGGACTAGGATTCTTAAATTTTCAGCATAATACTGTGTGTTCAGTTGTGCCAAACAGTACCCTGACTATATCCGTTTCCTTCTGTCTACTGAGTAGGATTGGAAGGTGTATTTTCATATTAGTTTTTCACAATTTTGTACATACTATTTACTATAATTTAAAGACCAGAATTAGTACTGGAAAATTGTTTTAGAGTATGATCCTGATGATTCCCTTGTACAAGCAGGCCTTGCTGAGTCAAGGAGGGATGCTCGTCAGGAATTGTGGGATCGAGTCCTTGGTTAGTAGGACTTTTCAGATTGAGTTCTCCATGTGCTACGCTGCACTACCTTGTTTTTGTTTTAAAAACCAAATCCTTATATTATAAGGTGACAATTAGCATTTTAACTTGTATTAACAGGGGAGTTTGGGAATGAGCTGAAATTTTTCCATAGCTTGACTCTGTTAAGTTCTGTAGTTGCAAAACATTAACTTTGTGGGGTTTTTGTGTTGTAATAGATTATTTTATGGATTTGTTGACATTTTTAACATGCACTATTTATAGTACTCTTAATACAGACTTATTGTGAGACTGAATAGTCCAATGAACATGCAGATACTAGACTGAAGATCTTAGGATATTATCTTGGTTAATACTGAAACCAACTGTGAAGCAGCTAATAGGGAAAAATAGTTGTTTTTTCACAGATACATGTTTAGATGAAGAGGATTTTGACATAAAGTGTTGATTGGCATTTTAACATAAAACTCAGTGCTGGAAGACACGTTCCAACAGTGTTTCCTAGCAAAATGATCTGTTGCTATTTGTTTTGTTCCAGAATGTTTGGGGGGGGGTTGCTTGTTTGGTTTTTGTTTCTTTTTGACGAAGGGAATGTAATTTAGAAGTCTTCACTGGCAAGTTTTCTATTAATTTTAAGCTTCTTTGAAAATCTACAGCAAATGGATGTTCTGCTGCAGGAAATCTATCCCCTGCTGAAGCATTTTTCATTGAGCAATCTTTGTGTATGTGCTTTTAAGTACCTGCTTTGTTAATAATATGTATTTCAGTGTAAAGAGCATATTTTGTATGCAAAAATGAAACCTGTTAGAGTTGTAAAATAAATTTTATTGTGTAGTGAATGTTTTCAGATGACAAGGTTAATTCTGAAATAACTCGACTATATCTAGTGTAGTTCATGTTGTGAAGCTTTGCTTTTGTAAGATACGAATAAAATAACACTTTCTAATTAAGTCTCCTGTTAATTCTTAATTGCATATGCTTGAACAGGTAGAACTGGTGAACTGCTCATGACTAGCTCTGGTCTAGATTTGGTAAGGAAGGTAAGCTTACCTCTTGGGTAAGCAAGGAACAGTGCATTTATGTTTCAGTCTGCTTAAGTTGAAAACCAGGACACAGTTCTGCCCCTTTCCACTGTTAACCCTGCACATCTGGTCATCTTCCAAATCCTTTGTTTCCTCATACTCATATTTCCTTCTTATCGAGAGTGCTTCTGTGTCTGAAATCAGAGTTTTTACCATGGTGAGGTGGTTGTCACTGCATATGGAACTTCTGTGTATGTTGTTATTAGCAACTTTGAAGGTGGCACCAAGTTATAAGTACCTTTTGGGCACTGGAGTTAATCCCACATGTGTGCGTACGTGCATGCAACTCTCAAGTTTCTGGTTCTTTGCAGTTTCTGTCAGGGAAAGAAGCAGAAAAGCCAAGAGCCATCCATCTCGCTGCTTGTTATCCCTTCCCAGACATGTATTCTCTGGCAATGCTCAGGTACCTGTTTGACAGAGCCAAGCCGGTCACCATCCAAGGTGCTCTTCAAAACCTCAGCTGGAGGAGGCTCTGAGGAAGCTCATCCAGCTTGAAGTTTGTCCCCCTGTAAGCAGGGAACAGGACTAGATGACTTCTAAGTGTTCTTCCCAGGCTAACTTTTTCTATGATTCTGTGGAATTTAAATAAAATCTAAGGATGGTTTGTTGTTGGCTTGATCCTCAAAGTCAAACACAGTATGCTAGACTATTTCTCTTCCATAATGCAGGGAGAGGAGTTACTAGAGAAGGCAGGATCCTCCATAGAAGGAAGGATCCTCCATAGAAGGAAGCTGTATCTCATAAGATGTTTTCAGCTGTACTGCTGAAAGAGCACTGCATTTTAAACACCCTGGACTTAAAAAACACCAACAGTCTCTGTCACTATTTTAAAATATATTTATTAACTACATTGGTTGCCTCATGTTGGAATGAAGAAATTACACTTGTAGCAGGGTCAGAATGTTGATTTTGTATGCAAATTTGGGTTTTCAACTCATTTCCTTGCCGCAAGTCTTCCAGAAATTCTGCTTTGAGTTTGTTGAGTTCTTCGGCCAGGCTCTTCATCTCACTTGAGGGCACGTTTTTATCTAAAAGAAAATTAAAGCTGAACTTTTAACTTCATGCTTAAAGACAAAATTTACAGACTTTGACTCACATTCTACAAACAACTTTGACCAGACTTCTGAAGGCAATTGCCTCAGTCAGGCCTGCAGGTCTGGGATTCCTTAACAATTTACCCCAAGGAACTTTCATAGGTTTAGTCCTACGTTGCCAGTTAGCACCTGGAATATGCTACGCGTACCTTTTGCGTCCTTCATTGTCTGAGAGATGATGCGTCTGCATGTCTGATCAGCCTGATGGACAGTACTAGCTGCACAGATTGCTCGATCGGCTTCCTACCCAGGGTGACCAACAGAAAGGAAGAATACATGCAAACACGTTATATTTGGTTTAGACTGTCATCAACTTTTGAAGTACTCCTTGAAAACAAGTAAAATGTTAGCAACAACTCGGTGAGGGGTGCAGTGCACACCTGCTCCTTTGAATGTGGAGGCGGGTATGTACACCTGGTGACTGACTGCCAGACACAGATATGTGTGACATTAAGAAGTGAACATTATTTTCCTCAGTGTGATGTGACAGCTCCAAAATCTTTTTACTACCCTAGAACGTGTAACAGTATTCTTAAAGGTAGATCAGTGGTTTAAATTAATAATATGACAGAAGTACCCATTTCAAATAGGATTAACTCTTCTGTGTATGCTTTTGCAATCAAGAAATGCAGTAGCTATTTCTCAGTTTCTGTCATCATGGTGTTCTGAGTACAATTCGGGAATAACTAACTCATTCACCATCATCCGAAAGAGCCGTGACTGTGAAGACAAGCAGTGCTACCTTTTGCTCAGTGTTTTCCTCGTTTTGCTTCACTGGATTTTCCAAAGCAGCAGCCAGCAAACTAATTATCTGCTCACTAAGAAAACAAAAAAAAGAGTAAACCACATTAATCAAACAGTTTCACTGAAGATTTTTCTTTCATTTTGTAATGATGCCTCATCACAGGAAAAAAAGCAAGTTTTCAGTTAAATTCATGAAGCAATCAATGAAATAATCTTTATACAGCAAGTTAGATGAAAAACAATTATAACTAGAACTACAGCAAATTATTTCCAGTCTTCTGTTTCAGCCAATTTACATAAATTTTCAACAGCAGTTTAGAAGTGCAGTTAGTTTTGAGGTTAACTAACTCTGTGAAGAATGATGGCTGCGAGTTCCCAACAACTGGCATGTATTGTGTGTGTTAATTGCCTGGCTTCCGAAAACCACCATACGGAATATTTTTTTACATACTGTTTAGATGCAGTAAGAAGCTTCTACCCATCCGTTTATGAAAACAGTACTTAGTGAAAACCCTAGCATCAATCCAGTAGCATACTTATCCTCTGAAGTGCAATCAGAACTTTTCAGAATGAGGCTGTTCTGTTCCCAAACATTTTTCTTGAGATCTGGCATTTCTATTCTTCTCGCCATTAAACATATTGTCTGGTCAGGTAACGGATGACTTCTTAGACGATTCCTCTGCAAGCAGCATTCAAGTGGACACTCTAAAAATAACTGGCAGAAGCTCAAGGAATCTAAAAGAAATAAACAGACAATCTTACCTTTAAACTGTTCAAGTAAAAATTTCTGAGAGCAACATGCACAAGAAAGGCTTTACACGAATGAGGAACTGCTACACTCATTTTGAGCCTGAAAAGAATACAAACCTAAAAAGAATACAAACAATTTTACCTTCAAGGCTGCCCAAGTAGTAATTTCTGAGATCAACATACATAAGAAGGGCTTTAAGCAACCTAGCAATTTCTAATAAAACAGTACTAAAGTTAAGTTGATGCTTACTATACCGCGGGAACCTAGTGATTAAGAGTAACAAATGTTCATCAAGAGCGCTGGAAGAAAGGCAGCTGAAGCGCACCGAATTCCCTACAAAGCTGAAAACGTTCTTACGCATAGCAAGGAAGAGTAATTACATTTGCGAGCCAGCTGGTACACCTCGTATCTCATGCTCTGATAATAAAAATTGTCATCCAAGATCAGGTAGAGCGGCCTAGACGTGGCTGCATGTGTCCAGGAACGGCCAGCTCCGGCGTCGCTTTCCGCTGAGGAGAGCAGCCCCTGCCCGCGGCAGCAGGCCAGGAAGCGCTCCCAGGCCGGCTGGGTGGCGGTGGCCGGGGCAGAGAGCGGGCTCCCGGTCACCACCGCCCGCAGGAACCGCTCCAGGCACTGCAGCAGCTCCCGCCGGCTCCGCTTCCAGCGGGGCAGCTGCGGAGGAAGGCAGCGGAGGGGTGAAGGCCCCGCGCACCCACCGCCCTCCCCAGGCCCCGCCGCGGCGGCAGCGGCAGCCGGGCGGGAAGGCCCGGCGTGAGGGCCGGGCCGCGCTGCCTAGCAACGGCCGCAGCGAGGCGCCTCGGCTGGCCAATGAGAAGCAGAGATCGGCGCAGCGGGAAGGAAGAAAGCCGCCACTGACCAATGGGGACGGCTCCGCCGGTCCCGCCCCCGGCTCGGGCGGGCCGAAGGTCTCCGGCGGGATGAGCTCGTCGTAGTCGAGGAGAGCGCAGGCCCAGCCCGGTCGCTGCGGCAGGCGGCGGCGCAGGGCGCGGGCCAGGGTGGACTTGCCGGCCGCCGGCAACCCGCACAGCACGCACAGGCCCACCCGGGCGCGTCCGGCGCCGTCCGGCTGCTCATCCTCCTCCTCCGCCGCCGCCGCCGTCGCCGCCAGCGCCGCCAGAGGCCCGTCCGCCGCTCCCGCGGGCGGCCGCTGCTGTGCGCATGCGCGGGGCCGTCGGCGCGGGCGGGGTTTCCCTGAGGTGAGCGGCGGGAGCTGTGGAGAGCGGTGTGGGCGTCTGCGCGAAACAGCCGGGTTTACTCAGATTTATTTCGGTAATAAATTCAGTAGCACGCTCTAGCGAACCCACAAGCGTCAGACGGCTGAGCGATGCCGGGTGTGCCCGGCGGTGGTTTTTGTTACCATCGTAAAATCGAGATACTACCGAGCGTGCTGACCCTGATGCTTTATTTTAGATTACATTCATGTAGCATTATGCTTGCTAATGAGGCCTAAATGATAGGAATACTTGGTGATAACAATTCAAGATTCTGAGGAATTAAGGAAGATGACACCTCTTCGGAGGACGCTCCTTGCCAGTGCATGTTTTTGCCTGCAATATATTTAGGGTTCTTTTGTCCAGCTCTTTGGTAAAATGGCCATCTAGGGGATTAGAAATATTTTCTTGGTGAGGCCACTCCATAATTTATTCACTCTTTTTGCTAGTTCATATTCCCAAAGTTTGCATGCGAGCAGGGTCAGTGTGTGATTACTCTCTGATGTACAGATCGATCAGTATCCACAGCTTTGTTCTTGCCAGTGAGCTTTTATCTGCATGGCAGATTCTTTTCCAGTAGTTGCCATTTCGAAAAACTATGTAACTTAATACATTTTGTCTTAAATTGGTACCGTTTTCTAATTGTCCCATTTAGAATGACAAAAGTTATCGGTTGCTTTTGTAGTGGAATCAGTTTCTAGCATAAATCTCAAGCTGTAATAACCAGTAAACATTAAAACAGTGTTAAGTTGTATAATGTATTTCCTGATACACCACATTTTCTATAACAGTAGAGATGGCTCGTTTCTCTTAGACACATCATCTACAGAGTTTCTTTCCATTGCTAGTATCCCTACGTGAGGTTACTTTTCCAGACTACCTGAACTGGAAAGTAACGCACAGCTAGTAGGTAATGAGAGGCAGGATCTGGATCCCAGCTTTGATAGGGTTGCACTGAAGACAAGGCTCAGAGCGACGCATAGGAGCTGTCCGTGAGCCTGGCATGCGGGGTACAGCCGCATTCAGCCAGTGGCACACTGCTGAGGGGACGGTCCAGGAGGTAGGCAGACTGCAGACTTCCCAAGAGGTCAGTCTATATTCTCATTTTCACAGCTGCATATGACTAGAGATGAATAAATTATGTCTGTAAATAACTGAATTCGCTTCTCTTTGGCCTGCAAGTAAGGCTGCACTTCAGAAGAGTCCTGTTCTCTGATCCTGTTACAAATTTAATCTAACAAGAGTTGAACTTCAGGCTTCTGATTTAAAAAAAACAAGAGGTGAGGTAGAAGATGCACAAATACAGCCAGCAGCAATTAGCAAAATTATGGGATAACGTCTGTGTTCAGTGCCTCTTAGCATCAAGTCTTTTCCAGAGGTATGTGCTTTCAGAAGGCATTTTGGCTGCGCAAGGAGAGGACTGGAGGATTGCAGTCTTTAATTTTTTTCAGAGCAGTTACTTGTCAGAATTGATGAGGGTTCCCAAGAAACTTTTCAGATGGCTGGTCTCGGTGGGACTGCGGGTCTTTGAGGTCCTGAAGGAACTGCGGGCAACTGGGTTTGTACTGGCTGCCTGAAGTGTGGAAAACGTATTTTGTGAACTATTTCATGGCTTGAGACAACTGGTATTTCTAAACTGGTTCTTTACCATTTTTAAACAGTTGCTAGCATTTATACATACATAAAACTTTCTCTGCTCCTCCCTCTCCCTTTTCCTCTCCCTCTCCCTAGTAGCATTTACAGGTCCCATTATGCTGTTTTCTATACAAGCAGTAAAACAGCATTTCTCCTTCAAGCATTTCATCTATTATATCTCATAAGATGCTGCATGAAAAATCCTCCTAAGCAGGACATGAGGCATTAGGAACTTCGCTTACAATGATGCAGCAATGTAAACATAGCAAACATGAAGAAAAGAAGGTTTTAAATACTACAAACCTCGGGCCAGGAAAATGCGATACGGTAAAAAAATCAGGACTTGACGTGGCAGGCTGGAAAAGATGTTGCAGAAAATCAAGATGACAAAACTCGCAGATTTCAAAGTATGGCTAAATATTCAGTATTAAGCTAGTGGTATTTTAGAACTCATTTTCATTTCCTGTGACATTCTTCATATTCTCTTGCAACATTTTGTTTTGATAATTTTTATTTTGTTTTATCAGAACCAGATCCACAGCTTGGCTAAGTAGCTTCTCTGGTATTTGGCCACAGAATTCAATCTTTGGCTGTTCTGCTAAGTAGCAGCCTGTTCCATCCCGTAGTACTCACAGCCCGTGTTGACAGGGCAGGCAATAAAGCTCATACTTACCCATACAGAAATCCTGTCTAACACATTATAAATTATCATAGAATCATAGAAACTTTTAGGTTGGAAAAGACCTTTAAGATCATTGAGTCCAACTGTCAACCCAACACCACCATGCCCACTAAACCATGTCCTGAAGTGCCTCGTCTACACGTCTTTTGAACACTTATCTTAAATCTTTGAACACTCACACTTGGAAATTCAAATGGTTTTAACGTATCAAAAAGCTACAAAGTCATCAGTAACTATATTAGAGAAAAGGCACCGTATAATTTGGATTACTCAACGTGAAATAATGCAAGTATGCATCTATCTTACCTGATTATTTCTTGTGTTATGACTTGGTCTGTTGTTTTGCTTTGGTTGCTCCACATTGTTATCCCTGAAATAAAAACCACATCCATCAGGCAAATCCCCATTTGGTTTAACTACCTTCAGGGATGCAGTGTTTTTCAAGGGACGAGGCTGAGAGAGACTGAAAGAGTTAATGTCTCAAACATTGTAGTGGGGCAAGTTCTGCTTAAAGATGAACTCTGCCCAGCAAGAAACCAAGGTGAAAAGCAGCTGCTGAGCACCCATCAGCAACAGGGCGGGGAGGGGGAGGGTGTGCTGGGGAGTGCGCAGCTCCCTGTTCTGATAAGCTGTTCTGATACAAAGATCAAACAATGGTCACTTCTGCAGGGAAGGGGAGGTTACTTCCCAAAGGACCCCCAAGCCCACTGACCCATTTCCTGAAGGTTACACCTAATCAGCCTAATGAGTTCGAGTGCCTACCTGAAGGAGGGGCAAGGATGGTAAAAGGGCACGAACTGAAGCACCAGGTGTGCAAGCCCACCAGAACTGGACCCCTCAGCTGACTGGAGCAATGCTGGACCCAGGACCATTGAAATCTTTCTCTTTCCCTTTTTCTCTCTCTGTCTTACTCTCTCTTTCCTTTTCTACAATCCCTACACCTCATCCCTTTAAGACATAAACCTGGTGACCAAGTCTGGGACTAGGAGTGGATCCAGCCGCCCCCAGGCTCCTCTCTGAGAAGTAGTCTAGAAAGCAAGGGGGTCTGCTCTGAATCTCCTGACCCAACGGGAGGGATCTTTTTCCCTGAATTGATGTATATGGTTACCCCAGGTTACATGGTTTACTGAGGTAATTTCATGCCAGTTCCTGTTGTGAGAGACCCCACCACCTACTGTTACACCTCCCAAGTCAGGCTGCCTCTGCCATAAATAAAATGTTCAACTGATCATTTGGTGTGGTTTCACCTTAATTTAGCCCAAGGGAATTCCGAATTCAACACGACTCCCTGGTCTGTCCAGCCTGGGCCGTGACAGAGGCTACAGCTCAGAGATCTGGATTCTGTTTCTGACTCTGCTCCTTTCTGGCCTTGGCAAATAATTTCAATGTGCTATGCCCCTGTGTCCATGCAATACAGTTATCAATAACAATTAGGAAAGTGCAATGTATTTTGGGAAAAAATGCTTGAGAACTGACAACTGGAGTATCTGGATTAAACTACCTAATAGCAGGGTACTGGCTATTAAACTACCTACTAATACTATTAGCAGGGAAGTCTTTTTCTTTTAGGAGGTATGGAATTCTTTGAATAGATAAAGAATATACCTGTCTTGCTAAAATAATCTGGAGCATGCTCTCAAGTGTTGAAATACGCATTTGTAATAAGTACAATACCTGTGTTGTCTTCTACTTTTCCTGCAAAACTTTCTTCTTATTGCATCACGCTTAATTACTGCTAATATAGTAACGATTACTAGTGGCAACACAAGGAGGAAAAAAATAAGCAGACCATCCCGAAGTGTTGTATCTAGAGAAAAAGAATTGAAATCATGTAAGATAGTAATCTTGCTTAACCTCATATTAAAGCATTTTTTCTGCTAAAAACACCTTTCTGTTGTAAAAACTACAATCTTCAAATTATTATAGATTAAAACTAGTAACTCCACTGAAATTTGTAAAATGCTATGATCAGAAAAGTAGGATTTGGCCTTACGTTATCAAAAGTTCTTTCTGCCTTACTCACCCCATGTTGTATGATATACAAACTTTTTCCTTTTCCGTATATTTTTTCAAGAATTCTAAAGCAGACAAATTCATTTTTCATTTACTTACTCACAGGTGATCTGCACATCTTCTTTGTCTTCCTAAGCTATTAATAAATACAAAACATTTGCATGGTCTCTCAGTGTGAAGGCCAGCAAAATCTACTCCATTTTCCCTTTGTAGAATTTCACGGCTCTTACACAAGCCAACTGCTGCTTGCTGCATGCACCTTCTTAACCCCTCTTGTTGCTGTGAGACCCTTCCCATGTATAAAGGCTGCTGGTTTCATTCTCAAGCTATAGTCTTCCTCTACGACATCCATTTTATCAGAACTCTGTTTTAAATACCTAAGTAAATATCTAAATATCTAACTATTTAAAAAATGTAACAGTAATTCTAAGCAACTAATGTATTGCTTTTTCTCTCGGACAAAATAGAGGTCAATTTCTCCCTTGGACCAACTTCCTTGATCTCTGCAAACCTACACATCAGATAATAATGTTTCTTCTTCAAGTCAGTCCATGATTAAGTGTCCCATGCAGTAGAAAAAAAAAAGTTGAAAAGAGGCTGAAAAAAACCCTGGTTTTAGTAGATTATTTTATCAGACACTGGGGGCAGAATGAAGGCCAGTTTCAGTAGCTTACCTATGTGAGCTGGACCACTGTCAACACTGCCGCCGTAGCCTGACTGGTTACAGAACGGAGGTGCCCATCCAGAATTGCAGTGGCAGTTTCCATTGTTGTTGCGCACCTACAGTCAGTACAACAGGGATTAGTCAAATGAACAACGCCTTTCTGGAAGCGGCCACTTTCGACCTCCAGTATATATTTGGAGTTCCACATTAAGAATTGCATGTGGAAACAAGAAATGTTGCATAGTATTGCATAGAAATACATGAAGTATTAACTGGGAATAAGCTCTCCCCCTCCATAACATCCCAAAACACTGAGTGATACTGATACCAGAAGTTCATCTGCTATAGAAGTTAACCTTTGTTTTGTTGTTTGCCTGCAACAGAATACAGTCCAAAGAACTTCTCAGTTTTACAACCTTTGGACTCCATTTTGAGTTTTCATGGAGACATATGTAAATCAGGAATCACTAGACTCAAAGGATATTTTCCTTTTACAATTCAACAGCTCAGTAATATTAGAAAATTCCCTAGGGGAATTCAGATGAAATGTTTTTCAATGTTAGTGCTAAGAGGTTTACAGTATACTGGCAACATGAATTACAGATAAAAAAGCAGACTTAACTTTTAATACAGATCCGAAAAAAACAAAGCCATCTGGATGGTTATTGCTTTTATGCAGTGATTTTGCACCTATCTCTGTCTTCTAGAAACAGGGCATGAAACACCCTCTACTCACCCCATTATCATTACACTTCTGCTTTACATCATAGCTGTAGCCCAAATGACTTGCATCAACACATTGAAAATCTACACAGGCCTGGAAAAAGTAATTAGTGTCTTTCAAACACAAAACTTCAAAAAATACCATCCTTTTATAAATATACTATATAAATGTATATGTTTACAAGTCTACAGCTTTTACTTAAATGTCAAGAAAAAGGGATGATAGAATATTCAGTACTTCACAATTTTATATCTGTATTTGTCTCAGGTTTTCTTAAGTCTGTGGATGCATTTTGATGGAGTCATTTGAATAACTGATAATGCAGTTAACTGATTTGTAGCATCCCAGTTTTTGAAGAGCTAATTAATTGTACATGTATATGTCAAAAAGCAGATTTTTTATTATATTACAGCATACAAATAAGAGAGCTATGTAATGCTTTTGAAAGGTAAAAACTTTCTAATTGGTGGAATATATTCTGTAATGCTGCTGTGATTCATCTTACCTTTTTTTCTCCACAGGCTGTTCCATCATGAACTTGAGCAGGATCAGGGACATCTGATCCTAAGTCAAAGTCAGAAGACCAGCATAAAACCCCAGATGCGTTATTGACAACACTCCAAGCAGGAAGATTTTGAAGACTAACAGATGTGCACTGGAGCTTGCCACACAGACTATGCCTGTATTGAACGAATGACACTCAGAGACAAGGTGAACAGAAAAAAACCAGTATCAGTGCAAATATGCCATCCAGTCAAACTTTTTAGCTTGCATTTCAGGGAAATATTCTTTTAAATCTCATGCTCTAAGAGTTTATAACAGAATATAGTTTTTACATTGCAGATTTTAGGATTAGTTTTATTTGCTGGTGACTTACTGAACGGGACATTTCTTGTACACTCCACCTTTCATTCCACAGTTTCCAAACCTATCTCCTTTAATATTTGCTTTTTCAAAGCATACATCAGGTGCTTTTCGTGCCCCTGTACAGAAAATAGTGAATCTTAGTAAGCCACTACACTGTCTTAAAAATAGGAGAAAGAAAAAGAAAAATCGGAAATGTCTATTAGGAGACTACAAGTCTTTTTACATTAAATTATAAACATACCTTTTCCATATATAGATTCACATTGTGAGTCAAAACTCTGGCATACTCCATAGTAGCAATATGCCTTCATGTTGTCGCATGGATAACCATTCATGATATAAAAGTCGTCTGGACAGTAGGCATTGCTTCCATTGCAGTATTCAGGTAGATCACAGAAATCCATTTTCGGTCTGCACTCTGCTCCTGCCACTTTAAACTAGAACCAGAGAGGAATGCCACTGTACTTTCATTTTGCAACAGCAGAAGTTCTAACATGAAACAGTGACAACTGGGAACCTTCTGTGATTTTAAGGAAGACAAAATAGTTTTTCAGATCAGTGTCTAACGAATATCCAAAGCTTACCTCAGTTTCATAAGGGTGTTGCTATAAAGTTTATGAGCTGAGCCTGCAGAGGACTTGGGTAGATTGTGCAAATGCACACACAAGTACAAATTAAAAAGCAGCCAACTATCATAGACTTTGGTGAAGCTTGGTGTTGCATAATGGAGATCACTACTACTGAGTCCCCTGATTGCTCATGCCACCTACAAGGTATGACACAGAGATGACGTTCCATTTCTAAGCTACTGGCCAAGAGTTGTTAGACACAAATTCTCTGCTTACTGTCTCTACTGGTGAATGTAGTTTGATAATGTGAAAATATGTCAAGAGTACTATGATAGCTCTTTTCAAACATTAAAAATTACTCGTAAATAGTATCAATTTAGCTTAGTAAAACATAGCCTACCTTGCAATTTTTGCAGCACAGTCCTTGAGCGCATTGCGATCCAGGTGTGAGTTTGCAGGTTGCAGCATCACAGCAAGGGTTAGTACATTCCTGAAGAACAACCATGGACAATGGGACAAAATGTTTTTACCTCGCTATATAGCTGGGAAGTACATCATCAAACCAAGTGCGGGGACGAACCAAACTTTAAATACACCATCTTTCTTGCATGTCCTGAGGATGACAGCCTTCTGCTCTAACAGAAACCAGCACACAGTTTTGCTGTATTTTTTTACCAGAAGTCATCAGAAAGATACCTGTTTTGATGTGTTGTGGCACAGGGGTATAGGATAGATTTACACTTTAAATGGACACTAAGAGAAGCAGAACACTTTGGTTTTTAAATAACACTTCTTATCACCCCTCATCTTATTTTTCCACTACACTAGCAGTTTGATGTAGAGAAATGTCGGTATCTTTTCATGACTTAGAAGAAGGCCTATACGATGGAACCTGAGTTTGCTGGCAGCCTTTCGATTTATTGGTGTCTTTTTTGAGACATCTTTATTTTCTAAAGAATGAGTCAATATATCCCATTATTTGAAGGATATTTTGGCAATGCAAATATGGCTAACAAAAGTAATTTCTCCCACAGGAGAAGTTTAAGGGTTACAATTAAGAAACCTGTAAGTGCTCTATAGAGGGGTAGTCTCTTTTCTGTAACAGAAATATCCATGTTGCTAAAACCAGCACAAAAACCAGTGGTGTTTCCACATAGTCTGCACTGAAATGCTCTTCTTTCTTAGGCATTGGCTCAAAGTTCTGTGAAGTCCAGTAGCCCTTAACTGAGTTCATGTCAAAATCAAAGTATGATTTTAGGCTTTTTCTAAAATTTATCCTCATATTGCTTGCAAAAGTGAGAATTTAAAAGGAAGACTCCTCAGGTATTAATGCAAATCAGGTATACCAAAAGGCCAGTGTTATACAACAAATATAATATAATATAATATAATATAATATAATATAATATAATATATACAAGTATCCAGTTGAATTTCATTCATTACCTGTGGTTTGCCACAGTCACATTCTTCATTGTTATCGACCACATTATTACCACACACAGGTTCTTTGTAAATATTACTTGTTTTGGGTGGATTTCTAAGGCAGTTTCCTCCTCCATTTAGAATAAGGTTCTCAAAATCATCAGCACTGCAGGTGCTGAAATTCCTGGATCCACTGGAAAACATAATATTATATTTTTATTATAAATATTTTGCTTACAGGAAAAAAATACAACTCAAGCCCTTAAAATATTGTCAATCTATAACAAATATTGTGTTTCATAATACTAGGAGATCATGAGATACTTCATTTATACTTTATTTTGCATTCAAGTACAGTACTAGAAGTTAAAAATACTATGTATAACATAAATGCAAGTACTTTCGGAAGCCAAAGAGACAATCAGATTATCCATTCTGGTGTCCTATATAAAACAGGCCTTAGAAATTCCTTGTCTGTACTGAGTCTAAAAATGCTTGATTAAAAAATACTTTCCAGAAAGACGTTCACCTTAACTTGGAGTCCCTAAGAACTCAGGAATGCAGCTTCTTGTAGTAGTTTGTCCAGTGTTCAATTGCCCTGATTTATTAATACAAATGTGCATAGATAAAATAATATGATCTTTTTCTCTTAAGGGGACGCCAAAGAACAAATGAACTGAAAGAAACATAAGCTGAGAGATTTTGTTTAAATTAACTGTTAAGAGAATCTGTGCAAAGGATGCATGTTTGCACAAACCCGGTGAATATAGGTAAAGCATTCTCAGCAGGGTAAAAAAAACCAGCAACACACTATCATTAAAAAAAAAAATAATTTCAGAAAATCCAAATAAGTTTTTAGGAATGCTACAAATAAAGAATGACTCGATTGGAAAACAGATAACTTTTCAAATAAATTAAAATTATGTCAAGTCCTAAGTCAGTGAATTCACCTCTATGATTAAACTTTTCAAACAACTCCCCATTCACAACAGTTCTTCAAGATTCATGGGAGTTTCACAGGTTATAAGGCATAGTTACTGCAGATAGATAACAATTATTAAAATAAAATAACTGGAAATCTTACTTATCTGTGCTGTGCATAATATATGATGCAGGACATCTTTTATCATCGTGTTTCATTCCGAGATTATGCCCCAATTCATGTGCAACTACTGTAGCATGACGTAACACATTGTTATGATTCAACTAATAAAGAGAATCAGTGTTAAATAAAAATTGTGAAACTAAAGAAAATACTGTGTTTCTACCTACTAATTTATTCAAGCCGCAGAGCTCTCAGAGGCTATGAAGACAGAATACTAAGCTGTATTGCAAAGCAAAAGCAGCAAGAACAGACAGTTTGTCACTGTTTATTTTCAGGTAGGGCCAGATTCTGCTACTCTTTCTATTCCTTCCATTAAGATCATATTCTGAATAATAACAGTTGGCAGTTGGACTAGATGATCATTGTAGGTCCCTTCCAGCTGAAATTATTCTGTTCTATTCTGTTCTATTCTAACACAGTTTATCAGTCACGACACTGATTTCAATGGAGTCTTCAATGACAAATGTACTATTAAAGAACAGACTCTGCTTTTGAGATTGCCCACAATGTTGTGGCATACATATAGTAAGGACAGGAACCTCTGGAGATACAGGTTCTGCCCCAAGGGTGAAGGAGAAGAAAATAGTTTCTTACTAATTTTGTCATATTTAAATTTTTTGCCTGTTTGCAGCCTTATTGTGGGGAATTCCAGACACTTGAGAATATAGTGCTTTATGTTCACTTTCTATCCATGTAAAAAGTCAAAAAATACACATTATTTTGTAGCTGTATTCCCATCTTCAAAACACTGTGGTTATGAACTTTAATGGTATAAGGATGCACTTTTCTTATGCAACCTTGAGTTAGATGAATTAGAGAAGGTGATAAAAAAAATATTTCAGGACTAAATCAGCCAAGTGGACTGGAATGTGATGAAAAGAGAAGAGAGAAATTAGAGAAATTTGGAAATACTTTAAAAAAAAAAAAGTATAAAGTATGTACAAGTCTTTACATAAGAAATCCCATGAAAGAAACCATACGTCTCCAAGCCTAGTCTCCAAGACCAGGGTGACTTGACCAAAATAGGTCAGCAGAGTGCACATTATCTATTAGGATGTTCCAAAGGTACCTCTGTGGAAGCAACGTCTGACAATAGGAGTATCTACAGCTCTGGATTTTGTAAATGCACAGGGGAAAGCCTTCAATTGTTCAGGTACCTCTTTATCCCACTAGCAGCATATCTATGATAGTTTAGCAGCTCCTGTGCAAATTTCTTCCATTAACCACAACATTATGTACTTACAGTGCTGATTGACCCTCCCTGGACTTGTGAGCAGACAGTACCTACAAAAGCCATTCCAATGGATCCATCATAAGAGCTTCTCCCTCTGCAACAAAAGCAGTTTGAAGGTGTTGTTGAAAGAGGGGCTGAAAGTTCACGATTTCTACTAAAAGACACTGATGAGTTTGAAACAAATATTGCAAGACAAAATTTGGTCTTCTTAAAGTCAAGAAGAAATTTATCACCATATCAGGGTTTCACCATAATTAATAATGAATATCTGAATAACAGAGCTTGAAAATAATGGTCAATCACCTAAGTTTGCTGTGTCAGTGCCTCTGAGTTCACAGAATCACAGAATGGTTGAGGTTGGAAGTGACCTCTGGAGGTCATCTGGTCCAACCCCTCTGCTCAAGCAGAGCCACCTAGAGTTGATTAACTATAAAGAATTCATTGTAGTTTGTCATTTTGCCAGGTTAAAACAGTTTGGAAGTTGAGTGAATTTTACTCCAGTTATATTTTCATTCATAGACAAACCCCAAATCATATACATTAACAACACTGGCAGCATGGCTAGTTTTTCCACTGAATGAAAACTTACATTATGAGATGGCTAACATCATTTCGTGATCGTTTAAGAAGATCTTTCTGTCTCCAAGAAACAAATCTACTCAGTACATCTCCAGCTGAACCATCCATTACAGATATATGGTTTGTGTCTGTCCAGATCTCTAATCCAACCAAAACTATCTGGATGTTTAATGCCCTATACATCTGAAAAAAACATAATGATAATTACTGTCCATCAGTCTGTTTCAACTGAATTATAAAAGATTACATCACTAGTACTGAGTAAACAATAAGCTGAACATACTGAGGCATAACTTTAGTTTCTTTGAAACTAAATATAAAATATTTGTCTTTATAAACTAAAATATAAAATATTTATAAATTATAAGCTAAATAAATATATTTATAATATAATACTAAATAAGGAAACAATATATGAATGAAGGCAATCTACTTCCTGAAGGCACCTAAACACATCTTTCAGTTGGAGAAGTTGGAAAGACCATGTTCATTCATTTCCTTAGCTAATTGTCTTGAGGAGAAACTGGGAACAGATGATCAGAGAGCTTATGGAATTGTTCACAGCGCTGACAGTTTGCTTAATAAAAAACCACAAACATGTGAAATACTCTTCCTAGAAATGTAAAACGTACTGGAGACCTCATGTTCCTGGAGCAGTCAAAGTCTGGGAGCACACAGAAATGGTTTAAAAAAATCTTGCATCTCCCACCTTGCTTGCACCTCTACAAGACTTGTGCATAGGTTCATGCTGTGCCTTAAATGTGTTACGAATTTTTGTATAACTTCCAAATACAGTTTCAGAACTGCATTAGCTGTTCTTTTGAAAACTATGATAAAGTAGAAACTACTGAACGTAGGCAACTTATCGGACCTACCCCATCAACATAATTAATCAGCTCAACCGTTTCCTTTTGCACCGCAGCAGGATCAGATTTCTTCAGCAAAAACTGTAAAATACCATATGAAAATGTCAGAGAAAAAATTCAATGAAGTAATAAAATGTATTTAGCATTGGATGGTATCATTACCCTGTTGTTATCCACAACCATAAATAATTCCACATAGCTTTTCTGTGGCAGGACAGCTCGCCGCTTCTGCAAATTAGAAAGCACATTAAGTTAACATAATAATTAATGACTGCAAGGTTTTTTACTTATCTTTCTCATGTTTTTCATTTCATGTGTTTATAAAGCAATGATGCATTTTTTAACGTGGTCTCAAACGTCAATTTGCCTTAGATTTCCAAATAAACATCTGTATGTCAGTAATTCACATCTGGTCAGACACTGGGATGCATGAGCTGAAAGGCAGCTTTATGCCTTTCATGTCATACCCATGACTGTCTTGGGCAGAACTCTGCTCTTCTGCTAAAGGATTGCTTCAAGCTATGTTAAATTCCCATTGTGCTGTTCTTCTGTTTCAGGATTTCCTTAGCAGTACTGCCACCAGTTTGGGGTCCATGAAAACGAAGGCAATACAGAAGTGGCCTGCCAGGCCAAACCCACCTCAATGACACCATGCCAAAGCAAGAGCTCTGGAGACCCTTGGCTGCTGGAACAGGCTGAGGAGAAGGCTTGGACTCAAGAGAGAAACAGAAAGGTATTTACCCTCAAAAGCTTTTCCCTGCTAGAGGTACTGTTTGATAAAAATGGGTATTTCACCGACTGCTTCACAAACATCTTCTTGTGATGAAGGCTGCCATTCAGCACACCACATCGGAAGGGGATATCCTGCATATCTTCTAACGGGTAAAACCCATGTTCAGATGTGCTGGATGTGTTGAGCGGCTCTATTCCATACCATTTGCCACCAATGTAGAGAATTCCTCTAATAATCATAAAAGAATGAAAAATTATTCCACAATTTTCCCCTCATGGTTATGACTAAGTGAGTGAATGACAGCTGGATACTTAAAAACTAGAACTGTTCATACCATTATGTTGAAATAAATTATTATCTTAAACTATCTTAATGTAGGGGGTAAGTTCAAATGCCCAACAGGATCTCAAAAGACAAAACAGAACTTACTTGAAGTACTTGATTGTACATAAGTGTGGGCTCCTTGAATCAGTTAGCAGGAAAGCCAAATTATTACTAAATGAGTCTGGATAGTGGGTACAGAGCTGATGCAAAGGGTCTCTTTTAGTCCTTATCTCTACTCTCACTCCTAGCCCCGTGCAGCTAAAGTAATCTAGCATTTTAGAAAAAGATACCTTCTAAGACAGAAAGAGAGGCTAAAAGCAATCACCAGGGTGTTTATGAGGGCAACAGCAGTATTGCACTGCTGAGTACAGCTAAATAGAAAGATTTTGCATTTGTCCATGGCTCAGAAACACCTACCACATGCCCATTTGCTGTACCAGAATCTTTCAGAAGCTATTATCTTGTTCTCCAGAATCTCAAAACTATATTTAGAACAGGAAGTCTCTAGTTAATACTTTGTGAAAGAAGATCCTCAAAATGTGAGTAAAAGGTAACCAAAGGATTTGAGTCTGCATAAGTTTGCAGACAGCCAAAATGAAATATCTGTTCTGCTTAGGGAGATCCAGCATTACCTGAAATACCAGTATGTTGACGATTTTATTCTTCATTTAAAGGAATGCCAGGAAATGTCATTATTTATTGTGAGTGGCATCTCACTGTGATGCTATACATGAAAGATATCTGGGTGAACTTTATCCCATTTGCCTCTTCATGCTTGTCAAAAAACCATCAAACTGAACAAGGCTAGTACAACCAACAAGTGTATCCAAAGTCCAGCTAAAGAGCCAAGCTCAGTGAACACAGGGAAGCATGGGTACACTCTAAGCACATTCTGAATATCTGCACAATTTGTTGTGCGTGGCATCTCATTTTGCCAACTCACATGGACTGATTCCACAGGGAGAAACCCCCATCTTTTACGCATTAATCTGGCCCATTTATGTTTCTCAAATAAATGTAATTTTCTTGTATTTGAAACACAAAAAATTGTTTCAAATTTGGTCAAAACTTTTTCCACAGAAATGGTTTTTCTTTTGAAACCTGCCCATTCATAAGACAGAATTGTTTGCAGGAGTGTGTTAAGTTTAGCAAAAGCTTCATCAGCATTTCTTCTAGAGAGGTACCGCTGGTCAAGACATTCACATCAAGTAATAGAGGCCTCAGTTCATGCCTGTGTTCTGCCTATGTTTGGATTATGCTCTCTCTCATGTTATCTTTTTCTGTGAAGGAATTTTGGCAAAGGGGAAAAAAGTGGTAGTTGAGGGAAGATATAAAACCTCTAAAGAGTTTCAGCTTCATCAACAGGCGAAATATAACAAAAATTTGCACGATAGGATGGTGTTTTCTCTCCAGGTGTATGTTGAATAGCAACTGCTTTTTTGGTACTGCACAATGAATTACCATGAAGTAAAAAGCAAGAGGTAATACCTAAGGCCATCGCATGTGCTAAGAGCAAGCATCGAGTCAGCAATCCCTTCAATAGTGCCATGATAATAACAGTGTGTCTGAAATGCAACAAAACCACATAATTAATGACAAAATAAGGTTGTTGCCTTCAAATGCAAACTTACTTTCTAACCAGCCTTTTTATTTGCATGACTTTAAGGCTGGTTGTTACAAATTTACAGAGTTCCCTATTCTAAAGGTAATCCCAACCTTCTTGGAGTAAAATATTACTTGACATGAGTACCTACAATAGCATTTGGTCCCTTGGTTCTAGGAAGCAACCAGCTTTTTAGTTTAACCCATCACCATCCTTTAAAAAAATCTTTTCATCTGCATTGCTCATCCTGTTCTTAAACAGACTCCTCTCAAAGGCTGATCTGAGAAGATCTCCCATGCAGTTTCCCATAAGACTTAATTGCTCCCAATTAAGTCTCGCTGAGCTCGCATGCAGTTTAAAGTTGAAATTAAATTCAAAAGTATTTGTAAGGCTTGTTTGATACAGGACCTAAAAACTATAGAGCTTTGATGCTGCAATTGTACCTTTAATTGCATACTATGCAAAGGTGACCTAATCAGGTAGCTCAAATTCAGTCTTGGCATAATCTCCTGGCATCTCCTTTCACACCTTGGAAAACAGTGACGCTGTATCACTGTAAACAGCCCACTCCCTCAAAAGACATAGGGCCTTATGTTTTGTATCAGTGGTAACTGTTAAACAGAAATGCTACAAATGTGAAAACTCACAAAAGCCTCTTTCCCAGCAAATATATTTTTCTTCTGTAGATACTTTATGTGCATCACTAGCATTTTCCCTTCCATTGCCAAAAATGTAACCAATTTTCACTGACCTATTATAGAGATACGAAAACACCCAGAATTAATGGTTGTGCATTCGCTTTTGCTTTGAAAATACATTTAGATGTATACACACCCTTGTTGTCATCCTTAGTTCTATCAAATTCTTAATATGGCCTTCAATCCATAAAGCTTGGCTTCCATGGTTTGAGGAAACTCTGACACAAAAAGGGAATTTTATTATCTACAATACCTTGTTTTTTGGTTGTGTTGCCTCCAGTTCCCCATTTTTCCCATATGTATATAGCATAAAGTCTTCGCTAACAAGCTTTCTGGAAACAAAAATAAACTACTGCTCTTTTAACAGTCTAGAAAGCAAGAAATAAGTCAAGAATCCTAGTAAGTACTACATTCTGTTAGCAGCACACTCATGCTAAATTACTATTAAAATCCATGGACTTGAAACAAAATACCTTAAAATGAGCTGCATTATTTGGAAAATAAGTTATTTTGAAATATTTTAACTAAAATTTCCATAGTGTAGGATCTGAGCAGACTATGTTGCATCGGGGCCTAGACTATTACAGGCTCAGGAATGAGGAACAACAGTAACAGACAAATTTCTTCAAATACAACATGGCTAACAACCTTCCCCCCTGCTAATAAAAAGCTAATGCTGAACTGAATTCTAATTTTTCATAAGGATTTTCTGAAAAGTCTTGTGCTGCTAATAAAAAACCTAATCAAAATAAATTGCTTCACAACTAGAAAAAATATTATTCCCTTCTATTTGCAAGCTAGTACCATAACAGAGATGCTATTTAACAGTCATTTTGTAATTACTACTATCTGCCATGTAGGTGGTTTCTTCTGAATCTTTTCAGCATATAAATACTTGTCTATATGCAACTAACTCCCAAGATGGTATGATTCCTTAGAACACTCTACCACATACTTATTTTTCTTCAGTTTTAGGAGATATGTTCCATTTCTGGTTTTAACTGAGTAAGAAAGATTGTCATCTGAATGCTCCTGAAAACAGAACAAAAGATGTTACTTAATTAGGTGATTTTCTACTTGGTTGTGTCAGTTCCATGTTTTGTCTGAGAAGAGAGGTCCAACTACTATGTATGTTTTGAGTATCTATCAAAACACAGATTCCTAACCCTCATGCCTTCTAGATTTCAAAGTCTCAGCAGCACACTCTACATTCTTTCCTATGGAAAGTTTAAATGCTATTAATCTATAAATTTTCATGTAGAAGACAGAAGGGCACAGCCCCTGTATGCACTCTGCCCAACCACCACATCATGTTTGGTGACACTCCTTATGTAAATCATTGGCAGCCGGACGAACAACTCACAGATTCTTCCTTCCTTAATCGGTTTGCACAAAGATGACTAATGCTATTTCAGTAACAGTTACTTCAGTAATTGAACTTGATATCTAGGACAAAGGTAAGTTACTGCAGAACTGAAGAATTAAGGCTTAGATTTTTTAACTCATGCGTTTAACGTGTGCGACTCTGTGGGACCGTTTCTACAAAGTGAGCATCAGCCCTTTAGGTGCTACATGGTTTAAATCCTCTGGTTATCCAAAGACCAGGTACAACGAGCAAAAGAACATATAGAGCATGGACGTTAGTTCAAGTTCGAGTTCAGCATCTAATCTGACTCAGAGGAAATGGAAATATTCTTCACGTTCCTTCTCACTTCTGTCTTACAAGGCTGTTAACAGGACTGGAAGTTTGAAAGGTGCTAACTTAGAGTGCAATCACAGACCTTTGTGGGAACAAATTTATTCAAACTAGTTGAAAACACTAAGAATCTGAAGACATAGTGTGGGGCGCAATTCTTCACAAAAATAATCTATATATACCATAGACTCTGTGCGTATGTGTGTGTAATATAGGACAGTATTGTGAAAAAACAGCAACATCAGAAGAAAAAAACAGATAGAATAACAAACCTCATGAAAAAATGGGTGATGTTTCTCTCTGCCCGTCAGACTTTGAGGAATAATTATTTCTAATGTAGAAAGTCTGGATATCTGTTCAGAAGATACACCTAAAAATAAAGTTTGAAATTTCTAAAGAATCAGAAAGGATAAGTAAGACATTATGTTGGCATCTGCACAGTGGTGATTGCCGAAAGACCATTCTGATCTGTCCATAAATGGAGAAAGACCTGACTGCCCATGCTCAGTTTGGTCTATTCTGTCTCTGCCAGAGCTCTTGGATTATGCTGGGAAAATCGCAGAAATCAACATTTTCATTCATGGATAAGTTACTCTGCATTTCTGAGTGTTTAAACCAAATATACGTGGCCTCATTCTCTGCAGAAATGCTGTTTTGACTGTACTCAAGGTTAATGACTACACCACCCCAAACACAACTGATGTAACGTGCTACAAACTGCAAATTCGAGCAAAAGTTTTCTTAAACGGGCTGTCCAAAACTGACTGGCAATCTTGGCTTTAACTCTCGGTCTTAGTTACTTACATTATAAACTGGGATAATAGCTCAAATTTTTCTCATTCCTTCATTAGGCAATATCAAAACAAATTAATTATTGTCTGAAAAAAAAAAATCCCTCAACCAATATGACAGTAACATAATAGAGAATCCCAAGAACAAGAAAAATTTAAAAAAAAATCCTTTCCTGTATTCAGTGGGTACTTTGATAGTGATGAAGAAATAGTTTAGGAATGGTCAAACTGATTTAAAAAAAGTAACTTCAGATTAAAGCTGGGGTTTTCTGGAGCACACAAAGAAAAACTATCAGATGATTTAAACACAATCTTAATTCTCACATATTCTGCATTATTAACTTTGTAACTTTGTCAATAATTTTTGAAACATTTTTTCTTCTATGACCTACACTTTTAACCTGATGTACCACAGAAAATTTATGCAGCTACCTTCTCTGCCCACCCACCTGTCCCCTCACAGTAATTTTTGAAGTAGCTGGCCAGTTAAAATCAACTGTGCAAGAGATGCTAACATCTCAAATAGAATTAAGTTCCTTCAAGCTTTGTGAAATCACCTCATTGGTGCCAGGAAGACTGTGCTGATCTGTAAATCTACAGCAAGGCTGTCTAGGAGTGACTGATGGACCTATAGTACAATTATTTTGAATGGTGGATCCAACTTTGCCAGGATGTTTCAGAACTTTGCTAGACAGAGAATTGGAGAATATTGTATCTACTCCGGGGGATGTTTTTTACTGGTTACAGAGCCATTTGCTGTGGGCTCACCTTCTAGCTACTGTTAGGTCCTGCACTTGCTCATCTTCTCCCTCTTGCTCGTGTCTCTACTTCCTTCTGTCCTTTCCTTGATTAAATCAGCTCCCCCTTTAGCCCTCTCCTTCCATTTAAATCCCTTTACTCATATTCCTTTGCCCATTGCCCTGAATGAGGAATACTTACAGTTGTCCTCTGGATATAATTCTGCCACCTGCTGCGTGTATAATCTTGGCTCACCATGCTTGCCTCCTGCCATTGCCTAATGCTGCATTTTATTCATTCCAGCAACAGTTAAACCTTTGCAAAAGGTCTGTAGCCTTTTACGTTATATCAGAACCATCTCCAGAACATCATGCTAATGCAGGAAGCTAAAGATAAGAAGTCTGCTGAGTATCTGGTTTCAAGTAAGCAGTTTCGTAAGGACAAAACCAATCACCAGTGACTTTTTTTAAAATTGTGTGAACTTGAATTCATCTTCCTTTTTCTTGTCTGCTCCTCAGTCTGGTTTGAGTGTTGACTCTGATCAACAGAGACTCAACCATTGCTTTTAAACAGGTTACAGAATCAACAATAACATGGGTTTTAACAATGAAAGTGGTTTCTTCCTTCTTAAATTGTTCTTTCATAAGGAAACAAAGAGATTTCTTCTCATTTATAGTAGCACAAGGTCACCCTCAGCCTCCCACGTTTCTGTGAAAGGACTTCATAATTGCAAAGAAGACACAGAATCACCCATCCAAAGCAAGGAGGAGGATTCTTCAGTGTAATGACGATCTTTACCTGTTAGATAACATCAGGGTTTTTAAAAGCTAGTTGCAGGTAGCATATGTTTACCATTAAAGACTGCCATTGCAATCAAAATGTAGGAGTTGCTATTAGCAAACAGGTTTGCAAAAAATGCCAGCACTCAATATTTAATTCTGACTTTGCTCTTAATCTTCAATAATTTTATTATCTAAATTACAAAATCCATTCTGTTTCATGAGTTAAGTCTATGTTGAACTAACAGTGGAAATGCAGTTCTAACAATTTAAATTTTGACACCTGAAAGCAGGAAACCATCTTTAATGCAAGTCATAAAAATATCACTTTCTAAGAAATATTTCAGGTGTTAAATCTAAACCTAAAATCTGAAGCCAAATCATAAATGGAAATGAGCTAATGAAGAACTAAAACAAAACTGTAGGAATTTCCTTCACGTTACTAAAGATCAAAATCTTTTTCTCCAGTCTTTACTGTTGATGAGAGTGACAGTAACTGCAGTTGTCACAACCAGTGTCCGGTAAAGATGATGTATTTACATACCTACTACATCCTGGAGGAAAAAAAAAAACACAAAGAGCTCAGCTATAAAAACCTTCAATCTGTAATCCTTTCCAGACACCTTTTTGTTGAACAAGATTTTGTCAATTGGAGGGTCAGCTAAAGCCTAATACCTGGGGAGACCAGTGACTCGATTTGAAAGGAATGCATCATTACGATCAGGACCAGAGAGTACAAGAAGACTTGGAGAAACTTTCTAAATACATAACAAAAACTGAAAGCTTACCTTTTATCCAAGAGGGTTTTCCAGTTAAAGTTAGTCCAAAAGTGAACAAAAATAGGCTGTGTTTTAACATGACTAGATTTCCCCGAGAAACTACTACAGTATCCGAGCAGACACCTGTACCTGGCTCTTAGCTCCTCTACACAGGCGAACTAGAAGAACGAGAACCGTCTGCTCTGAAGGTAAACAACAGAAAAAGCACTCCGATACTACATCTGTGCTAAGGAAACGGGAAGTAAAATTTAATCCATTAGGCTTGCAAAAAAACTGGTTAGACAGCTTAACGCAAATAAAAAGCAGCACATTCTTAAGTGCTGATTGGAGAAAGAGCACCAACCCATGCCAGGATCAAACTGGTTTATTCTAAAGGATTTTGATACCACAGTGAGATCATAAGAGATTAGAAACATAAAATATTGCTACCAATGGATACAATGTTTAGGATGTTTATACTGGCTATCGTCAGCTCAGTAAAAAACTCTAGTATAAAACAATCTACTCTTTGAAATTTCAGCTTGTTGTTTTCCATTTTTTCATCTTTAAAAATATAAAAAATACAATGCATACAAACACATGGAAGCCCCACGAACACATGGAAATCCCCAAAACAGGGATTTTACCCCATCCCTTCTATATTAATTATCCTCACCAAAAGTCTGCAATTTTGTGCAGCTCATTGTTCTTCCAGCATCCGAGTAACCTCGTGAGGCATCATGCAATCATATTGTCACCAAAAGCAGAAAATAAACGCTTCTAAAGCTGGATGAATTAGCAATGCATTTCAGAAGTATCAAGCACATTTAGAAACTCAAAAAGGAGACTGAGACGACGGTTGTCATGCTAAAACATTTACATTAATTAATTTTAATTAATGCATTAATTAAAACAGAGCAAATCCATTTTTCCGTTGCTAGTAGATCACATAAAACAATGGCTTAAGTGGCAAAAAGCAGGGATGCCGACTGCATTTGTAATACCAGCTTGTAGAAAGCCTGTTCAAGTCCGTCTTTGTATTTTTCGCAAACCTAACTAACGTTCCTCAGCCGAGCACCAAGTGGAAGAACTCGATATCCGCTTTCCCTGGGTTTACGCCTGTACCGCAGTGTCAGGGGCAGCTTTCCCCGACTCCAGAAGCCGGCATCCTATTGAAAATTAAATGAACCCAATCTTTTATTTATAGTCTCTCTCCCATACGCGTGCGACTCGGAAGAGAGAATTCCGTCGCTCCGAATTCCGCTCTTTTATCAAGTCCCGTAGCACTGCCAAGCTTTTAAGGCTTCTCCATCTCCGCGAGAGCGCGTTATTTTATTAGAAAAAGGACTAACGCCGGCATTCCCCCGCACTGCGGGTGTTCCTTCAAACGCGTGGCCGCTCCCCTCCCTGTCAGCCTTTACCCGCCGTGGGCGGGACGCGGGGTGGGCTGGCGGATCCCCTCGGCCCCCACACCGGCCGCCACCACCCCGGAGGAGCCGAGGCGGTGCAGAGCCCTCTGCTCCTGGATGGCGGGCTCCGGGCACGGCGGAGGGACGCCCGTTTGCGGTCGCCGGGCGCACCCGACCCGTTCCCGCCGCAGTGCCGGGGTGCCGCCGGTACCTCAGGAGAGCTTCCCGCCACCCCAAACGCGCATGCGCGGAGCTCCCTCCCGCCCCCCGCCGCCTTGCGCAGGCGCACTCCGCCCGGCGGCCGCCGGGGAGGGTTCCTGTCAGCGTGTCCGCCGCTGCCGCCGCTCGGTTCCGCCCGCGGCGTTGCGATGGCGAGCGGCTGCGCGGCGGAGGAGGCGGTCGCCGCCGACCCGTGCTGTGTGGCGGCGGGGTGCTCCTGGCCCTGCGCGCCGCCGGACGGCCTGGCCCGGGCGCTCTGCTTGCGGCGGGGCGCGGGCGGCGGCGAGGCCAGGTGAGGGCGGTGGCGGACGAGGGGACCCTCCGCCGCCCCCCGGGGGGGCCGCGCCGCCCCGCTGGCTCTCCTCCTCAGGCGGCTGCGGCCAGGCGGGCGGCGTGAGGGGGTGCCGGGCCGGGCCGGGCTGGGCTGGGACTGGGCCTGGGCGGGCGGCGGGGCGGGAGCGGGCCTGGCGGGACAACGCGGCCGTGGCGCTTCCCCCCCCCCCCCCCCCCCGCAGCACCGAGGCCGTCGTCGTGGAGAGGCGGACGGGCGGCGGGAGCGAGGCGCCCTGCGAGCTGCATCTGGAGTGCCGGCCCGCCGGCGCCGGGGAGATGGTCTCCGTCGGTATCCTGAGCGAGGCCCGGAACATGGAGGTGTACGTGGGCGAGGAGTACTGCGGGACCGGCCGGGGCGAGAGCCTGGGCGCTGCCCGGTCCCCGGGGTGAGTGGCGGCCTCTGGCCGCGGCCCTGGCGGGCACCGGGGGGTGCCTGCAGCAGCGGGAGGCGGCCGTCGGCCTGGCGGGGGGTGTGTGTGTGGGGGGGTTGCTCCTGGGACCCTAACAGCGTCTGGCCCTTCTCTTACTGGCAACGTCGTTCTCTGTCTGTGTATCTGTAAGGTGCTCCTACTAGTAAAGGCCTGATGTCTGCACCACGAAAGCCACCCGGTTTGGTCTTTCTGGAAGGTCTCTGCAAACCTGGTGAATGGGCACAGGCACTGCGGGCGCCTGGGATAACCCTGGTGTTCTCCTCACAGTTACTGGTGGCTTGCACGAATGCTGCCTCTTTGATAAATTTAAAAGGCTGCAGTTAAGCTAGTTACCTTTTTATTCTTCTGTAATTAACAAAAAGTTCAATTCAGTAAGTTATAAAGTGCCGCTCTGAAATTCTGTTGGGTAAGACTACAGAAGGAGTTAGGGCAGATGCAACATTTCTATATTGTTTAATCTTTCTGGACAACAGATCTGCTCATCTCTTCAGCAGATCTCTTTTAGCTGATCTTTACAAAAGACCTCTTGTCTATTTGATACGTAGTCATCTCACACTTTTAAGAACAAGAGAGAAAATAAAAAAAACAAAGAAGGATTTCTTTTCCCCTTCAGTACTTCCTTCCATGCTTTGCCGGGGGAATTAAAGCAATGTCTTCTCTTTTGTTTTTAAGTCATTACATGGCACATCTGCTGCTTAATTAGCTAAATAAAAATGGCCGACTCAGAGCCTCAGAAAAGATGTGTGAATAACGTACTGAACCTCAAAAGCTTCCCTAGTAGATAATGTACGTACACATACAAATCCTTTTTTACATATGTATCTGATAAGATTCTATACAAGTTGCATAGAAGCATTAAAACTGCTATACCACATTAGAAATATGTTCCAGTCAGTCTTGTTTCTTGTCTAAATATTTACTGATACAGAGTATTTCTACTAAAGAAAAAAGTACTTTATATAGTGAATGTCACAGCTCGTTTATTTTATTTTTTTCTAGCGAAACTGAAAAGGTTACTTTATACAAAAAGTACCTTAAGTTTGAATGCCCTGCAGCCTCCTGTAGAATTAAGGTAGGGAGTTGAACAGAATTGTTTTATTTTTCTTTGTCTTTTTAATCACTTAATTGACTAAATTGCATTGCTCTTACTCAAATTATTGTTTTTATACACTTCATTACTTCATATATTCACTTAAAAATCTGTTAGGTAGTACTTTGTCTTGACAGAGTTCTCCTTTTAAATTTGTATCACAGTTTTCTTATGAAGACTTAATATTTATATGAGAGAGACAGTACAGTCTTAGAGGAAAAAAACTTCATAAACCAGATAAACTGCAGATAATCAACAGTTGCTGTGTAATTAGAACTGTTTAACTCTGATGTGGTTAAATAACCTTATGAAAATCTGTATGGCCACTGCTCTTAAGTGGTTAGAAGATCAAGGCCTGGTTTATCTTTGAGTCAAGCAGGCACCTCTGTTACCGTCAGAATTTTCCAAAGAGTAATAGCAAGTAGTAATCTGCTTAATTTCCCTGCAAAAGAGTTCAGCATTGTTTTTCCCAAGACTCAAAGAATAATGCATTGTCCTATACATACAAAGAAAACATGAAACTATTTTTTTCCTAACCAAAATACTTTTTCTCCTTCTTGCAATAGCTGCTCTCCATTGGTGAGAAACAAAGAGTACTCATCAGTAAAATAATTGTACAAGTGAAAGCAGTGTCTGCAAAACTAGCAACTGATTTTCCTTCACTAGGCTCAAGCATAGATATAGACAGAGTGCAAACTATAATGGAGTCTATGGGATCTAAGTTGTCTCCAGGTGCTCAGCAACTCATGGACATGGTCCGATGTCAGCAGAAAGTAAGTCACTCTGCTTTTCCGTAAACGTAAGTAGTACTGATCTGTGACCGTACCTTCTGTAACAGTTAAGCGTGTTCTAAACTGATTTCATGAGGAGGATTTTTTTTTTTAATTTTTTTTAACCCACTTGGCTTTCTGCCAATTTAATCCTGGTTTAACTATTGCCACCCTTAAATGAGGGCAGTGAATAAAGATTGTGTGCTCAGGGAATCACTGTGCATACATCAAGTCCAGAGTTAAAAACTCTGTGTCATCATCATTTTAAACTTCACTGCCACCCTACTCTCCTTTTGTTCGTTTCCTTTGTCGCTGCTTGTCAAGGATGGTGGGCATGTTCACTGTAATGTCTGGGGTGTAGGTTAGATGGGCCGGTTTGTCTCCTTTATGGTTATTAAAAGGGTGTCACCTTCAACTAAAGGGAACGTGCTCTTACAGGGTGTTTATTTGATTTAGATTCTAGTCCTGCAAAGTAGGCTATTTCAGCAGAATCCTGAATCCATCTGATGTTAATAATGTTCTCTGCTGGGGACATAGCATGGTAAAAATGAAGTCAGTAAAACTGTTTTGTTACATAGAAACTGGCAAGATACTTAATGCATAATACGTACAGGGAAAATATTTTCCTGTGCTTTTTCCTAAGAATAGAATTCAGAACTACTTGTAAAATCTTTACATCACAGTAGTAGAATGCTGAGTTATAAAGTATCTATTGCTATTATTGTATAATTTCCAGTATATTTTAATACTTAAATATTAATTGTATTGTTTTTCTTTCCATTAGAACAGTTTACCTCTTGGAGACAAACTTAATTGGATCTTTGGGAAAAGTTCAGACTTTGGAGGTGACCATGCAATAGACGGATTGCGCAGTGCAGCTATTCAGACATTGCTAGATCAATCAGCCAGTGAACCTTTGCCTGTTAAAAAGCAGTTAACAAGTGAAACAATATATGAAGACATAAAAATAAGTCATGATCTGAACACACAGGTACCCGAAAGAGGGAATACTTTTGATTCTGACAGACTTACTACCCAGCAAAATACAGTTGACCTCAGAAATGATTTTAAAGTCATGGGATCTTTGCATATGCAGGAACAAGTGAGCGAAACCCCAAATGTAGCTAATCCACAGGTGCTTCTTCCTTTTCTTCAAAACTTATGTAGTCAGGTAAATCGTCTTCGGCTAAAAGATGGCGATAGGCATTTTGGTAAAAATGCAGTGACTAAAGAGGAAGGCATTCAGTGTGTTGGGTAAGTTAAGTTTGGTAAACTTATTAAAGTAGTAGTTTGACTGTATTTATTGGCAAGTTTAAAAAATAAACAAGATCATCATGTAAGCATTTTATTCTCATTAACAGCAATTGTGAATCTTAAAATACGTGGTTTTGAAGGCTGTGTGGCGATGAACATTGTTACAATTAATTTTTCAGATGACCTGCTTGAATACAGGAGATTTTTCAGAAGAAATCACATCATTTGTTACTAAACTGTTTGTGTCTTTTTTGCCTCCATTTCACATTTTATGATTTAAAAAAGAAAGTATGGTCTTTCTGCAATTTCATATGTTTAGTTTGTCTTTCTTGTCTGTTACTACATTTTCATTTTGACTACTTCTGCCTCCTGATTCTTATCTCTTCCTTTTTTCACGCTGTACGCCATGATCTTTCTGCTGTATTTAGTGTATCTCATCCCACCCATCTTTCATGTCCCTCCTCATTGGTTGGCATTTACAGTGCAAACTTCATAGTGCACCCAGTTTGATACCTAAGGAGCAATAGTGGAAATGGCGAGATGTAGGAATTGGGGCTCTAACAAAGCCTGAATATCTCCAGCTCCTGGGAAAGTGCAGTATTTTTAAAGAATGCAGATGCAAAAATAAAGAATTGCATAGTTTGTATAACTCTTGAAACACTTTAGCTGAGAAGAATAAAGTCTGCCATACTGACAGAATTTGAATGCTGTGTATACTGTTGAGTTGCATGGATTTTGTCATACATAACTAAGCTGTCTGAGCCTTTGAAAAAATCAGGTTGAAAGAAAATGGCTATATACCCTGGCATGTTTCTAAAAAACTCCTGAGATTTAAAATGTAGCAGGTGGGCAAGGTATTTTACTTGTGCTAAAAACCTAATACCTTCCGAAGTTTATTGTCTAATAAATGAGATTTTAAATTTAAAAGAAGTTCAGGTGTCCAGATCTCTATCATGCTCCTTGCCATTAAGAAATAGGTTATACTTATTCTTATATTTGCTCTTTTCACAGGGTAGACCAACAGCCTATTTGCTCCTATTTGGAAAAGATTATCTCAAAAAATATGGATCTGATGGAGAAAAAACTAATGGACTATATTGATCGCCAAATCCAGGCTCTTCAGACTCATATAGATAACAAAATGGTTCTCTTAATGGACTTGGTTCAGAACTCAAAGCCAAACAAAATTTCACAAGCACACTATGATTCTAACGAAGGGTTCTCTAATGGAGAGAGATAGATGTATATAGATATAGGACTTCAGTGTAAGTACTTTAAGGGCAATTATACTTTACAAAGCTTAGTATTTATGGAGTTATAACTGTAAAGAACCTTAGTGTTGTTGACTTGCATTTTGTTACTGTAATTCTATACACTATTGTACACATTTCTTAGTTTCATGAAAGATTTTAAGAATGTGTGTTTTTTTCCTAAATATAAGAATTTTGTATGCCCTTTGTGGCTTATTTATTTAAAGAGCATTGTTAAAAGCTGTATGAAACAGTTTCCCAGTTTCAGTTTGAACAATGGAGAAGTACTCTAAATAAACTGAATTACAGCTTATCTTTTTACCTACGTGTAATCAGTTCACTTTTTTGTTGTCTTGATTTTTTTTTTTGCGTGTAACATGTTACCAGTAGAACAGAATGTAGTTCCTTTGTGCTTTTAGTTTATTTTAACGGCACTCCTGTGAAGATGTTTATTACTCCATCTATAAGAGGAAGGGTAGTACTGGCATTACCTAACTTAGACTGTTTAAGGAGTCAGGTTTAGAGAGACAGGCTAACTTGAACCCCAGCCTGGGTTCTTTGAAAGCCTTGCTGGCTGTACAGGCACCTAAGTTAGGAATCTAGGCTCCTTAAGTGATGCCTAAAACAAGACTGTCATTATACTTTTTCCCTCCTTAGTTAATTGAGCCATGCAGGAACAACTGAAGTGAATGTATACTCGCAGACTTCTATTTATCCGTGTTTCATTATCCTAAGAAATGTAAGTACTTAATTCGTGGTTCCTCTCAAGGGGATTTTTTTGCCAGACAGAATGTGCTGGGGTAGGTAGGATCTGCTGCATTTCAATAACCTTAGACCAGAGAATTAGCCTTATTGCATCATATTTGCTTCAGCCTGTTGGGATCAGTTCTGCTGTCACTTGGGGAGGTAGAAATGTGACTCGGAAGTCCCTTTGTGGAAGGTCAAGTTTCATTCTTTTTATTGCTCTTTGAATTCTGGGGTGCACCATTTCACTTGGACTTTATAGAGACTTAATGGTAAACTCCTAGTTTGTATTTGGTGTCTTAAAATGCATTGAGTAAAAGCTGTTGATAGGGAAGCAAGTGTTGACTGAGCAAGCAGCATAGGCACGTACAATCCAGTATCTTTATCTAGTCTATCTAGTATTTTCTTCTTCTCCCTGAAAACTGATGTCTTTTGAAGACTGTCAGATCTTGATGGTAGCAACCCACAGGAGGAGATTTTTGAAGAGAGGGTAGTTTGCTTTGAACAGACATCTCACAGTTGTCCCTCAGCTTAACTCACGCCAGGTGCAGTTTCATAGTGATTCGAAAAGATAAAAAGATTATTTTTATTTTTGAAGAAAAAAGGACCTAAGTTATCTTGTACTTTACAAGTCCCTTTAGACCTGTAAAGTTAGTTTTTAGTTCCTTTCTAAGAAACACCCTGAGGTAGACACTTACGTGCTTTTTCATCTCAGTGATTTAAGATAGAGTACTAGGTTGAGAGGTTTTAATTACAAAAAAAGTTGAAATATGTTTCCAGGCATTGTTGTGTTCCAAGGCTGTTAGTTTATTGATTTTTGTTTGGTTTGGGTTTTTTTCCCTCTCCCCTCTTTGGGTGTCAAATCTGAATAGAAGTTGACGCAAATTCAGAATATCCTGAAGTAGTTAATATGAGCTCTGGATTTTTTGGTAGCTGTATCCTGTTTGGCGATTGTGATATTTTAGTATCACAGCTACCACAATGATAATATTTGAAATTAAAACCACAAATGAAAGAGTGTAGAAGTTGTATTGTTGCAGGTTCAGGGTTTCTTCAGCATCTGCTTTAGTGAGGGATTCTGTGTAGAGAAAAAAATAAAGTGGGATGTTTAAAGTTTGGAATACCATGTCATTTCAATGAAAATTAAACAAGCATTTTTTTCAGATATTTCTGTTCTGAGGAGTTGACCCACACTAATTGTAAATTCTGAATCTGTAGTACTGAAGAGTTGTAAAAATTTGTAATAATCATGCAGAAGAGCATTGCAACGTTAACAAATTCTTTGGTATTGCTGTAGCCAAGTTTCTGCCAAGCAGTGCTGTCATTATCTTTAGAACCAGATAGATGGGAGACATATTGCTGAAGCAAAGCTGGGCAAAAAAGAAGCTTGTTGTTCTAAGTCTGTCCCTTCTAATGGTTTACTAGCTGGTCCTTGGTAAAACTCATTATTTTTCTGTAAATCATGAAAGATACTGTGAGAATTAATCTATATTTTATAATACTTTGAGTGTGATCTATTTGCACTTGCATCCTTTTCACATTATACGTGTCCAGTTTCTAGCATATGGATGCAAGTCTTTCACTATTAAAAGAAAAGGGAACATGTTTAAAATGCCACTAGAGTTCAAAGAGGTTAATAATTATTTTAAAAAGGAAGAAAATGTTTATTACTATTAAGAGCGTGATTAACACTACTTAGATCTGACACCTGAAAGCATATGGCACATTGTTCTAACTTCTATTGAGTACAAAGCTTCACCTGAGAAAAGCACAATGAGCACAGTGGGAGTAACAATACAAGCTTTTTAAAATAGCTTTTCCATGTTTTGTAGTCTATGTTAGCTGTCTACTGATCTAGACCACTGTAAAGCAGACTGCAAATTGTGCGAAAGAGTATGTCAGATGGGGGCACTAAAGCTTAGTTGTCTTAAACAGCTTTGCTGCTCTAATTTAAAAGCATGGTGTTTTTGTGTTCTGCTCCAGTGGCTGTCCTCTTCATATTTTTGTTCTAATAGGCAATACGTACAGTGTGAGGATTTAACCTAGTGTGGAGTAAGTCATCTGTGTTTATCATCTGGCATTGCTTTTCTGTAGTACCAACAAATAAAACTGAGTGAAATTGAGTGGACTGTTAGAAGATACATGGGTTGTAACAAAGCCTGACTATTACTTGGAATGTGTTCTTTAAGTAGGCTGTGGCTTTGGGAAATGAGCCCTGGTCCTTTTGTATGCCTCATCAAAAACTGTCACATTTGAAAATCTGAAATCTTTTCTTTCATAACTTTTTCTGAACACATAGTCAGATTCTGCATGCACTGCTTTTATAACTAGGAGTGAGTGCTGCTTTTTCTACTTCAAAGAGCACACCTTAATCCAAAAAGCCATCAGTCTGTTGGTTTGAACAGTATTTCTGTGATCTCACAAAACACAAGCTTTGTTGAACCCGTTGCTCTGGTGCCACGTTAGTTTTGAACTAGTGTAATTCACTTATTTCATCAGTGGAACGAAGGTAACGGATTTACACCAAGGAAGAGCTTAAATCAGGTTCTTAATTTATGTATTCCTCTTACCTGAGTGATCAGCAGACCTGAGATCTCTCTTCAGGCGGATGGGTCCTACTATGGTATTAGTTTTCCACGTGTATGAAGAAATAGCTCTTTTTTGCCTGGAGATACAGCCTTCGGTACAGCGAGAGTTTGGGTTTTTGCTGTCACAAATTAAAATATCACACTGGAGATAAACAGATGCAAAGCTCTGCAGGAACCTGAAGGCATTAAATTTGAATCTTCCATAGTGTTCAAGTGGTGGGTAGGTTACCACAGTGTCATCTTTATTGCAGCTGCAACAGAATTTACAGAGCTGTTAAAGTAGTCCACATACAACAATCATTCTTGCTAACTACTGTTAACTGTAATCACAGCATTTTAACTAGGGCATTATTTTTACATTTGGGCACACAGTGCTGTGCTTTTTTTGCTTCTGTCCAGTGCAATGTGGTGCTTGTTTTAGCTAGCTCTGTTTATGTAATGCCTTTAAATTTCTGTGAAATTTAGCTTCCAACCACAGTGTACTAAAGAAGGTAAGTGGAAGAGAGACAAAAGAACTACTGTTGACATTTAGATTATATTTCCTCACATATTAGGAGAGAGTCAAAATAATTTAGAGTCTTACCCGCTTCTGATCAAGTCATACGTTAGCGATCCAAAATCAGGTTGTGGAGATGCTATACAGGTATCAACAAACACCAAAAGATTTGCGTCAGTGGAATGAAGACTGACTTGAGCAAAAAGGGTTTGGTTCAAGTCTACATAGTACGGGGACTCAGATACAGGCTTGGAGAATGTATCTGAATCATAGAATGACATGCTAACACTGTATTTTCCCACAGCAGTTGTGTTTTGGATTATATTATTTTTTGTTATGTAAATGACTTCTAAGGTTGAATTGTTTTCCATTTTGCATTTTGCAATGATCTGTATGCTCTTTTGACGGGTGATAATGTTGCCAGTTGCAGAGAGAGATACGATGTTGGTGTAAGTGATGCTATGACCTTCATCCTGTAAATGGAATCATATGAAGTGCTCAGTTGTGATTATATGAGCAGTGCTGTTGAAAGCAGTTGTACTGAAGTTACAAAGCCACCCAGCTATGTTTATCAGAGGCTCAAGCTACCTTTGAAATGTGAAACAGGTTGCAATCAAAAAACTGTTATCAACCCTCCTCCTGTTTTTTCAAAATGCTGAACCAACCTGTGCAGCAAAAAGGTTAAGAAATACTGCATGGAGTGTGGAAAGTACCAAAGCTATGCTTCAGTCACCCTTATCAAAACAATGCTATGAACTAGCTCTTGGGAGTCTTCACATCTTGGGGGTTTTTCCCCTTTCCTTGTGACACCATGACAAGTGCCAGCTGTATCACTTGCAGGGAATGTTTGAGTTGCGTACCTAACATTGCGCTACTTCTGATAAACTGGGTTGGAGAGGGAATGAAACACTTGGGGTTAATTTGTGTGGACTCCCCTGGACTTCCTTCAGAAGGCTCATTGATCATCGGGCTCTTGAAAAGGAAAAAGGTTCTTTCTACTTCAAGACTGGAAACAGGTAATGGGATGAGCTAAGTGAAAGTAAATCAGCTTGTTCACGTGATATTCATAAACTGCTTTTACAAGCTCTTATAATTCATAAGCTTTTGTTAGCTTATTCACAGAACTTTTTCTCCCTTTACCTTTTTAGTTGTTCCACAGCTTGTTAATGGGAAGGAAAAGATCACTGAATCTGTTACAGCTGGACTGCAAGATGGATCATTCAGACGTAGGTGAGTTTCATTATAACCAAGGGAGGTCAGATAAGACTTGCTCAGAAGAATTCTCATGCTATCTGAAGAGCATGTAAGGAGTGCTGCCATTGAAAGAGAAATTAAAAAACAAAAACACCATGTTACCACAAACTGCTGCAGTCATTTCTCAATTGGTCTAGACACTTGAACCTGTTGCATGGTTCTTGATTTGTCAGTCTGAAACGGCTCATGCACGTTTAAGGTCATGCAGAAGTTGGAACAAAATTTCATGCTCGACTTAAAAAATGTTAGATAAGCAAAACCATATAAAACTCATGCTGAAAGTTTAATTTTAAACCCAGAAACACAGAATGAATTTCCCTTTATAAAAGGGAAAAGGAATCAAAGTGCTAGTGCAGAACAGTGGGTGAGGAAATTGATTTATGGCAGATATCGAGGCTTTAGAGGTTCATTTTCCACCTCAGTTAATGAGAGGATGGGCATGCAAACATGGAACCAGTAAGAATAATGGTCCAGCTCTGGGGGAAAGGAAATTGCAACACATCTAAACCCTGTTTGTCTAACCGGTGCAGACCATTTTCCTGAGTATCTCAGGGAACAAAACCATTTAAACTTAACCAAAGCTTATCTCAGCATCTCTAGGATGGTAACAATGCCTGCTTTGTCCAAAACAAGGAAAAACTGAGATTTTCAGTGGTGCCAGCCAGAAAAAAGGACCAAAAAGTGAAAGAACAGGCTTTCTTTCACAGATGGGTTTGGTAATAACTTATGCTCCATAGGTGAGATGATGTGGGATTTTTGTATGTAAAGAGGGTTAATGACTACCAATAAAAAGACTTAAATCCTCAGTATCAAACATCGGTTCTTCTTGATATTTGTAAGGGAAGGGAAGAATTACATGTGAGATTAAGAAACAGCATCCTATTCATGTAGTGAGCGTACTTACTGTTGGGCTCCGCAGGAGCTAGCAGTGGAGTGCTGGTATACTGAGCAGAAAATCCTCTGTAGGAGTTGGCATAGTCTGTAGATAACACAACTGTCATAACATTTGAAGAAGATTCAAATGTGGGCTGAGCAAGACCACATACTTTTCCTATTAAGCCAGTGTTAGTGGTGAGGCCATCATAGACTGCTGTGAAGTCAAATTGGCAGTTTCGGTCTAGTTCCAGGCTGTAGACAGAGAAAAAATAATTACAGGGAAACCTGAGTATAGAGAACATTGCTCATACTGGATAGAGGATCCAGTGTAGATAAAGTGTCTGATGAATTCCAGTTGACTGAAACAACAGAATGGAGAATAAAAGAGCATGTAAATAGGCATTATTAAAACCAAATAAAACATGGAAATCCCTCAAAGGCAAGAAATGCTTAATAAGAGTGTGATTCTGCTCCTATCAAAATAACAAACATTTTGCTATAGTTCTCCACAGAAGCTGCAACAACTATGTTTTTATAGCTCTGATACTGTATATATTGATTGCTAATTATTTACTGAACATAACCACACCTTCAAATACATATTTTTTTATATATATGTAAACAATCCTGTATCCTAAAATAAAGAGCTTTTAAAGTGTAGGGTTGACTTAAGGTGTAGGGCAGGTCTCTGAAGCCTCTTGTGTATGTCACTAGAGGAAGGCTCTTGCCCTTTTTATCAATCTGCATGAGAGCTTATCGTGGTGCTTGCCACCCTTGATGAAAAGCACCAGCTGTACCGTGGTGGGTGGGTGCCTCCAGAACAACATCTCTGTTCCTGAATCAGCAGATGGACCCTGAGCAGGACTGGTGAGAGCGTACACCATGCTGCGCGGAGTTCATCATCTCAGAGGGCAGTGGTCAAGGTAACTATTTCCTATAGAATCCTTTATGTTTAATACTGAATTCTTAAACAGCATTCTGCAGTCTGAATATCTCAAGAAATGTTCTTGAAGATATCGCCCTTTGAATTAGCTTGATCTTGAGACTTTCCTCTATGCACAGTGTCCACTGGTGGAGGGAAAGCCAAAAAAGGGCTACCAGGCTGCTACGTATGGGAGACCAACGCTGATAAAGCGCAATATGGGTCAGGAAAATCCATGCCAGTGTGGTCTCCTTATGCCAATGCATCCATTAGCATTTATACCTGGAAGTACTTAAGCCAGTGCTACGTTACCTTCTTTGCCAACGGCCAGCAATATTAAGGAAGACATACTTTGGCCAATGTTTGCTATATTCTTCTTTTGACCCTCAGTTCTAAATTGCAATTACAGTACACATGATGGTTTTAAACATGTGCCTTATGTAGCAAAAGCTTTATTTATACTGATGGATTTAAATTCAGATCATGCAGGCTAGCTTAAAATGGCCCTGCGCCTCATGGCTAGTCACCTGAAATACTTTCTGCGTTCCACTGACTGGCACTGCGGTAGCTATAGGGTAGTGTACAGTGATGTGGAACACGTTGCAATTACTTTATCATAAGAGTCAGCAAAACACGTTTTAAAAGTGTATAGATGTTGTAAAAGTTTGAAAGCACTTCTGGTTCCTGTGTTTAAAGTAATGCTTTTAAACAAAATGAAAAAAAAGACTAATAGAGCATTAGGGCATTTACTCACAACAAATCCTGGAACTGTAAGTTTATCTTCGAGTTTTTTGCTGTTTGTATGTGCCAGACACAGTATGTAAATTCAGGGTAACGTTCTGGGTAGTTAGGGCTGGTAAGTGTCCCATTGGGACCAGTTAATTGTCCCCCACAATTTTCAATTTCTGAAAAGAAGAGTAAATAAATTGGTAACATAACAGTATATGTAATGAGCCATAAAAAAATAAATTAAAGACCTGAAGTTATGTAACTAGCAGGATTGTTTCTTGAGGATTCCATTCCTTTGGAAATGATTAAAGGTACTAAAGATAGAACTTCTATAGAGAATGTCAGGTCAGGTGGATGTTACAAAATGAAGCCTGTTGTCACTATGGTATATCTGTGAGGCACAGTGTAATGACATCTGAGATGGCTGTAGATGAGTTAGCTTTGATACTGTGAGCAATTATTTATATCTACATTTTGGGTAAATTAGGTGCCATCTTGAAAAACTGATAATGAAGATGCTACACCAACCAAAAGGAACCCTGAGAGACTTTATATTAGAGAAATCTGTGAGGCCTTGGCCATGATCTGTATGGAAGTGCAAAATCTTCAAGTCTGAGAGAGATTTTAATTGACACACAAAGGCAGAATAAAATGAAGTCAGCGGAAACCTCAGAAAGACAAATGTAGACTAGAAATAGGGCACAATTTTTCAGCAGCAAAGTTAAGCACTGGAGCAGCATAAACTAGGATGTGGTAACTACTCTAAAATTGAAGCTTTTAAGAGCTTAATACCATGTCACTCAGATCAGCAGAAGCAAAGGAACTGGTCGCAAGCCAAGACTGATTTTGTCCGAGCTATTCTTACCTTTTAAGGAAAAATGTAAGGAGCTTGTTGATTGAAAATCCTTACTGATTTTTGTGACCTGTACTCGGCAGGAGTTCTGACTACGTGGTCATACTCTCTGGGTAAACGCTATAATATTTGCAAACTGAGTAAATTTAGTGGAAGCCTGTAAGTAAAAGTAGAGTTCCATAATCCTGCCTTTGCAATCATTTTTTCTGAGTAAAATTTAACTTTTTAGGCTCTCTGCAAGTGCGCTGTCATTTTGCTGCCTCTTCCCTTTCACTGATTTTCCCCCACACCATTCTCTAAGGCCTGAAGAACTGAGAGAGACTGATTAAAGATTCTGTTAATTGTAATTGCAGTCCTAAATTTCCCGTAATGGCAACATTTCTTTTAATGGTGCAATTCAAATGGTATTTAACGACTTACTTTTTTCTGGTGAAAAGAAGTAATAGAAGACAAAGAAGTTCCGTGTGAAAGCCATGGAGTTTGTAGTTATACGAAAAGTTAAGCTGTCTGAAGACGATTGAAGTACTGGGACTGCATCAGTGTCATTACATACTTGTCCAAGAAGAGGCGAATTAGTTGAGGGACCATCATATACTTTAATGCTTTCTGTTTCACAGCTTGAAGAAGGAGCAAATCTATTGAAAAAACACAGTGAGAACTACCTAAGCTCACTGATAGATACACAGGCTCATAGATAGATACACGAGTGGCGTTCCTCAGGGGTCGGTATTGGGACCGGCGCTGTTTAACATCTTTGTTGGCGACATGGACAGTGGGACTGGGAGCACCCTCAGCAAGTTTGCCGACGACACCAAGCTGTGTGGTACGGTCGACACGCTGGAGGGGAGGGATGCCATCCAGAGGGACCTGGACAGGCTTGAGAGGTGGGAGTGTGCCAACCTCATGAAGTTCAACAAGGCCAAGTGCGACATCCTGCACGTGGGTCAGGGCAACCCCAAGCACAAATACAGGCTGGGCGATGAGTGGATTTAAGAGCAGCCCTGCAGAGAAGGACTTGGGGTTATTAGTGGATGAAAAACTGAATATGACCTGGCAATGTGTGCTCACAGCCCAGAAAGCCAACCGTATCCTGGGCTGCATCAAGAGAGATTCTCCCCCTCTACTCCGCTCTGGTGAGACCCCACCTGCAGTACTGCCTTCAGCTCTGGGTCCCCAGCATTAGAAGGACATGGACCTGGTGGAGCGGGTCCAGAGGAGGGCCACGAAGATGATCAGAGGGCTGGAGCACCTCTCCTATGGAGACAGGCTGAGAGAGTTGGGGTTGTTCAGCCTGGAGAAGAGAAGGCTCCGGGGAGACCTTAGAGCAGCCTTCCAGTGCCTAAAGGGGGGCTACAAGAGAGATGGGGAGGGACTTTTTACAAGGGCCTGTAGTGATAGGACAAGGGGTAATGGCTCTAAACTGAAAGACGGCAGATTTAGACTAGATAAAAGGAAGAAGTTCTTCACTGTGAGGGTGGTGAGGCACTGGGACAGGTTGCCCAGAGAGGTTGTGGCTGCCCCATCCCTGGCAGTGTTCAAGGCCAGGTTGGATGGGGCTTGGAGCAACCTGGTCTGGTGGAAGGTGTCCCTGCCCATGGCAGCGGGGCTGGAACTAGGTGATCTTTAAGGTCCCTTCCAACCCAAACCATTCTATGATTCATTGGAGTCCACAATGCAGATTCAATACAGAGAAATATTTGGACGCAAAATTATTCTGTGCTGTATTCTAATGGAATGAAACAGTACAAAAACATCTGAAGGAAATACTTACTTAAAATAGGAGAAAATGAGCCTAATTGTTTGATTTACGTTCCTCTGAATTTGCCAGACACAGTTTGCATTTGCTTTTAGTTCAATCTTTAATGCTTTGTTGAGCTCATGAAGTGAAGCACCACAGCGAGGTACACCTATTGAAGAACAGCAACAACAAAAATCAGCTTGCAAGGCTCTCTCTCAAGTTTCCTCTTGCGATAATGTTTCATCCTCCACTATGCAAAGACTCTGGGACAGTCCATCATGAAGCAGACATGCAAAATGTTGTACTATATTTTTTTTTTGCATTCGTATTACTGCAGTTTATGAAACCTGATGAATCAAATAGTAAAAGAATATTAGAAAATACTTTTTATCCTAATTTTCCTAGTAGCAGAGAAAAGGGTAGTTAGGGGAACACATATCACAGATGAAGCCAGTGGCAAAACTGGAAATGCCAAGTGATATAGGACACCTCAGCAACACTCTTCAGCAAGGTTTGTCGCCACAAGCACTTCAAGCCTCTGGTCTTCCCCCTACACTCGATTCCTAAAGATCATTGAATCCAGGTCAGACATTCAGCCCTTGACTTAAAAGCATTTGAGAACCTACGCCCAGGGAATCAAAAAGACTTTTCGGATTTGAGCTTCTGAAGGAGTATGTGCAGGATTACTGTGTATTTACTGCTGCATACAATTCTCATCCTCCATCTCTAAACGGGTACTGCTAAACAGGACAAGCTTTGGAGAATGGCAACAAAGATGATTGAAAGTTCAGAATAGCTTCCAGACAAGGAATAATTAAATGGACTGAAGTATTTCAGGTCAGAAAGGGGAGAACTAGGGGGGAAAGGAGGTGCTAGAGGTCTGTAAATTGATGGAGAGCTTTAATATGAAATACTCTCTTCCAATACAGTAACTCAGTGGCCTGGAATGAAACCAGTCAGCTGTGGTTTTGAAACAAAAGGAGCTGGCTCTTTCCACGTGGATCTTTGCTGCAGGGTGATGTGGATGGTAAAAGTAAAACATAAAACAGTCAAATCCATGAAAGAAAAAGCCTTTGGTAACTATTAAACACAAAGAGCATTTCCTCTGTTTCAGAAGTCCTGAGCCACATTTGCTGGTGACTGGGAGAGTATTCTGGGGAAGTATTATGCAGGCTTGTATGCATACTCTTGCCTGAGCATTTTCTGTTGACTGTTTCTGGGTTCAGGATGTGGGGCTAGCTGGACTTCAACCCTGTTCTTCTGTGAAAAAACCCACAAACTAACCGTGGTTGACATCACTGACGTCACTTAATAAGTTATTAAGTAGTTGCAGTAATGGCCATTGTATAGGAAACTTTAGAGAAAGTTTATAATCCAGTTTGAGCACAACATCTCCTTTTTCCTTTAATATTAATCTAAAAATAATAGTTTAAAACAGCAGGAAGAATTTCCTATACGGTGTATGCAGTCCCAGGTAAAAAGGTAAGACTCTCTGATGAACTCCAGAGGGAAAAGGAAGGTTTAGGAGAGACCTTTCTCGTCACATGTAAAACCTCCCAATTGTAAAAGCATTACAAGGTCAGCCCTGCCATCCCTCTGTGTCCCTCTGGACTGTTCTGGAGCCCAGCATCACTAGAGCAGCTCTGCAGCAGTACTTCATTATCGTACAGTAGCTACCCACCATTAATCAGGGAAATTGCTGATCTGAGCACAGAATGGTGATCCTAAATCGAGCAAGACATGACTCTTTATTGCTTCTGATTGAACAAAGGAAAGATAAACAAATCTCTTTTTAAAAGCAACCATTTCCCAGTTAAGTCACTTTATTCCTGTTACTCCAATGTAGTATTGATCTGTAAATGAAAATTTCTGTTCCAGAGTAAAAATCTCTTAAAAATCAAGTTCTTAAGTTAAAAATTTGCCATAGGCAGTCATATATTGATTTTTAAAATTTATTTACCATTTTTAACTCTTGCTGGCACATTCGGGTGTTACTATTGTGCAGCAGTACATTAAAAGAAGATGCCCTTTTAGAGATATGTTAACATTTTTTTCCCTTCAGTTGCCTATAAAATACCTATTGTGCAAAACCTAATAAAATTTCACAGGTGAAAAAAAGACTAGATTTCCATACCCATGGATTCAATTGAGTTGTCTTCAGCAAGAGCTAGAGCAGCGAAGAGAAGCAGGAGAAGGAACTGTCTGAGCGCCTGCATTTTGATGGCAGCTAGGGAGGTTAGGCTTTTCCAACTTTTATACCCCCTGGTATTTCATAATCTTCTCGTATTACGTGGTATCATGGAGGGAGGGCTTAATCTCTCAGTTACTGTTCCTTTTTAACAGATATAAATGAGAAAGTAACAGGTGTGCCCATTTTTTTTAATATGTACTGCGTGGAGTAAGTTTAACTGTGCTTTTGTCAGCTCTCGTGGGTTCAAAGCACGTTTTTCAGTTGATTTCATTGAGCGTCTGTTTGGGTGTGTTGACGTGAGCAGGAATGTTCTGGAAGGGATTGACAGACTCCCTTGGGAGACACATTCAGAGTTTGCTCTTAGCGCTGCTCAGCAGGAGCTTGGTTTTTCCCACCTTCATTTTGACACCTACCCTTTAGATTACACTGGGCAAATCATTCCCTGTCCTCGCTGAGGATTCCTCAGGTTGTAAAGTGCGACTATCACAGTAGAGTTGTCATAAGTAATAATTTCCTATTGCTGAAACATTCGTGGATGAACAAGGCCAGATTCATGTTAGTCACAGGTTTAAAAGAAGATTGCACTGCAACCACTTTGCAGATAAAAGTTTCTTAGTCCCACAGTAGAAGCTACGAAAAAAAGGAATCAGCCTTTCCTTCCCAAGGTGAGGAAACAAGCGCAGTCCTAAGAACTTCAATTCCTTCTAGCACGAGTCTATTGAGTATCTGTTCCAATGTATTTACGCTACTTTGGCTGTCTTTCCATAAGGACCAAAGCTCTTGAAATCCAGGCTATTTCCTATTGCAGCAGCGGATACGCAATCTTTAAAGCTTCTAGAGGTTGTGATAGTGCCAGTGCCACAGATGTGCTGTTACCCTGACCTCGGTTCGGTGCCGTACCTGTGTGATGTGCGAACAGCCAGCGTTCGCACCGGAGCCCGGCCGTGTGATTCTTTCCAATACAGAGAGCACGTATCCTACAGCTGTGCAAACAGGTGTTCTTGCAAATTTATTAGCAAAGTCAAATTGCAACGCAGGCTTTCTTGAAACAGATCCAGGTGCTTTCCTTCCATAAAACCAATTTTTTTTGTACAAACCCATTTTTTTTTTCTTTTATAAACAAACTGAAATATGATGCATCTGTAATGATCCTATATTTCTAATCTCAGACCTATGCCTTCTTTACAATTCTCTCTGATTTTTAACTCACTTGAAGGATTTTGAATGCAACTCTCTTCATCATGACAATGTACTTATCCTGCCTTTAAACATGGAGGCATTGAATACATGTATAAAGTTGTTGCATAGCATTTGAATTTCCTTTAGCTTCTGGAAATGCTAAATTTGCATTTACTCTGTATAGCCTTTCATTTAAGCCCACACACATACTTGCAAGGAATTTTCAAATGCTAACATCCATTTTGTATGCCTTCAATGCGTGAACTGGTGTGTGGAGCCCTGCCAATCAACGCTGTGTCCATCAGAACCAAGAAAAAAATACCTATGGCTACGATAGCCTGGTAAGTTACTCTGGTAGTTACAGGTTGGTAGTCAAACTGTTTGGATTTACTTGTATACGAATGATTAGGAAATTTTCTTGTGCTGGAGATGATATTAAGGGACTGCACCCCTAAGTAGTGGCCCAGCGTTTCTGAAGGGCTGAGCCCGTGCTCGCGCTTGAGGCTGGCTGGCAGCTCCGTCTTGTCTCTGAGTGTTCAAACCGTTTTCAAATCTTGTGTGTTAAGCCCAAGTTCAGGCAGTGTGATGTGTTCAGATATCAGGTAATGCTGAAATATTAATGGCCCGCTTTGCATTTCCTCTCCTACCTCAAAAGAAAATGGCCAGCAAGTCTTCCTGAAAGTCCTTTAAGATGAGAATGACTGTAGGGAAGGTGTTTCACAATAGCAGATCCTTAGAAGAAATTAGCGTGCACTTTAGTACAAAGCAGCAAGGATTCAGCTGTTGTGACACTTATTTACAGGCACTTTCTCTCACTGCCTGCAGCCGGGAGTACAACAGCAGGGAAAATGTGATTTCAAGCACTTTAAATCATTACCTGTGCGAAGCAGAGCAGCAGGGTTACCAGTGTGATGGAGTTTTGTATGAACTAAGTATGATTAGGAAATACTCTGACTCAGGACGGGCATTATGGTCGTGCAGGATGAGGGTTTTGGCAGGGAGCCTGCTCAGCCAGTGCCAAGGCTTAACCACCAGGTAAGAGATTAGATCTGGAGCCTTCATGGGAGATCTGCGTGATTTTGGCAGTTGAGAGCTGGCTAAGTTATCCACGGAGAAGCTGAGTTTCAGAATGACTCTAGTCCCTTTTTCGAAGGGATGAAGCATAAAAGGAAAAGTTGCTGAAAAAAGTGGATTTTTGTGTCTTGTGTGGCACATCCTCTAGACGCTAGGCTTCCTTATTCAGTACAGGGCATCTCATTATGAGGTTGAGTAATCTGCACATACTCACCATATGAAAACTGAGTATTGGCCTTAAAGATGCTTTTCACAGGCTGAGTTCACCAGAATATCCATATTTAATTCATCTCTTTCCCTGAGATGACTGCTGTACTCCTGTACAGTTCTGCAATCGGCAAGATGTGTTTCTCTATTATGAACTGAAAATTATTAATTTCCATTTTTTTTTTCCACTAAATCATTCCAAGGAGGACAATTTAACATTAAAGTGCAGAAACACTTTCTTGGCTCAAAGTGATATCATTTGAACAGCTATTGAAAGAAAAAGGATGAAGCAAATGCTTATAATGAAGTAAATTTAGATGTACAATTTTTTAGAGTTCTAATCTCCAGTAATAAAACCTGACATATGAAAAGATTATAATAGTTTATAGGTATTGCAGAGAGTGTATCTCCATACATGTACAATATTTTTTCCAAATATTTTTGAGTTCCTATTTAAGGTAATTGCTCAGACATTACTGGTTATGAGGGATGCTTATCCTTTCATTTATGACTCTTCGAGAGCTCAGAAAACAGCACTGTGACATGTGCATCTGTAAGGCAGGTTAATCTTCCTTAAATGCCCAGTATTTGAGTTATTTGGTGCAATGGGGAGAACTGGAAGAACTGTGAGGAAGAAACAAGTCTTGATGAGAAAAATCAGCCAGCTGATCCAATCATTCTTTGTCACTGAGAGCGTTTACTGAAGTTTAGGGTTTTACAAATCTGGAATATAGATTCAGAAGATCTAAAATTAAGGAACACAGGTACAGCTAAGATTAAAATACCTTTAGATTTACACCCCCTAGTATAATGTATTTTATAGAAATTAGCAGCAGATGTGCAACACACTGATCACCTATACAAGTGATCAACATAATGTTATGATTAGAAGAAGCATTATTGGGGCTGTTATTATTTGGGGACGATAATAATAATGACGCTGTCACTTGCGCTTCTTTTGCCTCTTGTCAGATAGCCCTGGTAGTGTTGGGAAGAATAACTGTATCTGTTGCATGCTAATATTTTGCACCGTAGGCAAACTCTTTGGTATATGGGACCTCTGAACTTGAACCGGAAAATCCTCTTGCCTGGTGAATAGTAGTTCCCACAGGTTGGGTCCCTTACACACCTGAGGAAAGAAAAATGAAAAAAACCACATATAATTGTCATACAAAAATTGTGATGTGGTCACTAAGTCCATTTGTTTCATTGGTTGAAAGAAACTTTCCTTCAAAAATTTCTAACTGTGATGTTAATCATAATTCACAGATAATCATAATTCAGAACTCCTGATCACAGATGCTGCTATATGGAACTTAAATATGTATGTTGATATAATATGTAACACAACATATATACCACACACATATGTAGATGTATAAATATAAAGCACCTGATGGAATTTTAAATATGTGAGAAAGAGTTACTGTGTAGGCCTGTTATCTTTCCAGTTATTTTGTATTTCAACTTTAGAATTTCTGAAGAGCTATGAAGAAACAATTCCATATCCCAAATCAACCAAACCCCCCTTTAATCGGATGCTTCATCCTTCTCTAATTTTTTTATATAATTTGTGAAATGCCTTCTGAGAATTTATACCCATTCTTCTTCCCTAGCAGAATATTATGGTGAATTAAGCATAAAAAGCCAACTAACAAAACTGCGTTCTTGTCCTAATAGCTAGTTCATTTAATAGCCTGCTGCGCCTTACAAGCAGGTAACTCGGATGTGTTTCAGGACTTGGTATCTTTGGTGGATGTATCTGTTGTTGTCCGTATGAAGTCAATCACACGTGAGGAATTATTTTGAAATGGTTGTTGAGATATTATCCTTGCTCTCTTCTGACTAAATCAGATGCCACAGTCATAAAATCATGAGGATTTGGAGAGAGCACACGTGTCTGTAAATAGCATCAGATTTGGCTCTGTGTGGTAGAGGGTAGCACGAACAAACAAATCCTGGTTTGACTGAACATAGTATGATGAAGCCCTCTCTGAATTTGAAAAAGATGGTGAATCATAAAAGGCAAACTTGACAATAAATCATCTAGATGGAGTTTCCTGGTACGGAGACTCTGTAACAGTGGCTATCGTTTGGCCACCAGCATTCCTGTGTGCTTTGCAGTCGGGGTTTGGCAAGAGAGTTTGTATTTCTGGGGTAGAAGGTGCCAGAAATGGATCCTTCCACTGTGTTGGAACAGGTCATGGCTTGATGGGCTAGGAGTTTGGAGCTGCAAAGTATGGCAGAAACCTTTTCCTGAATGTCTCTAGAGAGTCGGGAAACCTAAGGGGTAACAGGGCTCAGCTGTCCATGCCTGGAGGATCCTGGGCCACCCGAGGTGGCCCAACTGCAGGTCCCAGCTGAGGACATTGCCGGGTTGTGAGAAAGTCTGCAGAGGCGTGCGAGATAAGAGAGGTGAAATTACTGACGAATCAGTTACTGTTGATTCGGGTTCAGTTAGTAGCTCAAGGACTCGAGAGGGAAAACACCAACATGGAGAAGTAGAAAGTCTTAAAGGGAAAAAAAACCATGGAGGAACACAGTTGAGCGCAGTGGAAGGTCTGTTTCAAGGAACCATGGAGGAAGACCGACCCTTCCACGCCTGACTGTCACCTGGCCGGCAAAAGCTTGTTGGGAGTCTCCTCCATGTGGTGAGCACGCTAACGCCCAGCTTGTTAAATCCTGCTCTCTGTTCTATGTTGGAGTGAATACGCCATCGCTTTGCGTGTCGCGGCTGTACATAACCCATGTGCAGAGTCTCTTTCTTTTGGGCACATTTAGCGGCACATAAAGTGACCTGACGAGGAAGCGTCGTGAAAGGGAAGCGGGGTGGGGAAGCGTGTGAAGTGGTGAAGGTTGATAATATATAATTTAGAATAATGAACCTTTAGAAACATAATTTTGTTTTGGTGTTAATGTAACATTTGTCTATGCTCTGCACGTTCCATGTCAACTTCCCGAGTCTTGGCATTCACAAAGTCATGAGGGGGCATCATGCAGTAACAATCTTTAAAAATATTTTTGAAATTTTTTTTCATAAATAATTTTGATAACATCTTGGCACATGATAATTTCAAACCCATACTTTCCTACCAGCCTTCTTGTGCCACAGCCATTGTATGGCACGTGAAACATGGCGTAGGAGTTGATCCTAGGTGTGCATCGGGGGTTGCTCAGGTGTCTGTTCCCTGCACGGTAGCCTCTGGCATTGGTGTAGGGTCTTCTGGGGGTCACTGTTATGAAAATTCCCTTCCCTAACTCTTATATCAATCAGTCTTTAGAGGATGAAAGTGTATTAACTTTGTTAATATACATTAGTTCTCATTATAAACTGTAATGTAATGAGGTAGTGGAATTTTACTGGAGATTCCAGTATTGATCATGCTTAATTAAAACAAACTAAAGGACAGCCTGGCCCTGGAATGAAGGACCTTGCTTCGTGGAAGCTTAAGGCTGTCCATGAAGGATTCCACTGGACAGGCAAGATAACGCCAGCATCCCAGCCCCTCTGACACGTCTTTGAAACTCTCCCAGCATCATCTGGTGTCATAGATCAGTAACTCCAGCAAGACTGACTCCAGGGATATCTGGATCAATAGACAGGCAGCAAGGATGCTGCAGAAATAGAACTGTTTTGCAAAGTTTTACTATGATTAGTAATTGGTAGTGTGGGTATGAGCGATTAGTCAAATCGTGTTGTAACTGAACGTTTGACGGGTGTAAGAACCCAGTGTAAAACCACGTTTGGGGTGCCCCAGTTTGGCTGGGACACCTCATGCGCATGAATAAATACTTACCCTTGTAATCTTACACTTTGCATCCCAGGCCTCACCGGTTGGCACAGGCCAGCTAAGAATCTTTGTAGCATCATCCGCATGTATTTAGGCAGATAAGTAAGGTTTGCTGGAGAAGAAGAAATTCAATGTTAATAAACCATACATAAGCATAAAGTAAAATGCAGCATGTAATTAAATACTAGTACTCTTTGCAAATGCAAATGTGGGCCTTGCTGCCGTACCTGGAAATAGCAGCTGAATGGAGAGGACCTAAATGTCTCTTTTTTTGATGGTGTACCATTAAAAGCTCATTAGTTCCTTCTACAGCCCTGAGGTTACACAAGTTAGTGCTGTCCGTCAGTTCTCTCGTGGGAAGAGGGTGAGCTCGCCGTGATAACAGGCTGTTTCTTTGCCTGCGAGCCCTCCAGAGCACACGGGCTCTGACTTGCCAGCAGCCTGGCAGGCTGCGGGCAGATGTTTTAAATGTGTTTTTTCCATAAATGGTGCAGACATAGGCCAGCTCATCCCCTTGACACCTACCGGGAAGGATGGTTTGGCTGCCAGCCGCTGTATCAGTGGTGTGTGGTCCCTGGGTAAGCTGTGGCATCCCCAAATTCTCTGCCTGCTCCCAGCCTCTCCTGCTTCCCCCTTTCTTCTGCACTCAGACACCCTCTGCCATTAAACAGCCAGGCTTCCCCAGCTCACATCTCTTACCCGGCATATACTGCCCTTAGGAAGAGAAATTGTTAACAAGAAGAATGAGAATACCTTACCTGGGTTTATAGGTGCTGGGTCTGTTTTCAGATGGGTTTTTAATAAAAAAAAAATTAAAAAAAAAAAGTGAGACTGAATTAGGAAAATGTGTACTTTTATGTAATCAATTAATATACATTGTAATCAGCTGAATGCATTAAGACTAGGAAATGTTAGTAACAACAGTTCTGAGGGATAGAGTTGTCATGGACAAAAGGCTCGTATTAAGTGTAGGGGCTTGAATACTAAAGATGACATATCACTCGCATTAAAGGGAAAAAGATTTAATTCTGTTTTTCCTTTGTGTAGGCAGGTAGTCTCATGCTCAAATGCATGCTTTGCATCTGAAGTTTAGTCTCCTGCATGTTGTCAACACAAGTATGCATGTTTTACTGAGGCAGCTGAGTGCCCTTTACCAATGTGTAGCTGATAGGGCCAGACTTCAAAAGAAAACCTGAGTCTGCTATCTAAGCATCTGAGGCAGAATATTTTCAATTAATGAGCAGAACTTGCAATTCAAATTTTTCAAAAGATAAATCCCATTGTAGAAAACTAAGGTTCAAACCAAATACCACTGAATGTCAGAAGGATTCCCACTGACTCGACTTCGAGTGGGGATGCAACTTTGAAAGTGCAGGGAGGCTGATTTTCTAGGAGTGAGATCATCTTGACCAAATTTGAATTTATATTGGTGTAGTGTGTCTGCTCCAGTGGTTTCCCCTTCCCTAGTACTTTCATCAGTGCAAGTATTTCTCCCAGATCAATACCACCAGCATTTTCTGTCCCTTAATTTGTATGGAAGCCAAAGGAATTATTCCCAAAGTTAAAGACTAGATCCATGAGAGTATGGACACAGTGGAGACAGGGAGCCATGCCAAAACATCATCAGATCATGACTTTGATAGAGAACTAAGGATGTAAACCAGAGTAATGCTGCATTACTTACAAGTGGTAATGGCTGCTGCTTCAGGAGTTGGAGCGACTGGTAGAGCGGATGAGTTTGTTACCATGAGAAGAGAAATATGAAATTAAACATTGTCCATGTTTTAAATACATTAAAGACTCACATGAAAAATAGTAAACTGCTCACCATGGTTCAAGAAATGACCAGAAATACCTGTTTTTTCAGCCGTTGTGGACTCAGTCGGTACTGTCAAAAAGAAAGTAAAAGCCATGCATAAGTAACTGTGCCATTATTGTGTGAGCAAAGCAAGGGCCGTTAATGGGGAGGGAATCAGTTTACTCCTAGCATTAGACCAGTTCTACTAAAGCTAAAGTCATTCCTACCTGCTGCTTCAGGTGTCGTGTTTTCTGCAGGGGCTGATCCCAGACATGAGAGAAAACAAAACTGCAGGTTAGACATTGTCCCAGCACTGGGTAGGCACGAGTGTATTGTGTCTGTGTGGCAAGGTTTTGGTAGGGGGGGGGCTACAGGGGTGGCTTCTGTGAGAAACTGCCAGAAGCTTCCCCCATGTCCAACAGAGCCAATGCCAGCCGGCTCCAAGACGGACCCGCCGCTGGCCAAGGCCGAGCCCATCAGCGATAGTGGTAGCCCCTCTGGGAGAACAGATTTGAGAAGGGAAAAAAAAAAATCTGTGCAACAGAAACAGCAGCCGGAGAGAGGAGTGAGAAGATGTGAGAGCCTCAGCCCTGCAGACCCCCAGGTCAGTGCAGAAGGAGGGCAGGAGCTGCTCCAGGCGCCGGAGCAGAGATTCCCCTGCAGCCCGTGGTGAAGACCACGGTGAGGCAGGCTGTCCCCCTGCAGCCCAGGGAGGTCCACGGGGGAGCAGGGGGATGCCCCAAAGGTGGCCATGATTCCATGGGGAAGCCCACGCTGGAGCAGTTCGTGAAGAACTGCAGCCCGTGGGAAGGACCCATGCTGGAGGAGTTGGTGGAGGACTGTCTCCCGTGGGAGGGATCCCACGCCGGAGCAGGGTAAGAGTGAGGAGTCCTCCCCATGAGGAGGAGGAAGGAGCAGCAGAGACAACGTGTGATGAACTGACCACAAACCCCGTTCCCCTGCGCCGCTCTGGGGAAGGAGGTGGAGAAATCAGGAGTAAAGTTAAGCCCAGGAAGAAGGGAGGGGTGGGGGGAAGGTGTTTTAAGATTTAGTGGTTTTTTTTCTCATTATCCTACTCTGATTTGATTGGTAATAAATTAAGTTAATTTTCCCCAAGTCGAGTCTGTTTTGCCCGTGATGGTAGTTGGTGAGTGATCTCTCCCTGTCCTTATCTCAACCCATGAGCCTTTCGTTATATTTTCTCTCCTCTGTCCAGCTGAGCAGCTTTGGTGGGCACCAGGCATCCAGCCAGGGTCAGCCCACCACAGTGAGGTACCCGAACCACGGGAGGCCTGCAGGTCTCATTCGAGAGGCGATCAGCCACAGCACCTGGAGGATGCTGCTGCTGCAGCATCATGGTTAAATCCATGAGAATATACACACAGTGGAGACAGGGAGCCAGTAAATACATGGTCAGAACTTGAGCAGACAACCAAGCATGTAAGCCAGAGTAACGCTGTATTACTTACAAGTGGTAATGTCTGCTGGTTCAGGAGTAGGAGAGACTGTTACTGTGAGAAAGAAAAGAAGAAATAAATTTTGTCTGCATTTTAATTGTATGTTTTTGCCCCAAAAACATCGCATGATGCCACGTGAGCAACTGAGAAGCCCTTGGCTGCATGGCTGAACGCGGCCCGAGTATCGGTGCATACGGCTGTGACGATAGAGCTGCGGCGGCACGGCGGTGTGCATCGCCTCCGCAAAACCCTGCGGCGAGACCCTGAGCTTGGGCAGGGAAACAAATAACGCAGCTGGACAGGGCACGGCTCTGGCAGCCAGCGTTGCCTTGCCAGGAAGGAGGGTAGTCTGCTAAATCCTGAATTGAGACTGAAAATGTGAGTGTCTGACAGTTAATTTCTCGACTCAGTCCCGGAGCGCTGCGTGAGCCAGGGATCCTGCTGTCCTTCGTGGTCTGACAGTACCTCTGCTCACCGCCGTTCAATAAGTGACCAGAAATAAATACCTGGTGTTTCAGTCGTCGTGGACTCGGTCGGGACTGTCAAAGAGAAAATAAAAGCCACGCTTTAGTAATTTTTCCAATACTGAGCGAGCAAAGCATAGATTGACAAAGCAAAGCAGCGTTATCGTTTAGGTGTAATTAGGCCAGGTATACCGAGATCCCCAATCCAACTACATTACAGTAGTTTAGCCCATATTTTGGCATTTGTGTAAACCAGCTTGTGGTATTTCTACCGCCCTCGAGGTTGGATGGAAACCATATGTGTGGTTGTGCGTATCTCCACAGAGGCAGAAGAACTCAGTGTGGCAGGACACCTCTGTCCGCAGATCCCACCAGGAGTTGGCGTTCACCTGAATGCCTTGAATTCCTCAGGGCTAATGATGTGGTAAGGGCTCTACCACCTCCGAGAGAGCATGAGTTTTGGCTCAGTGCTGCTAAAGTCCAGGGGAATCAGCACTCTGCTGCGGGATAAGTTGTATTTTACTAAACCTGAGATAAATAGACACTGAAGTACTCCATACCTTTTGGTTTAGGTACGATAAGCTCCGGAGGGACTGTCAGGAGAGAAAATAAAACCCATCAAAAGCAGGAAAGCCAGATCAATGCTTTCAGTTATAAAGTAAGACAAGCAGCAGGACAGTCAGGGCTCTCCCCAAAACCGTGACTGAGGTTATGCTTTGTGAAGAAGCCTTGGAGAAGGCTGCAGGTGTTTCTCCCGTGCTATTTTCACTGCCACCCCATGCAATGAGTACGTCTGTCGACAGCGGGGCAGAGAAGCAAACCTGGTGGGGACAGGTATCATTTCCATCCTGCCTCCTCACCCAGGCTGAAATCCAGTACAAATTGCTGTTTGCAGTGAGGTAGCTCCACCGCTGCAAGATCTGTATGAGCCTAGCAGATGATCTGTCCGGAACTCCTTTTTAAATTAAATAAATTACGTGCAGCTTGGGAAGGTTAGTTTGGAAACAAGCATTTTGTTCTGTAAATTACCAAAACGTTTAAGCAAGTGTGGCTCGTGCTGCAATACAGCCTCTTGATACATCGGAGGAGAAATGTCTTGCAGTGTGCTGGACTATGGTGGATTGAGCAGGACTGAGTGAATTAGGAATGCGGGCTGATAGTCTGAACACGATTTCTCCTGAAACGCTTCTCCTGGGGCTTGCAGCTTATGTACAGCACATCAAAGATTTGTTGCAACTGTTTCTCAAATATTCATTGTAATTATTTGTCAGTAACCATCAACTAAGAACAGTGCATGGTACCAGAAAAAGGGGAGAGGAGAAAAAAATAACAAAAATAAAATCAAAGTGAAAATATGGGCCTCTTCAGAGGGGTACAGAAGCCTTATTCACTTCTTCAGGAATGCGTAAGTCTCACAGCTATTGTTATTCATTATATCATTACAACACAGTATGACAGCACAGTGTGAGTATCATTTCCCTATAGGATCTCACTTTCTCTTGGACAGAAACAGCGGAGTCCACAAAGATGCAGTGGCCTGCCAGCCTACACTGATGTCTAGCGTCAGACACACCACATTCACCTAGTGCCAGAACCTCCAACAAAACAATTTCCATCTGCATCCTCAGCTGGCAGGAATTTTCTTCCTTTTCCTCAATAAACTTCACATAAATATGATGCAGATCTTTGAAAATGAGTACAATTTCTTAAAGAGAAGAAAATACGTTTATAAAATTGCAAGTCTGATGCAAGTACTTTGAGGGTCTTAGGCAAATAGTCTTTGTCCCCAAAGCAGAGTCCAGGTTGATCTGCCAAAACTTACTGGTGGTCCTCTCTGGAAGAAAATGCCTACAGCCCCGTTTTTCCCTCTCTGCTTCCCCCAGACCCAGGTAGAGGAATCCCTTGGTGGAAGGAGGAGATGGCCCCAGGATGTATGGAGCCCACAGGGGCTGGTCCCACCAGTGAGCAGGGTGCCCGTGTCCATCCTTCTTGGCTCTCATCAGCCTCCCCTTTCCCTCCACGGCCGCTGCCAAAGGTCCCCGTTCCCAAAGTGGCTCCAAGCCTTGCACCAAGCTCTTCCCTTCACCCATACCAGCTTGCATGAACAGCTTAGGAAACTTAATTCCCATTAAATGAAACGGAAAAGGTGAATACCTTCACAGATAACACCAGCGTCTTCCTTGTGGTAGCAGTCGTGCGTGCCCAGCCCCCTGTGAGAGCAGTGCTCCAGGGAGGGCTCATCCCCTCTGCACGCCACGTTGTCCAGGAGAATATCTCCTGTGCCTTCCCCAAAAAAGGCTTCGATTTTGGCTGAGACAGCCTTTCCGCAGCCCAGCTGCCTGCACACAACCATGGCGTCCTTCATGTTCCAGCCATCATCGCAGACGGTCGCCCAGCTCCCGTTGTGAAAGACTTCGAGGCGTCCCGAGCACACATCCCGTCCGTTAACCAGCCTCAGGGACATGTCTTGGAAAAGCAGAAGGAAATGCACGGGCACTCAGCAGCCTCAGAAAAGGGCTTTCCAGGTGCATTTATCAAATAGCAAAAGCCAACTTTGTTGTGTTGCACAGAAAGTGGCAAAACCATGACATTAATCTCATTGTAACAAGCCACACTGTGTCAGTTCATCAGCTATGATAAATCCTTACTCTCATAGTGTGCCATATATACCTGGGAGTAAATATAAAGATTTTTTTTCTCTTTTGGGCTCCGATGTAAATGTCCGTAGCTAACATAACCATCCCTATCGATACCGGTAGTCTTTAACAGCAAAACTCTTAGATAAGCCTCAGGTATCTCAGAAATTCGTCTTACATGCATTTACTTGCTTTGAAATTTTTACCTATAAAATTTTTGCCTTCCTACCAGTGCTTAAGTTACTATATAAAATATATCAGCTGTGAAAACTTTGCAAGACCCATCTAGGGAGAACTCACCAGCTGGAACGGGCTCTGTTGTGACCGGGGAAGTAACTGGCTCTAGGAAAGGAAACAGAAAAGTGAATTTCTAGTTTTACTACAGAGGATGCTTAATAACCTTCTGCAGTTACTATGTGAAAAAAAAGAAACCGGTAGTGATATAGAGCAACCCATTCATCTCTGGAAGCATCACCACCAAAAGGGAAAAGGCTGCAAACCCTTTTTTAAATGTCAGGTGTTAACGGTTGCAGTTACCTTGCAGGTGTAAGCTTTAATTGTTTTAGGTGTGGGACATACTCACCAAAGAGACACATCTGCTAGGGTTGTGTGTTTAACTCTGCTTGAGGTCTTTACTAAAAAAACTAACTCTATTAAAAATTTGCTTTGATTTTTTCCCCAGGGGAGTTATCCCCAGGATAAGCTGTAAACCAGCATTCTTTGTGCCAGGTCTCATCCACAACCCCTTTCACCCAGTTAGGTTTCACCTTGGTCATTTCAGGCTCATAGAACGCCTGCCACGTGGATGAGCTTTGTCCGTGGACCACCACTTGTCGTAACACCGACAGAGGCTGCAGTGACTCGGGCTCTCCAGCTACACGTGTGTTTCCAGTCAGAATACAGAATTGCTGGAAAACTGGGAATTGATTAAGAAAAATCCTAAAGGAAGTTACTAAAAGTAATTTCCTACTAAATACAGGAAAAGGAAATTTGATTTACTAGTCATAGTTCATAACTTATGGGAAATCAGGACTATGAGGACTGAAATATGATAGTGATCATGTAAAATTATGATTCAAATAGTAACGCATAAAGCGGCCAGGTAATAGAGTAGGAAATGGCATCAGATACGATTGACAATGATATTCCAGGTAGCCAAAGGATTTGAGAATCAAAATAAAAAATTAAAACACAAACCTGTGTGAATAAACTGCATGGGTTAACAAAAAGAAAAAATGTGGTAAAACACAGCGATTCTCATAGGTCTTGGTTTCACGCCTGAAACAATTGCACTGACGGAAACAAGTTGCGCGTCAAAATCTTAGCTGCAGGCGAGCTCTCGCTGCTCACGAAGCAATAATCTCCCAGAGATGCGCTAGCGTACCTGCGCAAATGACGCCGGCGTCCTCTTTGTGTCGGCAGTTATGGACGGCGATGCCTCTGTGGGAGCAGTCCCACAGGTTGTCTTCATCCCCTCTGCACCGCACGTCATCCAGGAGGATTTTCCCAGAGCCCGGACCAAACCGGGCTTCAGACACAGCTACCAGAGCTTCTCCGCACCCCAGCCTCCTGCACACCACCCTGGCGTCCGCCAGCTCCCAGCCGTCGTCGCAGACCGTTCCCCAGCTGCCGTCGTGATAGAGTTCGACGCGGCCCGAGCACCCGCCGTCGCCGTCTGCCAGTCGCAGGGACAGAGCCGGGGTATCTGCGGCGGAGAAGGAGCCCGCCCAGCGCATCAGCGGGGTTTGTCCCAGGCGGTGGCACGGCCCGTCTTCGGGGCAAGTGCCACCCCAGGGAAGACGGGAGCAGGTAGCCTGCAACGGAGTCTGCTCTGGCAAAGGACCCTCCCCTGAATTTCAGTGCTGTCGTAGGATAGATATTATAAATGCTCGAACCCGTCTTTCTACACGCCCAATGGGTGCGGACATCGTCCTCTTCCAGAATGTGCTCATCTCCGGGGAAAACGATCCTCAGCTGTGCAGCTAGCTGCCACCTCTCCCCTCTTTGTGCAACAAAGGGAAGGTTTTCTACCTTTTCTTTACCATCATTCTCAGCTGTACTGTAGAGCTGTCTAAAGGACGAACGCAAATACCCAGAGCCAACCTTTTCCTGGGATACCTTGCAATCTAAGTTTCTTCCTTTAAATAATGCCTGGTTCAGCTTCTTTTCCCATCCTTGCTAACCCTCTGGCATAACAGATGGTTGGCACAGCATCATTTCCCCAGAATAGTAGCAGAGCTATTTCTCCAGACCAGGCTCATTTCTGAGAGCTGGGTACTTACGGAATACTCCGCACATTTATCTCACTTTCAGAGGGAAAAGCTTTTAGAGATCTGAAGTTCCAAATTAGTTTTATGGGCCTGGAGTGTATTTTTCTTTCAGAGAAAGAAATCAGAGACACTGCCGACAACATAATTGAGTTCCTCCTAGTTTGTGGCCATCATAAACTGTACCACGTATACACACCTGTCTTACTCCTTGGTGGGTCAGTGATTACGAGGTTTTCATTTTGGGACATTTTGCTGTCACCTGGCAGCCATTTGTAACCAACTAATTCACATCCATTCAGAATGAGGGCCATGTTTCCTAGGACTCTCTTTCTCCTTAATTCTCCTTAATTCTTTTTTGCTGACCATGATCAAAGCTCCTTCCATCCGAGTACCATGCTTATCATTTACTTCTGCAAAAGTTGGCTGTAAAGAAATGCCAGCACAATGTGCTTGGCTCGCTTCCCGAGAGCTAGGTCTAAACAATTTGGCACAAGAGTGCCAAATATGATTTCAGGGAGAAAAAAAGATAATTGAGACAAAAGATAATTAAGCTGTTGATCCAGGCGTTGAGTATTCACCAGGGAAGGTGAAAGGTGTTAAATAAAATGTTTAAGAACTGGACTACGGTAGCTATCTAAATCCAGGTGGGAATAGTGAGAAAGAGACAGATTAAAAATTCTATATCCAGATCCAGATCAAAAATTCTATATCCAGATCCAGATCTTGACTTAAATTACAGGCAGAAATAAATTTGTTGTGATTCAGCTGATACTACATATGGCTTTATAGGGAGGGAGGCATCTTTCCTGTTAAAGTTTCTAAGTCAATGAAGTATTTCATTAATCTGAAATATCAACATCAGTCTGAAATTTTGGGGGCACTTTTTCAGAAAATAAAGGACTGATTAAGTAACAGTCCCAAGGATCTTTAATGTATTCTTGTGGGGTTGTCTACAGACAGCTGAAAGGCAACTTTTTACTTTCAGCAAATTAATAAAAGAAAAGAATCGATATTTGTATCCCTTCAAAGTCAATGCTTTGTGCTTAGTTAAGTGTAGAATATAATGAAAGGAATCAGTGAGCACCTAGTTTTCCTGAGACTTTAACACAAACTACAGTTTACCACACACTATACATATATGAGATGAAATTGTTTGCTCACATACTTGGTTGAGCAGACATAGGTAAAGCACTTAATAGAGGCACATAGTTGCATAGCAATGAGGGTATTATTAGGAAACCATATATGCCATATATGTATAAAGTTCCTTAAACCTGCATAATAGTCAACAGATCACTCATTTAAGAAATTCACGTTCAGCTTCCGAAAGCCAAGCAGATCAAAGTCAATCCTGAGGGACCACATTAATTTCTCAGTTTCACTGGTGTGTGCAAAGTGCAAACTTCTTTCATTCAGCTGGAATAGAGCCCAGGCTGAGTAAGTAAGGTAAGCAGCAAAATCTGATCAAAGCTCTGTAAAATATTCTTCAAAGTAGGAAAGTTTTCATTTCTATCCTTTTGAAAGTCAAATGACTGGCAGGAAAAAGGTAGAAAACCACTGAAATTTCTTCTTCACTGTGCTGAAGATTTGTCTGTTCGTATCCAAGATGTTTGTAGAAATTAGGGTGGATAGATCCTAGATCTTGAACATGAAAACATTGTTCAAAATAAGGTTAATGGGAGGAGCAGTAAGCAAATCTGTATTACACTTTCCAGTGCTGCTACCACTGGTACTGAGTCACAGCTCTGAACTTCTGACAGCACAGATAATAAGGCTGTAGAAGACAAGCAGTGTTTAAAAAAAAGTTATAGAGAGGAGTTACCAGTTGCCTTGCTAAGTGTTTATCGTGTTATGCAGCATCTTGGACTAACAGATGGTATGGGTGTTAAACAGCCAGCCACAGCTACCGAACCGTAATGAGATCCTCAGCCCTTGCCACTGAAACTGGAACGGTACAGATAGAGTAGCAGAAGGAAAGGCAAGATCTGTGCGCTCTCTGGAGGACACGATGAGAATTCAAAATGATCTTCATAAACTGAATAAATGTCAAAAATCAGCAAGCTGAAATTTAATAAAGACAGGTGGAATGGGCTGCTCATTGGAAAGAGAAAACCAATGCACAAAGGCAAAATCATCCTTTCAGCTGGCACCGAAGGACCACAATAAAACTGGAAGTTGGTAATGTTAACGCTACAGTGAGCCAGTCCAGTCTCAGTCTTGCTCTCAGAGTGATACATGGGAGCTACTTATTCTCCTTGGTGCTAAAGAGACCTCAGCTGCTCAGACGGTGACTGCACATTTAAGAAAAATAGAGATAGTGGGGAGAGCTTGCATGAATGAATCAAGAATATAATAGGCTTGAAACTCATGAGCTCTGAGGAAAGCTTTAAAGAGCTGAATTTAGTTTCTGTGGGAAGTGTCTTTCACTTTTCTGAAGAGGGGCTTTGAAGAGGATGGCCACCAGTTCCTCTGGCTCCCTGGAGTCCACAGAAAGCTAGAAGAGCAACTGTAGGCACTACAGAAAATGTCCATCAATAAAAGAACTTTGAATATAGTGTCCAACACATTTTTTTGCGTGTCTTGAAAATATCTGTCAAGTCCAGAGGCAAAGTACACATAGTCATCTCCCCTGGTGGAGATTTGCATAGGAGTTTAAAGCCTACTCATGCTACCAATTTCTGCTTGATTAGAAGAGGAGGTAGGACAGCATGCGGTGGATAGGAAGGTCCCAGCTCAGCTGATGGCTTATGCAAAATAGGCCTGTCTGGTGAAATTCTGGTTTTAAGATTTTTTAATACCTAAGAAATTATTTCCTAGATTCACTAAGACAGTTCATTCATTAAAAAACTTGCAAAGCATATTACAAAATAGATGCCAGAATAGGAGTTTCCCCAACAAAGAGAATGGGGAAAAGGTGGGACATCAGGGACTTTCTGAGCCCCAAATGGTGCCTTGCGGGGTGATGCAGGACAAAGACATTTTTGCTCCTAAAGGATTCCAGGCACACAGGTTGTATCTGACTGTTCCTTACCTTCGCTCAGCGTAGGTGGCAATGTTGAAATTGTTAATGGCTCAGTACTGTCTGTGACTGGGGGAGATGTGATCAAGTTGTCCATTTCTGTGACACAATGATCTGTTGAAGCTTTGAGGAAAAAGCAACAGGAACAATGAACAATAATGACCAAACATGAATATGAACCAGAATTAAATTTTTGGTTAAAATTATCTGGATTTGTCATTTTGCCAGAAAATTGTGAAAATACAGGAAGCTTTGTTTCAGAGAACAAACATGGACTTATCCCTCGTACTTCTACCTGAGTCTCTATCACCACATAATACCATGATAAATAAATATTTAAATTTTGGATTTTTAAGGTTCTTAGCCACTGGAGAATGAAGCAAGGTATTCTTAGCCCCCTTTATTAAAACTTCATTGCATACAATTTCCATACAATATGGCTTCTCCTTAGCTCACTTACTTAGACTCAAAATTGATTTTGCAACTACAACTTTGTCTTTGTAAGCTGTGCTTAGGATTCCTGGTGTAGATACTCCCTCAGTGTCTTCATTTACTGAAGTGGATGCAAAGGAGGAATGCAGGGATGTTGAAGGGACTATGGTAGAGTTGAGGAAACACATTATTGGAGAAAACCATCAATCAGTGATAGAAACTGGAGCTGATGATTGCCGATATGATTTTGATGATGTCCTTGAAGGAAGAGTGAATTGGATTATAATCTCTAAAATCTGGTAATTTGAGTCAAAACTTCAAGCGAATAATCACTCGGGTAAGGTGATATTTTGTTAATATTGACAATAAGGATCCGGGCTGGGCGGCAGATCTGGGGGCTTAGGCAGCAGGCATTCAAGTGAACTTTCTGCTGATATTCTCCATAGGCAGCTCCACAACACAAAACAACTACAGCGTGGTATGCTTTACACTCTCCCATCATTAGTTCCTTGGTGAGAAAGTCCAACAGGGATGAGTGGGAAAGTATAGAGGACCAGCTTCTGCACTGGGTTAGGTGGTGGCATCTCCATCTTTAAGATCGGGAAAGAATTGTCAAAGATTATTGAATCTTTAAAGTGAAGATGTCCCAGTCTGATTTAATCATTGATGCTCTCCACTTCCCAGAAAAAAGGACTGATATTTGGGCACTTCTGCTACCTAAATTATACCAATAGCACAAGCAGCTTAAAGCTCCAAATTGTTCATAAGTACATGTCTCTCAGATTTTGACAGCCCAATATTTTAGAAATGAAGGGTTTAGAAGCTGGATTCTTTTTTCACTTGGATGAAGCAGTTTACCAATACTAAACCTTATACAGTTACTGTAATCCTACCAATGTAATCTATTTTAAACAAACTTGAACACTATTATTATTATTAGATTTTTATGGCACAGTGTCTGTTCTTACCTTGAGTAGCTGTGCAAGTGGTTTCTGGAGCTGAGGTGCTAGTGTCTCCTGTAAGTGGGGTGGGTGAAATGGATGATTCTGCAGTACTTTCAGAGGCTGTGAGAAGAAGGAAGAAACATGGAAACGAGAGACAAAGGGCATTCAGGTAAGGCTCAATGACTGAATTCAGCTCTTGATGAATTTAATTGCCTTCAGGCTTTCTGGAAAAGGGAGTCTGCGTATTAGCTGTCTTCCACATCCACTGGCATGGCTCAGAAATGGGTCTTCATGTTTGTAATGCTTTGCATTACAAGCATCAAAAAGTTTCAGACTTCTTTCACTGAGACTGAGGAAAGCAAAAGGAGTGTGAGAAGCAAAACCAGAAATGAGTGTTTTAACTTGGCAGTAACATTTATTGGTATATAGTTTCCCAACACTGCAACGGGGCATGTCTTGTCAACTTTATTAAGAAGTACAAAAAGTGAAATACCAAAGGGCATTCTGGTTCTATAGAGGGAAATGTTTATTACAGCTCTTCCTGGCTTATCCCACTGAAAGTCTTTCTCCCAGGGTTACAGCAGTCATTGGAGAAAGGAGGGAGAGGCCATCGGGACTGATACTGAAATACTGTTTTTCCTGCAATTGTCCACCAGATCTCCTTGCCCTGTGGAACATCACTGCTAGCCAGTTCTCTCATCCCCAGCTCGCTGGGCTGAGCCTGCAACGTCCTGGGCCCCAGGTTGGGAGAAGCTGAATCTGAGCTGAGAAATCCTCAAGAGGGAGTACAGGACCTGCCGTTCGTCCTGGACTCACTTGATAAGAAAGCCTAAGCCTGGAGGCTTATAAATTGTTTAGAATCCAGATAGGTAACGTTACAAACGGTGAGAAACATAGGCTGGGTGGCTTTTTCTGGAGTCATGCTTCTTAAAGAAATAAAAATAATTATTTCCTTCAGATTCTGTGGTTCAAATTCTGCACCATTCAGCTTTCCCTGAAGCAGGCTTTGCATATAGCATTTGCAGCTCCCGGCTGGAGCAGTGGTAGCAGTGTCAGTGATAGCCTGCCCGTGCTGCCAAAAAAACAGCGGGTTGGTACCAAGCAGGTGAAGTTCATAGACAAGCATCAGCTGCACTGGGAGATGGTGATTTCCCAACATTTCTTGGCATCTCTACTGATGTCCCCTCCTAACCAAAACTCATAACTACGTTTTTCTAACATGCTGCATGCTGTGCAAATGCCCTTTACCTGTCTGCAGCGTAGTCAGGGTTTCTGGTGTCTCGGTTTCCTCTGTGGTGGCGGTGGAAGCAAGGGAGGCACCTGTGCTACCAAAGGAGGCTATAAGGATGAGAAATTAAATGGTTGCAAGTAGCAATTAAAAGCACAAAGGTGATTCGAGGAGCTCGTGACTTGCTTTAGGTCTCAGGCTTGATAAGAAACTGTGCTATCAGTCTGCTAAATAACTGGAGAGGCAGAGGTCCAACTGAGGGAGATGAGCGCAAATGCCTGGCTGTGCTCCTTAATGTTTCTGGAGTTTTTATGAATCATAGACACACAAAATCACAATGATCTGGACACTTTTGCTTTACAAAATTTTCTGTGTCATATTTACAGCTCCAGGCTCAGAGGTATTAATCATTAAATGCATATATTCCTGATATGTCCTGACAGTCTGATATTTTTCAAGTGAAAATTTTGTAAGGGCGTTGTTCCTTCACAGAGATATTTAATTTGCAGTTGTCTGCTATGAATATTTTACAGATTTACATGGTCACATCTTAATTCAGCTGAAAAACCCGAATTAACAGAATGTTTGTTTTAAATAGCACTTGCAAAATGGCTGTTCTTGCCTTTATAAACTGTGGTTGGGATTTTGGGAGCTGATGTGGCAATTTCCTCTGTGACAATAGTGGATGCAGAGGGTGTAAGTGAGGCCAAGAGAAAGTTGAGGAAATACAAAGAAGAGGAGAGATTGGCAGCAACTAGGAGTGAAGATGTGAACTGAAATCTTGATGAAAGTAAGTAGATTTGGGCTTTGCAGGACAGTGAGTCAATGCATAGCCTTTTATTTTTGCTGAAAAAAAGACTTTCACCTTCATTTAATATTCAATAATAAAGATAGTAGATATTTCTGACTGCATTCTTTTACTACTAGAGATGCAATAGTCATTTGGAAAGATGCAAAGTGGCCGTTGTTAGGGGAAATAAAGAATGAAGTTTGCCTTGTGCTTTGGAAGTGACTATCAGCACGCAAGCGTGCCTCACCTTCCTCGAGGGTTGTCAAGGTCCCTGGAGCAGACGGTGTCTCAGCCCCTCCTGGGCTTGGGCTGGATGCGGAGGAGGAATCTGCAGAGACGGCCAGGGGATGGGGAGATACGTTACTAATCAGAATCACCACCACGTAAAAGACAGACATTTAAAGGATCTCTGAAATCATTAATATGTCAGGCTTCATGGAAAAGAAAGTCAGTTCCTTGGACTTAAACTTTCGGTAATGTGGCTCAGAAGAACATCTTCCAAGCAGTAATTGTAAGTGAACTTGGGAGGCAGATGCAACCGGTGCACCTCGCAGCAGGGTATAAACACACCTTATTTCCATTCTACCTTTGCACTAGCTTAAGAATCAGGAAAAATTAATCAAGATTATCAAAAGAATTGAAGGTGAAAAAAATATCCAGGTAAGAGTGCCTCATATGAATTGATTACTAATTATTAGTAGATGAGTGGCAAATACAGTTCCTATGGGCTATCCAAAGAACAGAAATAATGATACAGTGGATGAATAAATAATAATTTGGAGCAATAACTAGTAATTCAGAGCATGTACCCTTCTAGAATACTGTCTACCAAGGAGCTGTAATCACATGATTTCTGAGTTAAAAATTAGTCTCTGGGCACTTGGGGAGACTGTGAAGAGCTAATGGACTTATGTCTCAAAAGCCCTGCCCTACCTGACGGTGCAACTGTGGAGCATGCCACACCTGTGAACATCAAAAAAATGCAAAAACATTCTGAATCAACATTCTTCGCATACTAAACTCAAAACATAGCACTGTACCAGCTACTAGGAAGACAATTAACTCTATCCCAGCTGAAACCAGGACACATCCTTATGGTGTCCACAGTTATGTGTGCTCCAGCCGGCGTGCTGACAGTCCCAAAGGTAAGATTGAGTTCCACTACACTGCCTGTCAACTCTGCCAGGGCCAAAGTAAGACTGTCCCAAGGCAGAGACAACTTGACCACAATCAAGTTGTCTGCATACAACGCTCCACTGTTCGTACTGAAGTGATCACCACAGACTGTCCCCCATTTGCCTTCGTGGTAAACTTCAACCCTCCCCGCTCATCGGTCCCCTCCAGATACCAATTGCAGTTGTGGATCTTCTGAAACTAAAGCAAAAATTGTCAGGTAAATATCTCAATTTGTTTATTCCAAGGATATCTAAACTTCTTACGTCTAAGCTTGCATCCCCATCTGTGCAGGGATGGGATGCCCAGCGTTTCAGTGTCCCCAGTACCTGGGGCTTACTGGGGCAAGCCTGCAGGGTGCAAAGCAGTACAGGGCAGGGAGCTGAACAGCAGAGCCCAAACCAGGGCGGTTAATTCAGCCCCGTTCACACGGCTCTGCGGTGTACAGGACCAGACCTGTCACGGTAGGTCATCGTTGGCTGTGCTGGTGAGATAACCAGCTCACCCAGAGCTGGCTCATGTAACTCTACAGGTGTGCCCGGTATGTTCACGCTCAGGACCATGTCTCACCCTCTTTCTTACCTTTGGGGTTAAATTTGTCTTTTATCCACTTCAAAAATTTGTTCCATAGCAAGTTTTGACCTCCAGTTTCTGAGCCTTCCGGTGAGTTCCACCACACACCACTTGCTGTGGGAGACAAGAAAACATATTAGCATTGGTGTAACATATCACAAATCTAGGTCTATTTTATGTTTTGCTGTGAGATTGTACCTGATGTGTGTTGATACAGTTAGATACAGTAAGTGTTGGTATGTGGTGTGTTTTCAAAGCAATCCTGCGGTTCCTCCCTGTGTCTGGAAGGACATGCTCTTTTCCTCATAGTTCAGTGGAAGATGACTGTAGGGGACCTTGTTTCGTAGCAGCACAAAGAGCAAAGGGATCTGACCCCAGACATCCCCGTGTACATCCTTCACCTTCAGTGAAGACATGGGCTTCTGGGAGCTGAGCTCTGCCAAATTTCACTGGGGCAGTGGAAAGGGTTACTTACCTTTGCCATATGGATTACCTCAATAACGGGGAGGTTGTGGACCATTTGTCCGTGCAGACCATGACAGTTGTTTTGGCTGGCAGCCCAGCATGTTAGCTTAAATCTTTGGAAATCCTTGCTCAGGTCTGTGTGGGAAGCCCAACTTTGTCTAACTCTACAGTGAAGAATATACTACACACTACTTAAGGTATTTAAAAATGTACGTTTGATTAAACCAGCCCGTGGCATCATGGTTCAGATACCAGGGGATGAAATGGTCTTCCAAAACAAGATACAAACCTGATCATGTGGTTTTAATAATCTATAGTTTTAGTCACATAAATACCTTTGAAAAATCTACTTATACTCACTGAAAGGAAAAAGGATTTAGGCTGCCAAAGTGATGGGTCAAAGTGATGTTTTCAAATGGCAGCTTTTAAAAATAATATCCTTGCTCTTTCGGAATTAGCATGCTCTGAAGAGCTCTGCCTGATTCAATCACTAAAATCAAGAGAAATTTCATTTCAGGATTTTTATTTTCAAATTGGCATTTGATCTTCAGACACTCACTTTCACAGACTTTTACTTCAGTGATACTAAAGTCCTGGGTTTGCAAGGATCCTAAGTGATTTTTCCAGTCAGAGTTAATCCAGTCTACATCAGGTCAAATCAAAGACAAAAATGAACCTATGAAATAAGGACAAAGATTGTAGGGTTGCTGAAGTGCTGGGATTTGACCACCTTCTTGAAATGCAGCTTAGTCCTCTTTGATGCTGAACTTCCCTCTGGATTGCCTTTGCTCTTGTGTTATAAATAATTCAATATAGCCAATCCCTTAATCTACACTCCATGAAATTATCTGTTTTTGTAAAGGATTGACAAGACTTTATTCGTGGTGTCCACGCTGATAATTAAAGATCAAAGTACTTCATTGAAACTAGCAAGATTATAAGGCAGGTTTGGAGTTACTGTTGTTTGAAGTTTGAAGGAACATGGCACTACAGTAAAGTATATTTCCACCTGGGTCTGGCAGGCTGCTCTGTGTTGCTTTTTCTCTCTCTACATTTTTAAATGTACAGTATAGAAGAATTTAAATTCAAAGCTAGAATATTAGAAGAAGAACATTTAGAGAACAACTTCCCCAAACTATTGCCCTCATAGAAGAGACAGAAAGAAAATATTCTTCAGCACCTCCAGTTTTGGAATATAACCTATGGATTTGATCTGAATCTTTGAATTAGAAGATAAATTAAACCAACAATTTTATGGTACAGAGCTTGTCAGCAAGATTCTAGGAGACTCTTTGCCACCAATATTCCAGGAAACTCTTTGCCACCACTTCCCAGCAAGCCAGTCCGTATTTGTAACTAATTCTCTCTCTAACATTTCCCTGAAAGCACGAAAATATATTATGTACATTACCTGGTTCAGATAGAAAAGTGGCACTTAACACCAGCAACCAAGTGAGACTCACTTGAAGGTCCATTTTCACTGCGGTTGTCTGTCCTAACCCAATGCAGCTTCAGAATTTATATTAAGTGAGTTCTGGTCTACACCAAAGGTGTGTGCTGTGCAATTTGATCTTTCTTCCTGAACTTCCAGATCAATGCCAAGGAAGTGATTTACTGAGTATTTTCATTTCACAGGGTACATCCAGACATCCGGATAAGGAGATCCAGATCACAGCACTGTTCCGGAATGGCTACCGGGATCTTCCCAAACACTCCCCAGGCCCCTTTGTGGCTGTATGTTTGATGATGTGGTTGTTCCAGGAAGCAGTGATTTACTTTTGGATATTAGCCTGTTTGGTAAGGATTCTCATATCACCGGTTAAATCCATTTCCAATTTACAACCATACTAAGCCAGATTAAATTAGGGTGAGAATTGTGCCAAAAGAAGATTAGTGTCCTAAAAATGTCAGGAAAGTCTCAACAAAATTCTATCTGTCTGCTACAGATCACTCCTGTAAGAAGTAGTTACTATGCTTTTTCATACTCCTCTGACTCCTCTTTAACCTGGGAATAGATCCCTCCAGCAGGTTTCAGATCTGCAGTTATCTCTCTCTTACTTGCAGCCTACAGAGCAGCAAAATGGCTGTAAGAGATATTCGCCAAGGCGTGGTTGGGTAAGAACTGGTTTTGGGGTTAAATAAGTAGGGCTAAACTACAGCAACCAAGGAAATGGAGTGAAATAGGGCCAGAGGGTGCTAAATTAAGCTAAAACTGTGCAAGTCAAGGAGTCTGCATGTAATGGTAGCTGGTAGCTATTAGTAGCTACCATTCAATGGTAGCTTTTCAGATTAGGTGACTTGCATGAAAAAAGGGAATCTCACCTAGAAAGGCCATCCTATACAGCTGGAAAAGATTGGCCTCTAGCAAAGCCATGGATCCAGAAGGATGCCTCCAGCCACACAGTCATGTCCCTGGCATGAGGTGGTGATGTGACCTCCGATACCTCAAAGGATGCCTCCAGCTCTACCCCACTCTGTACTGTCAAGGAGAAGACGGGTCTCAGCTAGAGAGAGAAAAAAAGCAAAGCTATATTTTCTTAGCTGATTTAAAAATGAACGTCAATTCTTTCTTTCCATGAATGCTTTTCTTTGCACAGTACAATATGTGATATCTGTATAGATATCCATGTTTTTACCCTCACAGTACCTCCTTGAGCAAAAAAACCCGTCATGTCAAGTATCTAAACTCCTAGTTCCATGTGTGTGTACTACTTGAATTCAGTGTCATCTCCTGAGGTGGCTAAGTGGGTTTATGGTAGATCCTTATCAATATATTTCTATCCACATAGCTCTAAGCTGGGCCTGAACAGTACAGAATGTAACAGTTTTCTTTCCTGGCAGCAATTAAGCTATTTTATACAAACATTTTTCACTTTTGAATGAAAAAGGAATTTTAGAAACAGTCCAAAACTCCAACTGAAATCTCATTAAGATCTTATTCTCAAAACAATGTCAAACAAATTCATTATGTCTTGTGATTTGACCCAGATCTAAGTGCTCTGGATTTGAAGATTTGGATCTGAACAATGTCACATAGAAGGCACAGAAGTCTGATATGCATGTGCCATTTCAGTGCACTTCATATCCATCTTATAACAAAATTATTTCTGTGGCTGCTGCTGGACTTGCAATAATATTCTCTCTGGGAATTGTAGAGTCCTGTAGAAATAACTAATGTGTCAGTCTGCTGACTCAGCCAAACAGTGTGCTCAGCAGTAAAGCTACTTGTCCAAGAAATCCCATGCAGCAGGAGCATGGGTGTTAACGGAAAGTGGGGACATAATTCACATTAGCTAGTTGTAGGCATCTAATCTATTTATAAACTAAACTCTTAACCAGTGGCATTTCAGTGCACCTCTGTTTGGAGCCTCGATATAGGGATAGGAAAATATGGGGAACATGGCTGAATGCAAGTATCTTGAATATGAAGGAGCATCAAGATTTGCTTTTTCAGCATTCCTCGGTCTCTTTTATAAAACAGGTCCCAAAGAGGACATTAGTCCCAGTGAACATGCGGAAGGCTGAGGACTCCGCTACCCAGCTCTTGCCTAGTGAGGCTGGATCTCACCTTAGGCTATTTTACACCATATCTAAGAAGCGATGGTGGTAGGTGCGAATGCTAGCAGGGGCAGAAGATTTGTACAGTTAATCTGTAGTGATGGGTGACAAAGAATGACCAGCCTCCACATTAAACATTGAAGCTCCTGTCACGGGCATTGAAGGTGCCATTAGAAAGGAGATGGTAAGACTTCAGTCCCAAGCTAAGCAAGCAGACTAATCCTGCGTGGCAAGAACCAGCAGTGATGACAGTAGGGCTGACTTTTGTGGTCTTGGAATAGCAAAGCTGTTTCCCAGAACATCTTCTTGAAGATATCTATTGAAATTTGCTCATGGAAAATGAACGGCGTTCATCTGCAGTGAAATACCTTGACTCTGGAGCTTGCTATTAAGCTTTCGTCATGGAGTGACGGAGCTTTGCTGCACCAGCAAAACTGTCCCTCCCTGGAAATACTGTCCCAGCTTCTTCCAGTTTTTTCTAACTACATACGAATTTCAGTGTGTATTTCATATTGTGTGTCCTGTGTACACACAGAGGTACGTACATTCGTATATGTGACATATGCGCCGTAAGACATCTTCTGCTAAGGGGCAAGTTATCCATGTAGTCGTGCTGCTCTGCAGCTCTGACCTGGCAACTTCTCCAGCGTTTGCAGACAAAAGTAAGCTCACCAAAGGCATTTAAAAATCTAATTTTCATGTGTTATAATTTCCATAAGGATCTGAGTCTAACATGGTTTAAGGGGCCAAAAGCAATGGGAAAAGGCAAAGCTGTCCTGGAGGCTCTTGCCACTGGAGGGCAGCGAGGCACTGTCCTTAGGGAGGGACCACGTTCCTGGATAAGATGCTCTAACACCACAGGGCTTTTGTAGGGTCCATAGAGAGGCCTCCACTCTAGCAAATACCTCTAAAAGCAAGCAGAGGTGAAAATAAACATGTGCAAAAGGGACAGCTAGAAACAGCAGGACAGTTGTTTCCATTCACCTGTCTCGCCAAGGCGGGAGGATATGTCTCTGCCCAAATGGAGATGAGGAAGAAGAAAGTCTGGCCCACCTCAGACATCCATTTCATCTTCCCTTGCAGCTCTTCACTCTTTATCACTGAAAAATGTTATAAAGCGTGACACCTGATAGCTCTCATATCTAATATTGGCAAAGAATTTCACTGAAGTGTCTTTGAAGGAATAAACTAGGACTGACTGCCTTTCTCCTATACGTGTATTTCTTGTACAAGTACTTATTTGTATTTCTTCTTCCCTGAAAAAAAGAAATTACTAATGTGTGTGGACTCACAAAACGGTGCACTTTTTTCTGTGCTATAGTAATGTATTTGTCATTGCTTTAAATATACTTAATGCACTTTTGAGGAGATTTCTTATGCAACAAATCCTGTTTTTTGCTGAACCCATCACGTTTCCAACAGTCTGTTAATGGCCATGTTTAGTGCCCTGCCACAGCAGGGGTGTTTGCAGTGCCATACAGAAACAGCCCTGGAAGCTCTCAGCTAGTGGGGCTGAGGGACCAGCATGCCGAAATCTAGATTCCCACACAAGTGAACTCATCTGCCCCTTCAGGGCTGTCCTGGGGTGACAAAGGAAATATTTCTCTCAGGTCATGAAACCCCTTTGGTAAGGACCCACTTAGCTGTTTAAAAAAATAGTGTCTTTTGAAGCATGATGAAAAATGATTTAGTTAAATATAATGACAAGCCAAAACATTGATTTCAGAAGAAATGTCATGCTTCGTTTCATCAGTTTTACCTTTTGTTTCTCAAAGCAGAGAAGGACCAACTTCAAAGGAACTTTTGAAGTCTTCAGGGTGTACATACAAATGAAGGTTCTTTATTTTTTCTACTTTGAAAAACACCTGGAAACAAACATGGGAATGAAATAACACATTGCCAAAGGGTGGCAAGGCGGAAAATATGCACAAGAAAAAGTGAGCAAGCAGAGGAGCCAAAGACTGTCTTTCTTCTCTTTTCCCAGCTCCAATCCCTGCCGCCTCACGGGCAGCAGAATTACCTGATAACAGCAGTCCATGTGCTACGTACGCACATATCTCTGCACGCCTCACGTTAGCGGCGGCTGGGTGCGATGCGCGTGCAAGAAAGGATGATGAATAGCTGTTGTACAGCTTTGTGGTATGATTTGCATTTGGAAATGCAATATTCTGTTGAGGTTTGGAGACCCTGGGTATGTGCCTGGTTGCTTGCTCCTATTAAGGCCCCTGATGTATATTCACTGCTGCTGTTACCCATGCCACCTATGGGAAGCTGTGTAGTGCCCTAATATTTGTTGCTTAGCTGTCCAGACATATTCTCAATTATAATTAAAATGCGTATTCTTTCAATGCATTTTTTTCATATTTTCTCTCTGTCAGCCATTCCACTAAATTCAACCCCAATAAGTTCTGAAGTGAAAAGTATTTTTGTTCTGAAGTGAAAGGTATTTTCGCACACTGAAGAATGAATAGGGAAAAGGGCAAAGCCTAGGTGAAGTAAATCACACCCCCAATAACATAACCTTCAAACAGGTTCCCCTCATTTATGGTGAATTTATTGGTAAAGCAAAGCGGAAACCTTTACATGTGAAGCCATCTTCTGTGGACAAAACTGAGTATTGACTGCTGGGTCCGGCTTCCCAGTCCCAGAGGAGAATTGCCTTGGGATAAGGATGTCACCGTCCAGCCTCCGGAAGGCTCAGCCCACCCCTGCGAATCCTGCAAGGGAAAATCTTTGTCAGAGATGAAGGCTATGCCAATGTAAATGGGTATCGGTGATCTTGGCTCTGCACACAGTGGGACAGGTCATTTCATCCTGTTACACAGCTAAGGCTTTGTGTCAACAGGGGTTGCTTATCTTGGTGTGTGCTGCATTCTTGCAGCTTTTCCTGCTTTTCACATTCACGTGGACAATGGTATAGTCTTACTAAAGAGATTTTTCTCAGCTTCTAGAAAATCCCTTCCATCTCAGCAGGTACCACGGGTGGGGGTCACATAGAGTACCGCCAGTGCCGGTGACTGTCTCCAGCACCCTTGAAGCATTTGTTATTAAAAAAATGGAAGTGGCCTTCTAGTGCATTGGGGGTGCCAGGGAGTGAGGTGTGAGTAATATTGCCTTTAAATTTCTTTTACATAGATTTCAATAGTAAAATCAATGCAATGAGAAATGGGGATTGAAGCGCACAGTGTAACCAAATGCTAACTCTGTCAAAGTCTGATTCCTTCAAGAAATAAGATCCATTTATGAAAGTTACATTTCGATTCAGAGCCTTATCTTCTGAGAGTTTGGGGAGACCATAACAATTTGTCAGGATTCTGATTCAGAGACATCTCTATATAAGAATAATAAGTGCATTACTGATTAAAAAGTGCACAGAGATAACACAAAACCCAGCACATAAATGACCAACCCCCAACCCTAACAACTCCAAATTAAAGTCATCAAAGTTCAAATCACAGAAAAGGATAGAGTACCCTGAGCCAGTGTTTCCACTGATTTTGATTAATTGACTTCTTCTGGTACTCCTTCTCATGAGTGGTATTCAAGTAAGGAAAAAAAACAATTAGGGAAATTCACAAATACTTCTCTGGAGAAAACACTGGGAGTTGTGCCTGCGTAAAACTCAAGGATTTTTTACGCAATATTAGAGCCCTAGTAGAGGACTTCAGCAGGGCCCTTGCATGGTTCCTGCTGTCCATCAGCCTCAACAGCACCCCCGAGAGAGCAAAGAGAATGGGTTTGGCAGTTTGATTTTCCTCAGGAAATTAATGTAGCAGTGCTCTGGGTCTTGATTCATAAGGTTGCTGAATATACTAGATGTAGGTGCAAAGCTGCATCAAATTTTGATACATATTTACTGGAAATAATATTGATAAATAGAACTGATGCTGACCTAGCTTAGTTTTATGACTACTTAATGAAAGATGATGAAAAGAGTAATTAACAAAATAGGGAAGATGAATTAGTAGAGAAAATAAACAACTGGAAACAATCAAGCTAACCACATAAATTAATTAGGAAAACTTTCTTCCCTGCATGAGTCCTCAGTGGCTTGGATGTAAGAGGAAAAAAGTGCACTTAAAGAGATGTGTAGATCTTTTCTGTCCGTACACTGATATTTTCCACAGTGCAGGCTTGTACATGCACAGCACAAGGCTGTGCAAATGCAGAGGCAATAGGTATGGGAGCTATTAAGGGAGCAGCGAGGAGTGCTTCAGTGGGACATCTTGGAGTGACACCTTCTGCTGCCCCAGCAGCCTGTCTGCCCCAGTGTTGGGTGGTGGTGATGGGTGTAAGAGGTTGACAAGACATGAGTGTGCTCTCCGCAGGAACTATGTGAAAAAGAAGATATCATGTTTAACTGTCACATTTTTGGCAACTAATGCAGTTAGAGAATGGTATGGAAAAAAGAAGGATGAGTAGTATGTTACGCAACGGAAGCATTTATTACTTATTTCTATCTTATGGGCTGCAATGTATGTTTGCAGCCCAGAAAGCCAACTGTATCTTGGGCTGCATCAAGAGAAGTGTGACCAGCAGGTCGAGGGAGGGGATTCTGCCCCTCTGCTCCGCTCTGGTGAGACCCCACCTGCAGTACTGCATCCAGCTCTGGGGGCCCCAACATTAGAAGGACATGGACCTGTTGGAGCGGGTCCAGAGGAGGGCCACGAAGATGATCAGGGGGCTGGAGCACCTCTCCTATGGAGACAGGCTGAGAGAGTTGGGGTTGTTCAGCCTGGAGAAGAGAAGGCTCCGGGGAGACCTTAGAGCAGCCTGCCAGTGCCTAAAGGGGGCTACAAGAGAGATGGGGAGGGACTTTTTACAAGGGCATGTAGTGATAGGACAAGGGGTAATGGCTTTACACTGAAAGAGGGCAGATTTAGGTTAGATGTAAGGAAGAAGTTCTTCCCTGTGAGGGTGGTGAGGCACTGGGACAGGTTGCCCAGAGAAGCTGTGGCTGCCCCATCCCTGGCAGTGTTCAAGGCCAGGTTGGATGGGGCTTTGGGCAACCTGGTCTGGTGGAAGGTGTCCCTGCCCATGGCAGGGGAGTTGGAACTAGGTGATCTTTAAGGACCCTTCCAACCCAAACCATTCTGTGATTCTATCTTATGGTTATAACCACATCAACCAATACATGTGCCTTAAGTATGTATGGAAAACTTTTCCGACTATCCTACCTCCATGTATTAGTGTGAATTGTGCTGAATCTCTAGTCATGAAAATGTTTCTGCTGGGTCAATCTGCTTGTAATCAGGCTTATTTTCAGTTTATCTGAATACCTGATTGTTTCCAAGCATGAGGAGAGAATTAAAGCTCAGGACTGCTAGATTTTCAACAGAATGCATATAAAGTGAGATTCCTGCCAGGAATACTTATTGTTAGATGGATTATATAAATATATTATTTTCTAAAGAGTGTTTGGATGTGAACAAACAGCACTGTTAGCTAAGGTAAAAAGGCATGGGGTGATGGGAGAATAACACAAACACTACTCCTCTGAGGAGCTGTGCTCTCCAAGAGAGGAGACTGTTAGGGGTGTAATGTGGGCCAAGTATACCTCTGCAATGGAGGACACCTGGCTTCCTTTTTCTGATTCCAGATTGTGGAATCCTGTGGCAATCAAGTTAACAAAGTTTGTCTCTCAGTTTTCTTACTGGGTACATCAATCCTAGTGGACTCTATAGAGCGAAGATAATAGAAATGGTTTGTGTTCTGTTACTTGAACTAAAGGTCAAGAACATTAGTCACAAAATACTCAGCCTTGTGAGTTAGCAGATGAAATCACTGAGACTTTGAGTTTGTAATAGAGAAAAATCATTGGTAAGAGGCTTTCCTCATCATTCCTCACTGAGAAATCAGTTCTCATGGAGTCTGGGGATCTGTAAGATGAAAGTGCCTGCTGAGATTTTGTGAGAGACTGAATTGTTATCTCGAGCTTATTTGTCTCAGAGATTGTTTGTTGTGAGAGACTGGACTATCATCTCAAGCCATTTGTCTCAAGGATTGTTTGCTGTGATGAGCCACTTATCCCAGAGATGGCTTGTTTAAGCAGGGCACTCCTCTGTCCAAAAGGATGATTATCAAGCCACTGAGGCATCCAAGGGAGGAGACAGGCCGGAGCTAGCGAAGAATGTGGAGACTACCATTCTCGTGGAAACTGTAGTCTTTGAGATAAGATACTGGTTTCTGGTGTTGATCACGCAAAGGTCGTGTGATAGACGAAACCTGCAGCGCATGAACTGTGCATGAACGGTACGTATGAGCATGCATCGGACTACGCCCTCTAAAAAACCGTGGAGACAAGCCGTGGTGTGCACCCAACACTGAAGAATTGAAGATTGAGGACCAACAGGATGCCGTTGGATCCATGGTGGTGACTATCCTTGCAACTCTATCCTGACTGCTTGCTTGATTTCTGCCTTTTCTTCCATTCTATCCTATCGCTACTATTTTCTACTTTTGATAGTTTTAATAATACAAACTGGTTTGCGTATACGGCATTTGACCTCGTTTGTGTCTTAATCTCGCCCTTGGGATAATATTAAAACCTTCCCTGACATTGGATCGGGACAGATTTCTTGTAGATGCCTCAGCAATTTACCAGGCTTAAAGGTAATATACATCTTCATCCCTTCTCTTTATTCTGCAGAGCCTGTAAGAACAACCAAAGAGAAAAGTGATGAGTTGAGCTGGCAAATAGGTATGAGATTCATATTTGTTAGGTCTCAAATAATCCACAGAAGTGTAGCAAGAAATTATTTTGCATCACTGGCTCAACTCCTAATGATTTTTCAGCTATACTTGGAAATGCATTTTATGAGAAATTCTTGGAATGAAAAAAATAAAGCAGCAAGTACCTGAACAGACAGCATCGGTATCTTCATTGTGGTGACAGTTAATGTCTTGACTGTCCGTTGTGGGAGCATTGCCACACATAAGCTTCATACCCTCAGAACTGCACATCACCTAGGAAAATAACTCGAGAACCTTTCCCAAACTGGGCAGCTCTTGGTGCTGAGGTGGGCTGCCCACTCCCAAGCTGTCTGCAGATGACCTCAGCATCACTAATATCCCAGAAATCATGGCAGTTCCCCAGTGTCCTTTGTAAAAAAGTTCAACATGTCCCTCACATCGATTTCTGCCATTCTCCAGCCACAAAGATATTTCTAGCAAAGGCAGAGCAGAAGTAAATTACACCTAACCTTACAGTTATGCCAGGTGCAGGTCTGCATTGCAAAAAGGACAAGACTTGAGAAAAAGCTGTTCTGCAGAAAAGGGCCATTCATGCAGCCTGACATGGTACTTGGAGCAGGCAAACAGCCCTCTGATGCTATGCTGTACTTGCACCATAATTAAACAAGAAGATACAGAGGCTGGATTTTTGTAAGAACGATGGAAGTGGCCATTTGCTCTGTGCAGGTTCAGTGAGTCTTTGGAGTAGCACAACACTTTAAGGAAGGCTGTGTTCCCTGAGAACGACTTCTAGAGAGTCTAAGCAGGCACGTGTAAGGGACACTTTGCTCTTCTGTGATGAATTTCTGAAAATACGTCCAAGATTTTCATCTGCTTGCAATGTGATTTGCTAAGCAGTGAGATAGGCTAAGGGAGTCTGATTTTCATTCAGTGATAAATTCTGAATTGCACACTCTTTTTCAAGGTGGTTTCCCAACATTTGAGTCCTCCATAATCATCTACCTCATTTGATGAACTGTATTGTGCATTTTTCCATCCTTTTTGAATAAATGTTATCTTTTTCCCTTTGCATCAAACAAAAGCAAAATGTATTTACCAGTAAATACCCAATTCTTAGAATGGTCAGTTAAGAAATGATAAGACTCACCAGCTGTCCTGTCTCCTCTAGAAGCTGTGGATTAGAAATATGAAAATATGAACAGCATGAAAATTGTTATCTTAGCAGCTTCAGTTGTATATCAGAAGAAACTAATTAATCAATTGCCAGCAGCAGAACAAACACTACAACAGACCTTTATGGTACCTGGTGGCAACTGGTGACAACTTTGTACCTCAGTCTGCTCTCTGTAAGTGGTGAGGAGCCTCTCTCTCATATTGTCTGATTTGTTCTAAAATTAAATTACTTTTTTATAGCCTGTCTTTACTACCTTGATCAAGACATCAACTACTCTGTGTTGAAAAGCCAGAGCAAGAGCTTATTCTTTAGCAATGGCTTCCAAATTAAACAAACAAACAAACAAACAACCCCCCCCCCCCCCCAAAACAACAGTTAAAAATTGTGTTCTGGAGAGGCATGGGAAGGGTTCAGTTTGAACACACACAAATCTGGATATCTGTGCTATAGCTGGTGGTATCTGATTACCTTAGAATTCTTATGGGAGTAACATCCCTGTGAAACCCAAAGTGTGACGTGTTTACCAAGTCACTCCCTCCTCCGGTACCTCGCACAAAACATAATGCATCCCCTTTCTACACTCTCATCAATGTGGCTGACTTGCCACCAGTAGCATATTCTGAGCATCCCAGACCAGAAGACCTCTCCTGAGCATGCAACACCAGCTCTTGCTCCCAGTAACCACCTCTGAAGCATGTGGAGAACTGAAACAAGCAACCGGGCTCTTGATTCGCTTCTGCCTTCCCTGTGCTCCTCTTGTGTCGCACCCTGGCAGCTCTGCTGGCTTTGTTGTTACAATCCTTGTCTCAGGCTGATCATTAGATTTGCAATTTACACAATTCACAGTTTTACATAAATAAAACCATGCCAACTGTACCTGAGCAAAGCACACTGGCATCTTCTGTGTGCTCACAGTTATGTGTTGACCATCCTGTATGAGAGCATCCCCACAGGTAGGATTCATTTCCACGGCACTGCATATCAACCAGGAAAATGTTCCTTGATCCTGGAATGAAATGTGCATTTCCCAGTGGAGAGAGCTTTTCCACATCCCAGCTGTCTGCACATCATTTATGTCTCAGAAGTCATGACTATCCTCCAGCTTCCTTTGTAATAGACTTCCACGTGACCTTCACATCTGTTTCTACTGTTTATCATCCTCATGGACACTTCTGTGAAAGAGAAGAGTGAAGGAGACAAGACTTTGTAGGTTGCCAAACCACTAAGTTGAAATTCTGGAGTAGTTCTGGAGCTGAGTCAGTATATCGTGGTGGCTATTGGATTCTCTCCTGGCTTTTCCTCTGCAGGGAAGGTGGAGAGAGCAATTTGATTAGTGCCAGCAGACCTAGTGTTATTGTGGGGCAGTTTGCAATCACTCGGTTTTTCCTGGGTCACTGTTTGAATCAAAGATCCCCTGCTTGGGCCAGGCAGATGTTCACAGTTACCTAAATCGGGTTTTCATTCCCAGGTGAATACTGGTTATGAAATTAATAGTAATGAAAGAAATTACCTATGTTAGATAAATGCTAGTAGGTATTTATCGATTGATATATTACCAATGAAATATTAAAATTAGTAGAGGCAGAATCAAGGTTTTACTCATTGAGACAAGGGTGACCAAGAGAGGAGCTTAATCAGGCCAAAGCAACACAATGTGACCATGACTTTCTTATAACTAAATTCTCTTTTCTCCTTGCATTTTAATATCACTTAAGGGCCTTTGAGTTTCATTAGAAAGTGGAAAAAATCTCTTAGATTTTTTTTTTTTGTGTGAGGTAACTCTACCCAACAGATAAAATGAAAAGTACTGTTTTATGTAACACCTTTTCTTTTTTAAGACTTTGGACTTGTAGCAACCTGGTCCAGTGAAGTTTTTCATACACAAAATGTCCCATCCTTTCAGTACTCTGGCAAACCAGATATGCATTTCAGTTTCAATTATTAGTTCCCCTTAAAGATTAAAAATCCATGGTTAGCCTCATGAAAACTATGTAAATCAGTATTACTGCTTTCATTGTTGTCAAAATATACTACATTTTAAGAAGTTCTTCTCATGCACAGACTGCCAAAGAAACTAAATAAGATGTAAATTGGTAATAATTTAAACAGGAAGTTGCTTATGCTAGGGAAAACTATTTCAAGATAGAAATGGTTGAATATATACGAAATTGAAATTGCCAGGTATTTCAGTTCCCATAGAAGCTAAGGGAAGACGAAATAGGCAAAATACACATTTTAGCAATCACAGTTTTTGTAAAATTAGCTATGTTTTTAGAACAGGTTCTTTACTGAGAGGGTGGTTGGTCACTGGAACAGGATCCCCAGGGAAGCGGTCACGGCACCAAGCCTGTCAGAGTTCAAGGAGCATCTGGACGATGCTCTTAGTCATATGGTTTAGTTTTAGGTAGTCCTGTGAGGAGCAGGAAGTTGGACTTGATGATCCTTATGGATCCCTTCCAACTCCAGATATTCTATGATTCTATGATAATACTTCACTTTTCTTTGCAAAACCTATTTTTGTTTCAGAAAGTGTTCAACAACTGGCTGACTAAGCTCTTTGTAATACATGTGCTCTGAAGGTGACAGAAATGATGAGATATGAGATTATGAGCTGACTTTCCTTGCTAACAACTTGAAAAATCAATGGAGAACAGGATAAGACTTCGCAACTTTTTTACCATCTGACAGATATTAAAAAAAGTTGCCAAGGTTAAATTTGGGTAAGGACCTAGAATAGCCAGTAGTCTGAGCATGGCACTTCCTTCTTCAGAGGGATGTGACATAGCCCTGGTTCCTTCTTGTTGCTCTCTGCCCTTGGGCCACAAAAGAGTCCTGACTCTAAACCTTTGGATTTGGTTTATCCTGATTATCTTGCCCAAATAAATAATCTGCAGGCATTCAATAGAAGCTTTGTCAAGGTGAGGCATGTGGAATTAGGACCTTAAGTTCATGAAAAGTCTCCTGTGTGAAAGCTTGTTAGTTCTGTAAGGGCAGAATGTGCCTTGGGATTGGTTTTTGTGCTCCTCCCTAGTCTTGGTAGTAAGCAAATAGAATTGGTTAATACAGATTACAGGTGAATAAAATAATGTGATGGTAGTATAAAAGTATTGGATGGACTCTGAGTGACACTGATTAAAATGCTCTAAAAGTTGTTGAGTCTTAGCTGGATGGAAGTTTGCAATGTCAAATGCTGATCAAAAAAAAAAAAAGAGGGAAATTCTCTGTGTAGGACAGAGCCTTGTTACTGGCAAGAGAGGCATAATGCTGTTGAGAAAATGGTTTTCTAGTTCAGGGGAGCACTTTTCAATTTGACAAAATTAAACATTAGTTTTAGTTCATTAAAATTAATTTTTCTTCTTGATAAAGCAAAGATATTAGTGTGTGCATGAGCAAATGATATTGGCATCGCGGCAGCTGTCACACTTCTCTCTATACCACCCCCCGTGAGAACATTCCCACAGATCTCATTCCCTCTGTACTGCACAGCACAGCATCCATGACAATATTTCTTGGGCTGTGAGTAAAGGTGACATCTCCTGAAGATGATACAGCATGTCTACAAACCTGCTGGCTACAGACAAATTCTGTATCACTTATATCCCCAAAATCATCACAAATTGTCCCGCGGGTTCCTTTGTAAAGTATTTCAACGTGACCTTCACGCTGGTTCCATCCATTCACCAACCTCACTGACATTTCTTTGAAAGAAAAAAGAGAATTTCCCTCAACCTGGGTGCCTCATGGAAAGGCAGAACCAGAGACTTATGCAGGTTGGAAGGGACCTCCAGAGGTCTCTGGTCCAGCCCCTGCTTGAAGCAGGTCCAGAGCAGGTTGCTCTGGGTCATGTCTATGAAAGCACTGAATACCTCCAAGGATGGAGATCCCACAGCTTCTCCGGGTCCCTGTTCTAATGTTTGACCACCTCATGGTAAAAAAAATATTTTCCTTTATATCTAGGTGTAATGTCCCATGTTCTGACTTGTGCCTGTTGCCTCTTGTCCTATTGCTGTGCACCTCTGAGAAGAGACTGGCTCCGTCTTCTCCGCGCCCCCCAAAAGGTGACTGTAGATGGCAATAAAATCTCCCTTTCACACTCTTAAAATTGACCAAGCCCAAGTCCATCAGCATCTCCTTGTACAATCTTGTACTCCGGCCCCCTGAACATCTCGATGGCCCTTTGCTGGCCTTGCTCCGGGATGCCCTTGCCTCTCGCGTACGGGGAAACCGCACGCTTGCTGCAGATCTGTCTCCCCAGTGCTGAGCAGAGGGGAAGGATCACGTCTTTTGACCTGCTGGCAGTGCTCAAAGGGCACGTTGCTGGCTCATGGTCAACTTGTTGTCCGCCAGGAGCCCCAGACCCTTTCCTGCAGCGTTGTTGTCCCTCCGGCTGGCTCTCCGCCTCTGCTGCTGCACTTCACAGTCTCAGCTGATACTTACTGTCAAAGCTATTTTTTGCTAAGGAGGAATTAAGGTGGTACAAAGCAGGTTAGAAGAGAGACTTCTATGCCATTCTCATTTCACTAGTTATGTATGAACACGCATTTTCAACCTGCTTGGATGCTCCTGCTTTTCAGGGTCCCTGGGACAAGGTCATGCTCCTACAGCACATACCCGCAAGACTGTGATATTCCTGAATAACACCCTCTGCAGCACAGGATCCACAGCAGCGCTGCTCTGAGTAAATGTTAGGTGTGAACTGTCCTGTAACTCTGTGTATACAAAGTCAAGCCTAATTTACCCAACTTAATGTTTAGATGGACGTCATTTGGGGAAGTTCTTGACTTTATTCTCTGTTAAGCACTAACAGAATAGAAAAGCTGGTCATCTGTCCAATAGCTGAGCTACACTGGCGTATTATTTTACAGGGAAATCATATCCAACATGAAGAGAGCAATGTCCAGACTTTTCAGTTAAAATCTATCAGTGTTTTTAACTGTACAAATTTGGTTCTAAAACATCAAAACACATTGATATTAAAGACAATGCCACAAATTTAAGAAGTTTACCTGTCACTTCAGATCCTGTGTAAGCTGTGAATGAAAAAAAGTAGGTGACTTCTACGTGGAGTTTTCAGTCACTGTAGGAACAACTACACCTATCAATGAAATGTTATATTACACATTATGCTGAAAATATTACTGAAACAGTAAGAAGCAGATTAATGCACCTTGCATCAGGACTATTACACAGGTCTACAACAGAAGTCAGACCAGTTCTAAAATACATCAGCTTATGACTATAGGGGAAAATATGGATTTTTAGAGTGTTAGTGATAAAACAATTGTATAAATGAGACAATGTAGTCACTAGAGAAAAAAACCCAAGGTAATTAAAATAAAATCAAGGGATTTGATTTGGTAAGGTTTGAGTACTACAGAGGAAATATTACTGGAAGGTAGAAATATTGCAAGAAACTGAAAGAGCAGCGATGGCCAATGTTTGTCTCTTAATGATTGCTTGCTGGCTTTCAGAAGACTCATGTTAATGAGGAAACTCAGGTAGGCTGCAGTGAAAAGAGGAAAGCTAGGTCTAGGCTGTTCTCTGAAGGACATCAGTGACTCCCATGTCAAGTCCAAGGGTGTCTCATAGTGTATAAATTCAGGGTACTAATTTTCTTCTAGGCCTGTTGTTAACATGTACAGTTCAGTACAGTATAGGTGATATTATTACTATTAACTAGTAAAGGATGAGGACAGATTGCTGTACAAAGAATTCAGTTTATCAATGTCCAAACAGGCTGTTGTTCCCGGTGACTGCATGGGGCCACTGTTTATTTCACCTCTAGCACAATGACACCTCTGTGTTAAAATTTTTGAAGATATGCTGTGCCAGGTGACTCAAAAATCAGTCTGGACCTGCCCTCTGCATCTGCACAGGCATTTCTCCCTGGGATGGCTCCATTTGCTGACATCCCAGTTGCAAGACAACCAAGCATCAATGGAACCTCCAGATGATGGGAAGAGTAGGAAGTATCAGGTGATATTGACTGAAGAGTTCTACTTCACTTGGTAATTCTCTTGGACTGTTTTATCCAGTTTACAAATATTCATAAACTGTATACTGGTACTAAATGACTAAATTAGGCAAAATTTACTTCATCAGTAAAATCAATGAAGATATATATGAGATGAAAACTATCAGGAACTTCAGACAGCAAAGAAACTGGAAAAAAAGAAAGAAAAGAGCTAACTTGCACTAAACAAAATGAACAGAAATTATCTATTTACCCACACTGCTAGAAAAAAACCCCCACAAACCAACTCTAGTAATGTTGTCTTTATGAGGTTATTTATATTTTTAAAATGCATAGTAGCATATATTTTTCAAACACAGTAACATGTCTCATGAAAGATGTTTTTCTACATCACATAAAGAAATTTCTAGTCAGTTTACAATTCTCATGAGCAATCAGTTGAATTCAGTTTTATTCCCAAGCAATGGGAATGGCAAGAAGGATAAACCTCTGAAGGGCACTATACTCTACAAACAAAAAGAAATGTAACTGTCCTGCTCCTTAGAGTTTATTATTTGAAGATTTTGAGTGTGGGGGCTAACGTGTGGGTTATGGTACTTTCTCATGAAATATTTGCTGAAATGCAGGGGAATAGTTTGGGATGTCCTGAAGAGCCTGACAATGATTTTGGTAGTTTAGTTCCCTTTCGCTGAGCACCAGAATCCCAATCCAGCACGTGTGTATAACATGCTATTGATCGTTGACGCCAATAAACCAGAAGTTATCTGCACAGATGACACCAGCATCTTCCTGATGAAAAGAGTTATTGACGAACCATCCGTTATGGGAGCACTGCCAGAGGAGAGCTTCACCCCCTTGGCATTGCACCTCGTCCAGGAGGATTTCCCCTGTACCATCACCAAAATGAGCTTCTTCCAGAGCTGCAGAACATCTGTTCTACCCATTCACTAGCCTCAGGGGCAATTCTTTGGAAAAGCTGAGAATAGCGTAGCAGAAGGTCACTGCCATCAGTATTTCGCTTATTGAATTAAAAATTGAATGCATGTGGCCCTTTAGGGATTGCTTTTGCACTGGGTGCATGTGTACTGTGTGGCTTCCAGCTGAAGATCTGCACAGTGAAGAGCACTGTGTTACCCCTTGGCTCTGAACTATTTCCAGATTATTACCCACATTGATTAATATTATTCCCAAAGCTCACAGAAACCGTGTCACAGACAAACACCTCGCTATAAGGAACAGATCTGCTGACACTGGTGTATCCAAAGCAGTAATTCAGACCTAGGCTGTGTCTAAACTCTAGGCTGTGACTAACATGCTACACGTATGCAGCTCACTGTGCTTTTACCAAATTCCCACACCTGCTTGCTGGGGTCCCCTTTCAGTGTGTCATTACATTTTTGTCCAAGCCCCTCCAGTGCACTAAAGAAAATTACTTACTTACCATTATGTATTTTTTCCTGCAATGCATTAAAATACAATACAATACAAATCTTTTCTACATTACATTAAAAGAAATAATTAAAATATTTGGTGGCATCTTCAATCCTCAAGCCCGTTAAACACCCATGATGTCTACTGGTTTGAGAGGGTTTTGATACAGGTTACAAAATTTGCCAATATTGATTTTAGAGGAAAACACAAGAGAGAGGTAGTGCTGAGTAGCATAAGGCACAGTACCTGACCCCTGCAGACATCCTCCATACAGCAGTAGCATCCAAACAGTGGTCAGCATGGGACTCATGTAAACCAGGTTCCCTGTAATGCCGATAAAACAAGTTTCAGAATTTATAAGCATGTAGATTTAAAGGGGTGTGCTCTGCAGTTTGACCAGCCTTATTTATTTTTTTTAAGTTAGTGATTTCATACAATGGAGATACTTTTAACTTTTAAAAACATTCTCTTAATTTTTTTTGGCAAGAGTTTGTTTCTAATAGCTTGATTTTTCAATTACCTTAATTATTGTTTGAAGCCCTTCTCTTCTATGGGACCAGTGGTTAAACCCTCCCCTTGGCATATCCAATGGCAGCCACTGGCCCAAGAGGAGCCAGCTGCATGCAACCAGGGAGAAAATTAGTGATGCCAAGCGAAAAACGATGACAGGCTTTTTTCACCTCTCAGTTTCTCCGCTGTCCTGAAGTTGAGCTGGGGGTGGCTGTGTCGCCCCATCCCCTTGCAGACCAGACCCCCCAGCCCACGTCCATGGTGGTGGCTCTGCCCAGGCTCTTTCGGGGTGGCTCTGTGGGCTGAGAAGGTTGCAGGGATTTGCAGCATCTCCCACCCTGGACTGCATGTGCTGCCCGGGAGCCTGGACAGAGTAAGTCCCAGCAAGGAAAGCCCCGGCTGGTGCACCTCTTGGAGCAGGGGTACCACGAGCTGGCTGAGGTCTCAGCCCCAGGCTCCCCTCAGAACTGTACAAATTCCAGTCTGTATTCCAAACAGTTAATTTTCAGCTTGATCTGTAAGTGTCATCCCAGCTGTCATACTTCACAGCCTTCAGGAAGCATCTCATGTGACGCCTGGATTAATCTTTGCAGTGTTGGCAGAGAGTAGTCCACTTGTCTTCCTCAACAATGCGTTCCTTAGAGAAATCCAATGAACTTTTATGAAACAAAGAAGGCTTGTTTCGCACTGGCAAGGCTCAGATCAAGTGTTTACATGCCCAGTGTGCAGCTTTCAAATGCACGCTGCCCAAGCTGCCCAGGAGCTCTAAAAGAAACTGAAGCAACAGGTTTTGGCCACCCTCCTGCAACTGTTGGCTTTCTGAGCCTGCAACTAGGGATGGCAGGATCCGGCATTTTGGAAAGAAGGCCTGGCTTTGCCACATTAATATTGTCATCCTCCCCGCCACCTCTTTGCATGGGACACCAGAGCCCTCACATCAGCGTAACTCAATTTTCCTCATATCCCATGCAAAAAAAGCTCTGCTCGAATCCAGGCTTAGCAATGGAAGATGGTGGCAACTAATGCCAAATGCTTCAGAAACACCTCAACATCACTAGCCGAACCTGTGTATAAACCTTTGTAACCAGGTAACTTCAGCAAACGAGGAGCCCTCAAGTTGGGGTCCTTCTGTGGTAGCAACTGGTCGGGCACAGAAGAAAAGTCAGTCTTTGTACGGAGTGCCTAATTTTACTCAGCGCCTAAATTAAAGAGCGATAAGCAGAAGTTATGAGGGAGATAAGGCAAGATGTTACAAGATCTTGACATGTACCAGGAATTTATCTGCATGGTTTTCAAGGAGCGGGGATGAGCGGGAGAGAAAAGAAAAAAGAAAGAAAAAAAATTCATATGAGACCTCTACTAAAACCATAGGAGGCTTCATCCCCTTCCCGGTAGATGAGTTTTTTTGCAACCTCTGAAGCTACCAGGTAACACTCACCTGACTGCAACTGTTCAAAAACCACATTTCATCTATTCTAGTCACTCACACACCCACAGAAAACTTCCTTAGACTCAACAGGTTTGCATGACTATGTCTGAGGACAAAATACAGCTCTCACAGTCTTCATACAGAAAGAGGAGGAAAGACAGAATCCATCTCTCTGAAACTATAGTTACTGAAAACTGAATAAAAAAGAACCCCAAAATGAAGATGACAGTCGTTCAAACTTGGCAGGCTTTTTAGAACAGCAGCAGTCCAATTAATTTCTACATTACAGCCTGTGATTAATTCACTTATTTCAGAAAGAAGAAGGAAAAAATCTGCTTGGATGGGCACCAAGTGATTCAGGGCAAAAGAGGTGATCTGAGTGTTATTCTAGGAAATGAAAACAAATCTCACTCCCGCCGACCCAGCTAGGTCACTGATGAGTTTCCTCAGCTAGGCATGATTTTGTTAAAATATGCTTTTTTGTGTCATAGTTCTTGAGCCGGAGATAGAAAATCTAAAATACACAAGCTGCTGTGAGAATTTTAACATCTCCTTAGTTTTTCCCAGCTAAATATGAAAAAACTGCCAAACAAATAAAAATTAAATTAAAAAAACCATGAAAAAAACCCTACTAAAATAAAGAAAACCAAATAAATAAGGAAAACCTCTTCTCCTTGTAACATAAGGCTTTTAACAGAAATTGTGCAAAAAATTCTGCTTGGATTCAGGGATGCTGGACAACAAAGGACTGCAACTCTTTTTTACCTTGAACTTGTCACAAACAAAGGGCAGTGGTGGGTCAGTCTCAAGAAATGCATTTGCTGTTTCTTCTGAGTTTATAAGTGTGGTGGACAATTCAGCAACCCAGCTGCAGTGGCAGTCTGCCTGATTTCCCATTCAATTCTAGTACAATCCTGTTAAAAAAGCTTGCCTGTGGTTGGTGAGTCTGGTGGAGCTATTAAAAAAATTAAAATTATCAGTCAAGTGAAAGTGATCCCCAGAGTATATTCATTTAGTTATTTAGTTGGAATTTGGTGCAAGCGTTCAGTCTCAGGTGTTGAAGGACACCTAAGTCAGAACTGTGAGCTGAAGGTTATGCTTAGCTGCTTAATTCAGCTTGAAGGCAATGAATATCTGTGGGCTTCTATGGCAAGGCATGGGGAGAAAGTAATGAAAACAAGAAAAATTGTGTTTCTTACCCATACCCTGCAAACCCAAATTAGCTTTTTTTAGTCTCAGTCTACATGGGGGTTTGTTATTAACAACTGAAAAATGAATCTACTTGCTAGCTATGAGATACAGAAATAAAATGATGTTTATTTATACCCTGTTCTAACTATTTTTATAGTATGTTCCTAGGAAGGACTACAGAGTTGAATTATCTGCTTCATACTCCAAAGTTAGAATAGAAAGATAAACAGAATACCAAAGCACAGGAAATTTAGCATACAAACAAGTAAACAAGGACTTTGTTTCTGAGCTTTGCTTTAACCCCAGTGCTGGCCAAATAGGTTGCGTGGTAACACTGGGAACAGCATAATGGCAGGAACCCACAGAGTCTGTACAATATTTTTACCGAAAAAGGCGTATGTATTGGAAACCAAATTGCTATGGATCCATTGTCTTTCCATGAAAAAAACCTTCTCAAGTGCCCCTTCAGGAGAGTTGTTCAGGAATCTGCTGTTTCTTTGGAGTTATGAATACTTGCAGCCACATGGTCTGGATATACGTGGTGTAATTCAGTCATTATCCTCTCCCAACACAGCTCACACTACACAGGTTGACATTTGTAAGGTATTTTAGCATGATGTTGTGAACAACGTGTTTAGTTGGTGCTGAGACTGTTGGTTGAGTACATACTACTGAGTGAAGAAGTACATACTACATGGTTGAGTAGTGACAGACACACTAGGAAGAAATTAAATAGCTTAATACCGAAGTCAGTTATTTAAAGCAAAAACCTGCCAAGTGATGGTCGGTGTGTTCTTCTCTGAGGGTGGAGGGGGTGACAACAACAAGCCTAAGTGCAGCCTCCAGAAAGCTCATTTAAAAAGAGCAAAGGCGGTGGCCTCCACGCGCTCCTGGTTCCTGACATCCTTGTGTTTGCAGGCACCAGGCTTCACTATGGGGTTGGCATAGCACTGATCCCACACAAAATGAATAAACAAAAAAACAAACCAAAAGGCTAAATAAACAATTTTCACTCACGTTTTGGCTTTAATTCTCTGTATTTTCAACTAGGACTTGAAAGGCAAAATCCCAGATTTTGCTTTTCATGTTTTCATGCACCAATGGTAAATGTTTATGTGGGATTCAGCTGTTTGTATTTTCAGCATATTTCAGCCTGATTTATGAATGTGAACAACACACTGTGAAAGGCTGGGTAAGTCCTGAGAAGGCAAACTCCTCACAACCACAAAGCATACCACCATGGGAAAGAAAAAAAATTAAATAATTTTATTGTGATCAGCAACCAAAAGTATTAAAAATTGAACAAAACTCTTTCTTCTGGGATGCAGATGTGAAATGTCTTTCAACATTTAAATGACACTTTGGTAAGACCTGAAATGTGTCCTGGCTGAGATTCAATCTCCTGGATGAGATTTACGGTTTTGCCTGGTATAGGATGTATGTCAATGGGAAGGCTTCCAATTGATATGACAAGCCTTTAGATCAGATTGTGTGATTCAGCCTTAATTATTGCAAACAAAACACCTGCAACAGGTCAGTATCTTTTGAATTTGGATTTATTTAATCTAGAAAAGTGAAAACTCAATGGAAAAAACATCAATCTTCAACTAGTAAAATGCACCTAAAGAGAAAGGGGAGAAAATTACTCCCCATGGCCAGGAGGGACAGGGCAAGAACTAATGGGTTTGACCAGCAACAGTGAAAATTGAGGATAGACATTGTGAAAAGCCTTGTCAATGGTGATGCTAATTTCAATAGTGAGTCTCTAAGCACAAGAAGACATTGCCTAGGCAAGTTAGGGAAATGTCTGGTGGGAAGATGTTGGGCTGAGGTGGTGGTGGTGAGGGTGCAGAGGGAAGATCTGGCTGATGTGCTTTTTATGTTCTGGGCGAGCAGCAGTGCCCATGGCCGAGGAGGAGGTGGCAGACGTGTGGCTGGCACAGACGATGGAGGCAGCAGCAGGGACCTAGCAGCTCTGTGGGAAACAGGCTGTGGTGTTCATGGGGACAAGTGCCACAATGTGGAGCAAGAAGGAGACCAGGGCTATAGCAGGGATCTCAGGAGCAGGAGGTGTGCGTCATGAGATAACAGAAATCACAGGAGAGAAAAGAGCAACGGTAGTTGCACTAAAATGGTTGGGGAACTTTTTCTAGACCTCTCAAGGCACGATGATTTCTGTGCTCTGTTGCTTCTCAGATTTGCAAATATGTCTATCATCAAGGAGGAGCAAAGGAGTCCTTCATGGCCTTCCCTGCGAGGTTTGGACATTTGTTTTACCTTTGCTGCTAGATTTTATTTTTTACCTACCCTTTGCAGTTTAACTCTATTAAAATGCCTTGCTGTAGCCTCACACGCAGAGGTGTGCCCAACACTCATACAAAACAGAGGTACCTCACACCTCTTCACAGCACTATGTAGAAGTGTTTCAAAAACATGGTCCCTCTCTGGAAGGAAACAGGAGACCTGGTTACCCGGGACATGCAGAAGGCTGAGGTACTCAATAACTTTTTTGCCTCAGTCTTCACCAGCAAGTGTTCCAGCCGCACCGCCCAAGTCACAGAAGGCAAAGGCAGGGACTGGGAGAATGAAGAACCACCCACTGTAGGAGAAGATCAGGTTCAAGACCATCTAAGGAACCTGAAGGTGCACAAGTCCATGGGACCTCACAAGATGCATCTGCAGGTCCTGAAGCAACTGGCGGATGAAGTGGCTAAGCCACTATCTGTCATATTTGAGAAGTCGTGGCAGCCTGGTGAAGTCCCCAGTGACTGGAAAAGGGGAAACATAACCCCCATTTTAAAAAAGGGTAAAAAGGAAGACGCAGGGAACTACAGGCCATTCAGTCTCACCTCTGTGTCTGGCAAGATCATGGAGTAGAACCTCCTGGAAACTATGCTAGGGCACATGGAAAATAAGGAGGTGATTGGTGACAGCCAACATGGCTTCGCTAAGGGCAAATCATGCCTGACAAATTTGGTGGCCTTCTATGACGGGGTTACAGCGTTGGTGGATAAGGGAAGAGCAACTGACATCACCTACCTGGAGTTCTGCGAAGCATTGGACACTGTCCCACTTGACATCCTTGTCTCTACATTGGAGAGACATGGATCTGACGGATGGACCACTTGGTGGAGAAGGAATGGCTGGACACTCAAAGAGTTGCAGTCAATGGGTTGATGTCCAGGTGGACAGCAGTGATGAGTGGCGTTCCTCAGGGGTCGGTATTGGGACCAGCGCTAATTAACATTTTTGTTGGCAACATGGACAGTGAGATTGAGTGCACCCTCAGCAAGTTTGCCAACGACACCAAGCTGTGTGGTGCGGTCGACACGCTGCTGGGGAGGGATGCCATCCAGAGGGACCTGGACAGGCTTGAGAGGTGGGACTGTGCCAACCTCATGAAGTTCAACAAGGCCAAGTGCGACATCCTGCACGTGGGTCAGGGCAACCCCAAGCACAAATACAGGCTGGGCGATGAGTGGATTGAGAGCAGCCCTGCGGAGAAGGACTTGGGGTTATTAGTGGATGAAAAACTGAATATGACCTGGCAATGTGTGCTCACAGCCCAGAAAGCCAACCGTATCCTGGGCTGCATCAAGAGAAGTGTGACCAGCAGGTCGAGGGAGGGGATTCTGCCCCTCTACTCCACTCTGGTGAGACCCCACCTGCAGTACTGCCTTCAGCTCTGGGTCCCCAGCATTAGAAGGACATGGACCTGTTGGAGCGAGTCCAGAGGAGGACCAAGAAGATGATCAGGGGGCTGGAGCACCTCTCCTATGGAGACAGGCTGAGAGAGTTGGGGTTGTTCAGCCTGGAGAAGAGAAGGCTCCGGGGAGACCTTAGAGCAGCCTGCCAGTGCCTAAAGGGGGGCTACAAGAGAGATGGGGAGGGACTTTTTACAAAGGCCTGTAGTGATAGGACAAGGGGTAATGGCTTTACACTGAAAGAAGGCAGATTTAGGTTAGATGTAAGGAAGAAGTTCTTCCCTGTGAGGATGGTGAGGCACTGGGACAGGTTGCCCAGAGAAGCTGTGGCTGCCCCATCCCTGGCAGTGTTCAAGGCCAGGTTGGACGGGGCTTGGAGCAACCTGGTCTGGTGGAAGGTGTCCCTGCCCATGGCAGGGGAGTTGGAACTAGGTGATCTTTAAGGACCCTTCCAACCCAAACCATCCTATGATTCTAGAATACAACCAATGAGCAGAAAGTCAAATACTGGAGGGAAAGCTTTCTCTCCAATAACATGGAGAAACACACTCCCTGTAAGAGGACAGTTATTCCTCGCTGACATGTAGGGGAAACTCTTATCACCTTTCCTGAAGTCCTCACCTTTGGTGATGCTGTGAGAATAGCGGTGGATGTGGGGCCTGCTTGGATGGGAGAGGATGCTCAGGGAGTTAATCAGCCATCTGCTTCGGAGGGAACACAGGAGTGGGGGAAATGCAGATAGGCAGGTCCTTAGAAGTCCCCTGAACAATGTGGGTCATTTTGCTTTTGTGTGTGACACACAGGAGAAAGTAATAGAAACCAAAAGAAAAGGCATTTCTGAACCAAGAGTCAGCAATCTGGCTTCCTAGGGCCAGATATATTCTGTAAATTTCTGCATATGCAGAAAGAAAAAGAATTGGCTCATTCCCTTTGAAACCCACATTAAGATATTTAGAAATTTCCTATGTAGTATTTCAGAAACAGGGGCTCAGTCCATCGCTTGGCGAATTTTTAATCCAACAGACCACACTCTTCAACACAGTAAAACATTCATTTGTATTTTAGTCACAGAGACATTAATTTGAAAGGCAAAATAAAATTATTGCTTTGTAAACATTCCTCCCTTTGATTTTAAATTACACTGCTCACATAGGAGATCACTTTTGCTTGGAAATCTCTGCATTTTATAAGTAAGCATAGATCCATTATTGTTTCAATGAGAAAATTAGCATTAAAAGCAATGCTCAAAATAATTAGAATATTGTATAGCCACAACTCCAAATGCCATGGCAAGATCAATTTTTACATTTCCTTTCCAGACGTTACCTATTACGTCTCCCCAAATTAAATCTTCCTCCCTTTTAATAAACCTTGAAATATTTATTGATACCTCACTCATATTTTCTCTCCAGCTCACAAAATTTCAAGGCATCGGATAAATGGTCTTAGAAGGATGTGAGAAGAGAATTAAAAAGGAGAAAAACAATAAAATGATTGTACCAAACAACTTGTGACATGAGTGTTGGAATTATTTTTTAATCATTTAAGAGGTGTTAGGATTACGAAGTTATTCTAAAGCATTGTGACAGGCTAGGATTCATTGTAGGTAAAGATATCACAGCTTCTTACAAATGCCACATATGTGACTGTCGTCAATGAAGCATTTTGTTGGCTCGTAATGTGTGACGTTCCCCTGTAGTCATTTAGTGGACGATGCTGACTTTTGATCTCACATCACCCCATGCGAAAGCGGTTTCTTCAGTGCAGTTCTTGCAAGAAAACCGGCAAGAACAAAAACGACAACTGCCAGGACGGCGACAACAGCAATGACCGGCGCGAGGGGATTATCAGCAGCAGCGGGAACCGCCTGGGGACGAGGCTCGGAAGAGTCCAGCCCTGTGAGTAGAGGCAGAGGGGGTTTGATCTCAGTATATTAAAGATCAGAGCACAAAGAGCTGCTGCGTTAAAAGGGATGGATCCCAGATCAGGGTCAGAAAGAAGGTAGCTTCTTACAAATTCATTGCTTTAAACTATTTGAACAGGCTTTGTATTAGCAGGTATGACAACTTAACTAACTAAGCAAACTTCATAAGCAGAAGACAACTGAGGGAATTAAATGTTTGTCAAGAAGGGTGGGAGTTTGCTCCCAGCTGGCCTTCACGTTACACAAGCAGACTGGAGCTAATTAGTTCGATGGAGTTATAGCACTAAAATAGGTTATATGCTGCCTCTCCTTTGGGATAGGCAAAGCAGTTATACTTTTTATACATGCAGGTGAAAACAGGGGGTTTGCAAGGTGTTGAAAGAAGAAGAGAGTTGTAGACATTTGGGTCAGCCAAACAATCCCTTTCTTTTTATGGCAAAGTTAGTAAAAGCAGATTTCAGTGACAGATGTCAGAAACGCAGAGCTATGGCTTTTCTTGAAGCCCAAAGTAGTCTTAGAGTAAATATGGGAGAAACTTATTTGTCTTTACCGGTATTCCTACTCTGAGCATCCCCTTCTCGAAGCTGAAGTGGTCCGACAACCACCTTCACTTCTTCCTCGGCAGAACTTGTATCTCTCTTGGACCTGTTAATACAGCCCCGGTAGCAGCGGGAGGAATAGTCCCCGAGCCTGCACACCACCAGCTCACACTGCAGGTACACTAACGTATGGCGGCGAATGAACTCAAAGGCATTAAATTTGAACCGAGCAAAGTGGCTGTAGGGGGAGTAGTATGTGGCGTAGGAAGAATCTCTAACACATCTAGGAAGAAACGAAAAAGAGAATTAGTCTTCATGGACACACACATGTACATTTCTGCAAAAATACAACAGATTAAAAGAAAATTATATCATGGCCACGTACTAAGAGCACAATGGGATAAAAATGCAACTTTTATAGCATAGCATAGGCTTTTAAAATATAGACTTATTTAAGTCCTATGAAGCAGCTAGAGCATTGGCAACTCTTTTTTTTTTCTAAGAGAAGGAGACTGTAAGTGGTGAAGAGGGGAGAACAGCCTCTTACTAATGTCTGTGCTGTACAAGGCATAAAAAAATGAGTCTAATGCTTGATCTGGTTTTACTAAAATAAAATAGGACTACAGATTCCTGCTGCCAGTTTTCACTATCTCAACTCATCTACCTCAATCCCACTACTTTGAATTTTGCATATAGGACAAGGATGAAGTAAGTGAAACGAAATGTTAGGAAGATCTAAATGTCATTTCTTATTTCCAGGCTCATACTGTAAAAATAAAAAATTGGACCCCTTGAAACAGTCTGTTGGTAATGAGATCTAAACCAATTCAGACTGGCTCTATTATTTTAATTAAATGCAGAAAGGGTATCACAGCTATGCTTCTAACGACTTGAGAAAGCTCTTACCCATCCTTGATTATATCATAGGCCAGAGTGTTAAAATCATGACGGTCAGGTGATGCCACACATGTGTCCACAAACACAATCAGATTTGGGTCAGAGCTGTGAAGATAAGCTTGAAGGTACAAATCTTGGTTCAAGTCAATGTAGTATGGAGAGTCATGCACTTGCCACAAGAATGATGAGGATTCATAAAAAGTGATGTTCATGTCATATCTTCCAAACTGAATTTCATTCACATCTATGGTATCCTCAGCAACATACATTATTTGCATCCATGTGTTTCGTAGCATTTTGCAACTGATATGTAACTGAATATTCTTTTTCCTCTTGATTATGTACCCAGAAGATGTAACTTTGATCATGTTGGAATAGTTGATTGTATCATTGTTCTCCTGTTTAACATGTAATTTAAAATGAGGAATTGCATTTTTGTCACGTTCCATGTTCTAAATTTTGATAGAGTAATATGCAATTTAAAAATGTAGATTAGTCTTAAACTCCTTAAGCCAAAAAGCTTGATGTTAGTCTTTTCTGCTCACACATTGTAAATAAACTTGCTGAAGTATGTAATTAAACAGAAGTCAGTGGAGAAAAACTCTGTTAAACCCAAAGCATTGAACATCTGTATAAAACACTAACCATGTAGTACAGTGTCATCCCAAACCTGCCTGGCACTTACAAGACTACATCTACTTTAAATCATGGAAAGTTCATATAACTTCCTCCCATGCTTTCCTCCCTAGAAGCTCGTTTCTATTAAGCATGGGGATTCCCTAAGGCATGGAAAGCTAAAGCACTGAAAACCTTCGGGTCTCGTTGGTTCACTTAGCACTGTGGACCACAACGGCCCTTTCATGATTTTTCAAAGTGGGTCCTGCAATTCAGCGTGCACAACGGTGAGCGTACCTCTCGTATTGTCCCACAGCTGTTGTAGGGAATGTTGAATATAACCTCGCGTGACGTGACTGTCGGTTCACAGTGACTGTCGTTCAGGGTGACCATCTGCGCCGAGTAGCCTTGAGACTGGAGATAGTCTCTGCTCACCACTGCATGCATGTAGTCTGGCAAGCACAGAAGGGCTGGTAGAAGAAGAAGAAACAATATAATAGTGACTTCTGGAATTTGTTAATGATTAAAGGTTGTGATTGAACAAAACGTTGTTTTTTTCTTAATTTAGAAGGTATGCAGTTCACACCAAGCCATCATATTTCACACGCATCATTTTAATTCCCCAATATCTTGAAATACACACAAATATTTATTTTGCAAACAAAAGCAATAAACAGGCTTGCACGTTGAGAAACACCAACCGGGAACTTACTAGTGTTGTGATCTGCTGGAATGGAGGAGTAGTGAGCCTGAAACCCTCTGAAGGTGTATCTGGAATCGCTGTGAAAGCGAACGGTCATCATGTTTGAAGAGGATATGTACGTGGGAAAGGAGCCAGAACAAAGTCTCCCAAGAAGCGGGGAAGAGTGTGGAGGCCCGTCGTAGACTTCAACATAGTCATACTGGCATCTGCGGCTTTGCATCCTGGTGAGCAAATGTCAGCACCTTGTCAGATGTGTTTCAGAAACTCTGATTTAACTGCCTAACACGTGATAAAATCTTTCAGCACTTAAAGTTTTCACAACAGAGGTTTTATTTGTTTTGGATGTAGCTGTAGCAGAAAATTGTGAGCAGAAAATACTACAGTAATCCAGATTTTGTTCTGGTCTTCCAACTGCTGGATGTTATTGAAAGTATCTTTAAAATTGGGAAGGTTGCCTGTTTCAAATAAGCCAATAAGTTTTCAGACTTCTCAAGTAAGTTTTGACTTTGTTATTTGCCCAGGGAATCAATGTTTTACTTACGCGATATCTCTAAATGTGAGCATAACACGGAAATTGTTCTCCACTTGTATTTCCCACATGCAGTCAGCATTGTTTGGATAACTTCCAGGGTAGAAGGGACTCTGCAGCATCCCAGAGGAATTTGAGAATGAGCCACCACAGAAATAAGGTGCTGCTGAAAGAAATGGAAAAGAATTTTCTTACAGTGACCTCTACAAAATTGTACTTGAGCTGTATGAGTCTCACCTGCAGCTGCTGAAAAGCAGGTCTCCCGCTGACTGCAGGTGATATTCTGTATAACCCAAATCAAAACAAATATTTGTTTTTGCTTTAGGTTTACTTTCATGTTGGATTTGGGATTCTCTGTCACATCCATGGTGTCAGACCACCCTCTTCAGGCTGGGCTGGTAACACCTTGACACTTTCTGCTCTGGTCTCTCCTTTCTGCAGTGGAGATCTGATTCTGGGAGGTGTCATGACAGTCAAAATGGAAGTACCTTCCTGAACAAGGAGCATCCCCTTGGTTACTCTGCTGCTTCTCTTTATTCCTCTAAGGACTTTGGAGGATAAATAAGTTGCAAGCCTTCTAGGAAACTCTGTAATTTTATGGTCTCAGACTGAAATAAGCACTCCAGGCTGCTGGGCCAAGTCTTAAATATATCTCGTTTCTCCTATAAGCATAGCTGCAAAAATCTTTCATGTTCCTGCCAGCATGAATGGCATTTAATTCTTATGTTAAACACACAGATAATCCTAAAAGTTTCCCTATATGAAGGTAAGCACAAGCTCTGAACTTAATTCCTACAACATGTGACACGTAAAGACAACACTCCTCCATTTTATGTTCCTGCACAGTGATACCCCCCCACGCAGCAGACTCCTCTCTGCCTCAGGATTTTGGGATTTTAGGGCTATTCCAAGCATGGGAGCATCAGCTGTACCCAGACACTGCCCATTTCTTGGATCAGACTGGATGGGCTCTCAGGCACCTTCACTTTCATACCTTTTTCTACTGTGAATGGTCAAGCTCTAAACCTAAAATCTGCTTTCTAATGCAAAAGTAGCAGGCTGAAGACTATAACAGCTCTAGTAAGCAGAAGAGCAAAAAATTACCCATTGGACACAGCTTCTCCGATAAACAACCTGTGACTCTGAATGCAAATGGAGAACATTTCAATTAAACCAGTATAATTTTGAAAAAGAAGCCACATTTTTTAAGGAAACTCTAAAAGAAGACAAATTAAATTATACGATCGGGGAAGTAGATAAAACACAGATGGAAAATGAAAAAAATTCAGGAGAAAAAATGATTTATGAGTGCTGTATAGAAATCATAACAATAAGGAAACTGTAGCATGCACCCAAAAAATTAACGTCAATAAAATTACACTGTGCACGTAGTCCTGGCATGGTTTGATGTCGTTGTCCTTTAGATCATCAGTTCTGACCAAAGTACATATAGCACCCTGCCAATGGTGATGTGTGTGGTTAAAAAAGAGATTAGAGATTTAGACAACATCTCCTAAGCCTTGACCAAGCTGAAGAGCACAGCGAGGAAATGGCTTGTCCACAGCCAACCAGTATAACTGCAAAATAAGCGTCACTGAGACGCAAGGGGATAGCACAGCCTGTCTAAGAATTATCATGCAAGTTTAAAGTGATATTGCCATGGAAACAAAAATTATATTCAAAAAGCCCAACAGGGAGACAGCCCACAAATAAAAAATTTGAGAAGAGCCAAAGAAGAGCATTACCTGATGGAGGTGTTGGAGTGACTGGAGGAGCTGTGGGTGTGGAGGAAGAAGAGCCTCAGTGAGATGTGTTGCTCAGGAGAAAGGTGCCGGGACACAGGCACGGCCCCACCTCAGGGCATAGGGTACCACGACGGGGATTGTGGCAGGGAGGGGATGGGGACACGGGGGACAAGGCACAGAGGGCCACGAGCTCCCTGGGAGAGCCGGTGGGCTCTGCTGCCCACGCACCTGCGCAGATGACGCCGGCGTCCTCCACGTGCCTGCAGTTGTGCACGCCCCAGCCGTTGTGCCTGCACATCTGGAGGGAGGACTCGTCCCCGCGGCACTGCACGTCGTCCAGAAAGATGTTCCCGGAGCCGAGGCCGAAGCGCGCGTTGCCCGGGGCGGCCGTGGGCTGGCCGCAGCCCAGCTGCCGGCACACCACCTGGGCATCACTCAGGTCCCACAGGTCGTCGCACACCGTCCCCCAGCTGCGGCCGCTGTACACCTCCACGCGGCCCTCACAGCCGTTCCTCCCACCGGAGAGCCGCAGGCGGGCACCTGGGACACGGCACAAGGCACTGGGTTAGGGTCCCGCCAGCCCAGCACCCAAGCTCCCCACCTCCCCGGTTGTTTTGGAGATTTGGCCGCAGCGACCATGAGCTGGGGTGGTGCAGACCTGACGGGACCGGAGAAGGGCAGTGGCTGAGCAAAGACCCTGGGCGTGCAGAAGGCAGATGCACAATGAGCAGGGACCTGCTGGGGGGGTCTACCGGAGGTTCCTGGGGGTCCTGGGGGCTAATTGGGGCGTGGGGGTATTTGCAGAAAACCCCTTTGTACACCCTGAGTGTGGCCCATCGCCTGCGGGGCACCACTCGCGCACCCTGGAGATGTCATGGGCAGAGGGGAGCAGCAGCCCTGCACTGGGCAGGCACAAGCCAGCACGTCCCCCCTCTTCTCCCCTCATGCTGGGCTGGAGCTCTCTGGAAGGCTGGGAATACGGTGGGTGGGCATGAATTACCTGTAGTGTACGTCCATTCAGCAGGAGTGCTTGGAGGTGCAGCTGCAAGGAAGAAGATGGAGTGAATGAAAGGGCAGTGATTGCAGCAGGCTTGTGGCAATGGATGGCTGTGGCAATGGCCATGGCAAAGGCCACGGACATGGAAATGGAAATCAAATGGAAATGGAAATGGAAATAGAAATGGAAATGCAAATGGAAATGCAAATGCAAATGGAAATGCAAATGCAAATGCAAGGCTGGAGTCCTAATGGGGGAAGAGACCCTGGGGCTCTATCCTGGCACTTGGTTATGAACACTCCAGCCTGGCACACTGTGGTCTCCACATCCGCAGCTGTTTTGGTGATTTGGCCACAGTGACCATGTGCTGGTGTGGTGCAGATCTGAAGGGACCCGGTGGAGGGCAGTGGCTGAGCAAAGACCCTGGGCGTGCAGAAGGCAGATGCACAATGAGCAGGGACCTGCTGGGGGGGTCTATCGGAGGTTCCTGGGGGTCCTGGGGGCTGCTTGGGGCATGGGGGTATTTGCAGAAAACCCCTTTGTACACCCTGAGTGTGGCCCATCCCCTGCAGGGCACCACTCGCGCACCCTGGAGATGTCATGGGCAGAGGGGAGCAGCAGCCCTGCACTGGGCAGGCACAAGCCAGCACGTCCCCCCTCCTCTCCTCTCGTGCTGGGCTGGAGCTCACTGCAAGGCTGGGAATACGGTGGGTGGGCATGAATTACCTGTAGTGTACGTCCATCCAGCAGGAGTGCTTGGAGGCATAGCTGCAAGGAAGAAGATGGAGTGAATGAAAGGGCAGTGATTGCAGCAGGCTTGTAGCAATGGCTGGCTGTGGCAACGGATGGCCATGGCCATGGAAATGGACGTGGTCGTGGTCATGATCATGGTCATGGACATGGAAATGGAAATGGACATGGACATGGACATGGGAATGGAAATGGAAATGGAAATGGAAATGGAAATGGAAATGGAAATGGAAGGCAGGAGTCCTAATGGGGGAAGAGACCATGCGGCTCTATCTTGGCACTGAGTTAGAATCCCATCAGTCTTGCACCTGTGGGCCCCACCTTGCTGGCTGTTTTGGAGATTTGGCCACAGTGACCATGAGTTGAAGTAGTGCGGACCTGAAGGGATCTGGGGAGGGCAGTGGCTGAGCAAAGACCTGGGCGTGCAGAAGGCAGATGCACAATGAGCAGGGACCTGCTGGGGGGGTCTATCGAAGGTTCCTGGGAGTCCTGGGGGCTGCTTGGGGGGCATTAGCAGAAAACCCCTTTGTACACCCTGAGTGTGGCCCATCCCCTGCGGGGCACCACTCGCGCACCCTGGAGATGTCATGGGCAGAGGGGAGCAGCAGCCCTGCACTGGGCAGGCGCAGGCCAGCATGTTCCCCCTCCTCTCCTCTCGTGCTGGGCTGGAGCTCACTGCAAGGCTGGGAATACGGTGGGTGGGCATGAATTACCTGTAGTGTACGTCCATCCAGCAGGAGTGCTTGGAGGTGCAGCTGCAAGGAAGAAGATGGAGTGAATGAAAGGGCAGTGATTGCAGCAGGCTTGTGGCAATGGATGGCTGTGGCAATGGCCATGGCAAAGGCCACAGACTTGGAAATGGAAATGGAAATCAAATGCAAATGGAAATGCAAATGGAAATGCAAATGCAAGGCTGGAGTCCTAATGGGGGAAGAGACCCTGGGGCTCTATCTTGGCACTTGCTTATGAACTCTCCAGCCTGGCACACTGTGGTCTCCACCTTGCCGGCTGTTTTGGAGATTTGGCCACAGCGACAATGAGCTGTGGTTGTGCAGATCTGAAGGGACTGGAGAAGGGCAGTGGCTGAGCAAAGACCCTGGGCGTGCAGAAGGCAGATGCACAATGAGCAGGGACCTGCTGGGGGTGTCTACCTGAGGTTTCTGGGGGTCCTGGGGGCTGCCTGGGTGGCATTTGCAGAAAACCCCTTTGTACACCCTGAGTGCGGCCCATCGCCTGCGGGGCACCACTCGCGCACCCTGGAGATGTCATGGGCAGAGGGGAGCAGCAGCCCTGCGCTGGGCAGGCGCAGGCCAGCACGTTCCCCCTCCTCTCCTCTCGTGCTGGGCTGGAGCTCTCTGGAAGGCTGGGAATACGGTGGGTGGGCATGAATTACCTGTAGTGTACGTCCATTCAGCAGGAGTGCTTGGAGGTGCAGCTGCAAGGAAGAAGATGGAGAGAATGAAAGGGCAGTGATTGCAGCAGGCTTGTGGCAATGGATGGCCATGGCCAAGGCAAAGGCCATGGTCATGGCCATGGCCATGGCCATAGAAATGGAAATGGAAATGCAAGGCTGGAGCAGTAATGGGCGCGAGACCGTGGGGCTCTATCCTGTCATTTGCCCTTCAGACATCAGCTTAATGTGTCACCAGTCCTGTCCCATCGTCCCCAATCTGCAATCCTGCAATCCTGCTCTTTGTCCCTGCACTGAGCACCGACTCCTGCGAGCATGGAGAGCCCGCTGTGCCCTCTGCGTGCAAGAATGGGGCTTTTGCATGACACGGGCTTCCAGCAGCAGGCAGCAGAAGCCCCCAACCTCACTGCTCTGCCCTGGCTCTACCGAGGGAGGTAAGATCATCTGCTCCCAGGGGAGGGCACCGAAACCTGCCCGGCGTTTTCTGCAGCAGAGCCGGTGGGCTCTGCTGCCCACGCACCTGCGCAGATGACGCCGGCGTCCTCCACGTGCCTGCAGTTGTGCACGCCCCAGCCGTTGTGCCTGCACATCTGGAGGGAGGACTCGTCCCCGCGGCACTGCACGTCGTCCAGAAAGATGTTCCCGGAGCCGAGGCCGAAGCGCGCGTTGCCCGGGGCGGCCGTGGGCTGGCCGCAGCCCAGCTGCCGGCACACCACCTGGGCATCACTCAGGTCCCACAGGTCGTCGCACACCGTCCCCCAGCTGCGGCCGCTGTACACCTCCACGCGGCCCTCACAGCCGTTCCTCCCACCGGAGAGCCGCAGGCGGGCACCTGGGACACGGCACAAGGCACTGGGTTAGGGTCCCGCCAGCCCAGCACCCAAGCTCCCCACCTCCCCGGTTGTTTTGGAGATTTGGCCGCAGCGACCATGAGCTGGGGTGGTGCAGACCTGAAGGGACCGGAGAAGGGCAGTGGCTGAGCAAAGACCCTGGGCGTGCAGAAGGCAGATGCACAATGAGCAGGGACCTGCTGGGGGGGTCTATCGGAGGTTCCTGGGGGTCCTGGGGGCTGCTTGGGGCATGGGGGTATTTGCAGAAAACCCCTTTGTACACCCTGAGTGTGGCCCATCCCCTGCGGGGCACCACTCGCACCCTGGAGATGTCATGGGCAGAGGGGAGCAGCAGCCCTGCACTGGGCAGGCACAAGCCAGCACGTCCCCCCTCTTCTCCCCTCATGCTGGGCTGGAGCTCTCTGGAAGGCTGGGAATACGGTGGGTGGGCATGAATTACCTGTAGTGTACGTCCATTCAGCAGGAGTGCTTGGAGGTGCAGCTGCAAGGAAGAAGATGGAGTGAATGAAAGGGCAGTGATTGCAGCAGGCTTGTGGCAATGGATGGCTGTGGCAATGGCCATGGCAAAGGCCACGGACATGGAAATGGAAATCAAATGGAAATGGAAATGGAAATAGAAATGGAAATGCAAATGGAAATGCAAATGCAAATGCAAGGCTGGAGTCCTAATGGGGGAAGAGACCCTGGGGCTCTATCCTGGCACTTGGTTATGAACCCTCCAGCCTGGCACACTGTGGTCTCCACCTTGCCAGCTGTTTTGGTGATTTGGCCACAGTGACCATGTGCTGGTGTGGTGCAGATCTGAAGGGACCCGGTGGAGGGCAGTGGCTGAGCAAAGACCCAGGACGTGCAGAAGGCAGATGCACAATGAGCAGGGACCTGCTGGGGGGGTCTATCGGAGGTTCCTGGGGGTCCTGGGGGCTGCTTGGGGCATGGGGGTATTTGCAGAAAACCCCTTTGTACACCCTGAGTGTGGCCCATCCCCTGCAGGGCACCACTCGCGCACCCTGGAGATGTCATGGCAGAGGGGAGCAGCAGCCCTGCACTGGGCAGGCACAAGCCAGCAAGTCCCCCCTCTTCTCCTCTCGTGTTGGGCTGGAGCTCACTGCAAGGCTGGGAATACGGTGGGTGGGCATGAATTACCTGTAGTGTACATCCATCCAGCAGGAGTGCTTGGAGGCGTAGCTGCAAGGAAGAAGATGGAGTGAATGAAAGGGCAGTGATTGCAGCAGGCTTGTAGCAATGGCTGGCTGTGGCAACGGATGGCCATGGCCATGGAAATGGACGTGGTTGTGGTCATGATCATGGTCATGGACATGGAAATGGAAATGGACATGGACATGGACATGGGAATGGAAATGGAAATGGAAATGGAAATGGAAATGGAAATGGAAATGGAAATGGAAATGGAAGGCAGGAGTCCTAACGGGGGAAGAGACCATGCGGCTCTATCTTGGCACTGAGTTAGAATCCCATCAGTCTTGCACCTGTGGGCCCCACCTTGCTGGCTGTTTTGGAGATTTGGCCACAGCGACAATGAGTTGAAGTAGTGCGGACCTGAAGGGATCTGGGGAGGGCAGTGGCTGAGCAAAGACCCAGGGCGTGCAGAAGGCAGATGCACAATGAGCAGGGACCTGCTGGGGGCGTCTATATGAGGTTCCTGGGAGTCCTGGGGGCTGCTTGGGGGGCATTTGCAGAAAACCCCTTTGTACACCCTGAGTGTGGCCCATCGCCTGCGGGGCACCACTCGCGCACCCTGGAGATGTCATGGGCAGAGGGGAGCAGCAGCCCTGCGCTGGGCAGGCGCAGGCCAGCACGTTCCCCCTCCTCTCCTCTCGTGCTGGGCTGGAGCTCTCTGGAAGGCTGGGAATACGGTGGGTGGGCATGAATTACCTGTAGTGTACGTCCATTCAGCAGGAGTGCTTGGAGGTGCAGCTGCAAGGAAGAAGATGGAGTGAATGAAAGGGCAGTGATTGCAGCAGGCTTGTGGCAATGGATGGCCATGGCCAAGGCAAAGGCCATGGTCATGGCCATGGCCATGGCCATAGAAATGGAAATGGAAATGCAAGGCTGGAGCAGTAATGGGCGCGAGACCGTGGGGGTTTATCCTGTCATTTGCCCTCCAGACATCAGCTTAATGTGTCACCAGTCCTGTCCCATCGTCCCCAATCTGCAATCCTGCAATCCTGCTCTTTGTCCCTGCACTGAGCACCGACTCCTGCGAGCATGGAGAGCCCGCTGTGCCCTCTGCGTGCAAGAATGGGGCTTTTGCATGACACGGGCTTCCAGCAGCAGGCAGCAGAAGCCCCCAACCTCACTGCTCTGCCCTGGCTCTACCGAGGGAGGTAAGATCATCTGCTCCCAGGGGAGGGCACCGAAACCTGCCCGGCGTTTTCTGCAGCAGAGCCGGTGGGCTCTGCTGCCCACGCACCTGCGCAGATGACGCCGGCGTCCTCCACGTGCCTGCAGTTGTGCACGCCCCAGCCGTTGTGCCTGCACATCTGGAGGGAGGACTCGTCCCCGCGGCACTGCACGTCGTCCAGAAAGATGTTCCCGGAGCCGAGGCCGAAGCGCGCGTTGCCCGGGGCGGCCGTGGGCTGGCCGCAGCCCAGCTGCCGGCACACCACCTGGGCATCACTCAGGTCCCACAGGTCGTCGCACACCGTCCCCCAGCTGCGGCCGCTGTACACCTCCACGCGGCCCTCACAGCCGTTCCTCCCACCGGAGAGCCGCAGGCGGGCACCTGGGACACGGCACAAGGCACTGGGTTAGGGTCCCGCCAGCCCAGCACCCAAGGTCCCCAGTCGGGGCCCTACAGCAGGGAGCCTGCATGGTTGCTTCAAGGCCAGGGATAGGTCTGGTGGGCGTGAATTACCTGTTGGATATGGCCTGTCTGTGCTGGACACTGCAGCTACGGATGCAAGTGAGAATTTGGTGTCAATGAAAAAGGCTCTGAACTCAGTCTGCGCATGTCATGCACCCCAAAGTAGCCTGCCTTCAAGGAACCCCTGTCCTATGGCACTTCACATCATGCGGACGTCTTTCATTCAATTGAAATGACCATCTTGACTTCTCTGTTTCACACAGCCACCTAACTCCCTGGGCAGGAACCACATGCCCGTGGAGGTCTAACTTGAAGGAAAAAATACTTGATGCAGCAGCTTTCTCTTTTCCAGTTACATCCCAAATCCCAGAGCATGTCTAGGAAATAGCTATGGTACTACCTGTGCCGGAGCTGGAGGGGTAAAGGCAGAATGATCACCTGTTGCAATAGCCCCAGTCGCAGCGAGAGGAAATCCCTCCCCGAACAGTTTCCTTCACCAGCAATGGCTATAGAGGTCCTGGCCTTAAGCCTCACCCCACAGTTTACCACGCTCTGCTTGCACCCTCACTGTGGACTTGGGTGCCAGGAATGGTCTAACTGGAGTGGCCTAAGGGTCGGGGACTCCCTCCAGTGAAATCAGGTCTGGGAAGGGAGATCAGGGCCACCAAGGAGATCAGTGAGTGATGGTGGACAGGGTTACCTGGTGTGCTCTCCTCTGCTCTGCCAGCCGTTGTTGCTGTGGCGGTCGTCTCTGCTAGGGTGGTCGTCTCTGCTGTGGGGGTTATTGGCACTCCGGTGGTCTCTGCTAGGGAGGACGTCTCTGGTAGGGAGGTCATTAGTGCTATGGTGGTTGTCTCCTCTAGGGAGGTCGTTGGTGCTGTGGTGGTCATCTCCGCTAGAGAGGATGTCTCTGTTAGGGAGGTCAGTGATGCTGTGGTGGTGGTCTCTGCTAGGGAGGTTGTCTCTGCTGTGGGGGTCGTTGGCGCTGTGGTGGTTGTCTCCACTAGGGACACCGTCTCCAGTGTGGGATTTGTTAATGCTGTTGTGATCGTCTCCAGTAGGGAGGTTGTCTCCGCTATGGGGGTTGTTGCTGCTGTGATGGTTGTCTCTGCTAGAGAGGTCATTGGTTCTGCGGTGGTTGTCTCTATAGAGGTCATCTCTGCTGTGGAGGCTGTCTCCAGTGTTGAGGCTGTTGGCACTGTGGAGGTCATCGGCACTGTGGTGGTCTTTCCTGTGAATACGGAAGGAAAATGCCACCCACGTGAGGACCATGCTTGGGCAATGGGTACCTCTGTGTGGTAGCTACAAGCCCAGTTCCTCAAGGATGAAGCAAAATCAAGACAAATTACTCTGACGACATACTCCATCTTGACTGGGGTCAATGGAGAGAATGGAAGTGGGCAACAGCTAATTGAAAATTTTTCTTGAAAGTGGTATTTCCAGATGGTGACAGCAGGGAAAGGTACCGATGCGGCATCTGCTCCCAGCCACAGGACAGCACGGTCCAGACGCGGCTGGAGACTGTCCTCTGCAGGCTCCTGCCATGGAGCTGGGAGCTGTAGGGTTGCTGCCAGCAGCAGGGCTTGGACCTGTCCCCATTGCGGACGCCCTTCTGCAGAGGCTCAGGTCATCCCCAGGAGCAGCCCGGGCAGTGGTCCTGGGGTGGTGCTTGGTGCAAGGCCAGGGGTGGATCAGGCCAGCATCAATCACCTGTTGAATACAGCCAGTCTGTTGTAGGCACTGGAGCTACGAATGCAAGCAAGAAATAAATGGCACTTAAAAAGACACTGAACACGGCGCGCATATGGTAATAGAGGTATTGCAGCAAGTTTTGTTGTTTTCTTCTAAGTGCAAAAGAATGACGTAGCTAGCATTTTCTTCTAGCATGAATTCAGCTCTCTAGGCTCTTACTCTTTGAGAAAATGTAGAATACTGCAATAATATAAAACACCTGAATAACTTGTTGTCATCAGCTATGTCTCAGTTCATGATGATCTGTTGTTAATACAGGAGAAAATAACACAAATTAACTACCTTTTCTTAAAAAATAAGGGTAAAGTAAAATCAGAAAACAGCAAGGTGACAGAGTACTCAAAATGGATGGATATTTGTAAAGGAAAAGAATATTAATGGACCTAAGCTTGAAGGAAAACTTGAAAAATACAGAAACAATGCAAAGTGGGTTGTCAGCTATGACAGTTTGGGTTGTGACTGTGAAATTATTATTGCCCATAATGAATGCATTAAGGCTTGCCATAAGGAGAGTTTCACCTAACCCCATTCCTCTGCAATGAACATTGCCTATCAGACATAGCTTTGCCTCTAATTTTGACTTCTTTCCTTATTCTCTTTGTCACTGCTGGGTGGTTAGATGGAATAAGTTCTGCATATTGCAATGCATATCTGATCCTTGGGGTTTTAATTGCTTTGCATGGAATGAGCAAGCACAGTTTGTATACTACCCTAGTGAGAAAAACATGAGTCCATGCTGGCTCTGCAGGGTCAGCAGAGTGAAAAGACAGGGTTGTTGGAAGATCAGACTCTGCTTCCTGAGTACAAGCCTTTTCAGAGGGCGTGTGCCCTTCCACAGGTGGAAAATTCTTCATAATGAAGTAGAAGGAAAGGTTAGATGTATATCTGGTATAGGTTTTCACCATATGTCTTGAATGAATGAAATGTTATCTCAGGAGGGGAATGTCTGCATACCCACATGCCGACACATGTGTATTGAGTGCAATTTATAGCAAAAGTATTTAGAAAAGAAAAATGTGACGGCACCTGAACAGACAACACCAGCATCTTCATAGTGGTCACAGTTGTGCTTCCTCCATCCAGAGTGATTACAATGCGACAAGGAGACCTCATTTCCATTGCACTTCACATTGTCCAGCAGGATCTCGCCTGAGCCTTGCCCAAAGTAAGCGCTGCCTGGAGCTGCAATGGCCTGGCCGCATCCCAGCTGCCTGCACACAACCCGGGCATCGGAAAGGTCCCAGAAATCATCACAAACTGTCCCCAGCCGTCCTTTGTAATAGAGCTCAACGCGACCTTCACATCTGTGCCTTCCGTTCACCAGCTGGAGACGGGTCACTTTGGGGGAGAGGGGATTGAGCACAAACACAGTCAGACACATAAGCTGGAAGTGACCTTAGGAAGTCATCTATCCTGTCCTCTTGGCACATCGATCCTAGTAGGTGCTTGCCTAGCCCTATAGTAGATGCTTGTGAAGACAGAGCTGAAACACACCTTTTTTCTTCCTCTCTTCCAGATCTCAAAATCAGCTGCACACATTTCATGCAAGATTTCTACAGAAAATTTAGACAGCAGGCTGAGCACGAACTATTTCAGCAAGAAAGGAAATTCTTTAATAATAAGAAAACCATAATAGGAAAGCAAAGGAGAGAAAATGAATTTCAGTACCTGAATGAAATCTAAGTAAAACTCTATTAAGAAAATAGCACTAATTTTTTTTCACTTTGTTAATAGGAATAAAATTGCATGTTTTGAGAATACATTTCATGTTTATGTGTTTCATTCATTGTTGTCAAAATATTTTATGCTAAAGAACAAGGAGATGTCATAATTTGCTTTGAATCCTACTGGAATTTAGGACATACAGCAAAGCTTTCCTGCCCTCAACCTGTGTCTTACCAGAAGTGTGTATGTGTAGCACACCTACGTGATGTACAAAGCCTCTGCTGACCTGGGTTCTGGGGGTGAAAGCAGAGCAGTGGCTCAAGCAGATCATTGAGGCTTCAGGGACACAGCAAAATGCAGCTTGGACAGCAAGACCATGGCTTTTTCCTGTGCTCATTGGGCTGCTACAGTGCTGCTATATAAAAATTACCATGCAGATAAATTGCATTTCATGAGATATTATGCACTACTGAAGGACAACAAGCGGTGCGGTACTTTGCTTAAAATGATGTCAGAATTAGGCCAAATGAATCCCTCAGAAAAACTACAGAATTTTAGAGAAAACAATAGCCATTCTTTATTTTTCTCCCTGGTTTATGCAATTTAACTAGAATTTCTCTTCTTCCTCTAAAATTTTTAGGAGAATTTTAAGGACCTAGAGTCCCCACATCACAACCAAATCCTATAGTTTTTCAGAGTAATGTTAGTTCAAGAATTCCACTAAGTGTTCAACAGAGTGGACAATTGTCTCAATGGGATTATAAAAGTTTCAATAGGAATCCAGTGGCTTTATTTCTTATATGCCAGTAAAATGTTATTAGAGTTTGAAATAATACCTAATAAACTATCATGTAGATATCTGATTACTGCATTCATTCAGGTAAAGCCCATCTGCTTTCCAGTTTGAGTTGGCTTGTTTAGACATTCTGCAGTGAACAGTATGAAAACTCTGATTTGAGAGATCCATTTTTGGTGAAGAAGTTTATTAAAGACGTTACCACTAAGTGTAAGTGAGCAAATAAATGTTGTAACCTAAGATTTGCAGTATTTATACTTTGGATATCAAAACATGCACACCACACTTGTTACACTTCACATTTCTGCCAAATACCTTTTTAGCTTGTTGTTAAACACTGAATAAGTCATCCAAAGTAAAACAACTCTGAGAAGTTAACAGCTCCAGGATTTCTTCACTGCATCTAATTCTTTGCTGTTGGACTAGAAGAACAGTCAAGACAGTGTCCAAACTGATTTTGTCCCTATTTGTATGCATTTAACTGGCAGTTCAAAGAGAGAAGCTACAGAAGTGTCCCTTGTCTTAAATCTGATTTGTTTCTTCAAACATCTACTTGGACATGCACATTTTTGAACCACACTCATAGGATTTTTGAGAAGTAAAACAGCAAACCTGGCAAAAAGTCAGAGTGGGATTAGGAAATTAAAGCTGATCTAAAACAGTTTTATTTGCTTTCATTCAGGGTCTGTCACCACCGTGACAGCATAACCATGGGGCGTGTAATTAGATAGATTCTGTCCTGCCTCACACGATAAAGGTGTCGAAAAGACAAAAGCCTGTGGTCACACAAATACAGCACTTACTTACTCTGACCCAGGAGACAGAGATGGGGCTGCGGAACGAAGCCAAGAGCAGAGAGAAGAACTAGAGCAGCCAGAGTGAGATGGCTTATCACCAGGCAAGCAGAGGACAGGTGAAGAAAACTGGATGAGGGGGATGATGGCAATATAAGTTATCACAATAATGCTTAAATAGCTAGTTAGAAAAATCATCTGCAATTATTCTAGAATATGCATAGAACTGCTTAGCTCAAAGTCACTTAAGTCACTTAAGAGATAGAAACTAGTCATGTAAGGAAAAAGTCAATGACCAAAAAAAGTTGAACCAAAAGCATTTCATGTCTTTCATTATTTTTAGATGTTCCTGATTTATCCACAGTGCTAGATTATGAAAACTAACTTCTTGTTATATTTCGTTAAACTGTACATAAGATCAAGAAGAATCAAATAATACAAGCACTATTAAATATATAGCATATGTATGCATGTATATACTCTGGAATAAATATAGATTTAAAAAAAATAAATGAATTCTTCCATAATTCTTAGATCAGATTTCTGGAACTGGAAGAATGGCTCGTTCATTACATACTTACAGACACAATTCTTGCACTGATACGAGGCACTAAGACAAGTATGACCCTGTGGCAGCAAAACGAATTCTACTAAATGGTTTAGATCATTATCATTCACTATGATGACTAATTCATAATTTTAGTAAAACAAAATTGTACTTTCATGTCTTTCATCCAATTTCCCCTTTAATCTTTTGCCCAAACCAATACCAGCATGAATGTAATTTCCATTTGTGGAATCAGCAGAAAGGACCCTAAGCAGTCTTTATATTTTTTTTATGCGCCCTGGAACAAGTCTAAGTGCTTTACCTGATTTGGTCTCCAGAACAGCGGTACCGAACAAGAGTAGCCATGTCAAAATCATAGTGATACCCATCTCATCAAGTGGTGTTGACAGAAGGAAACATCAGAATATATAGTCTCTATTTCTGAAGGGGAGTGGCTCTATAGGTTTCTCTTTCTACAGGAGAACAATGAAACAACCACAGTCCTATGATCTGAAACAAAAATATGTTTGATTTGTTATTTAAGATTTTGTAACTTCCTGGGTTTTGCAGAAAGATAATATCTCAAGAGTAACATTTTCCACTCCCTGGAGGGAAATATTTATGCTACCATAGGTTTCACAATCATCTCATTGTACAAGGAAAATGAGCTCCTATCCAAAGATACCTTTCAATTCTGGCTGATGAATCTTTTATCATCATTGTATTTTTCTTTTATGGGGAGATTCCTTGGCAGGTCTGGGGAAGGTAGTGGAATCTTGAAACTTAAATAGGCTTCCTCCACAAAGTAATAAAAAAGCTTCATAACTTGGTGCCAGCTGGTGAGGCAAGTCTCCCTGGGGAGCCATGAATGTCTTAAAGCTTTGGCATACTTTAAATGAAATAAGATAAGACCTGGTGGCCCTGTTCAAGAATGACTGGGGAGTTTCTGAAGAACCTTGCAGTTGAAGTCAACACCTCCAGCCCCAATATGAACACATTCCTTTTTGGCACTTTTAAGTTCAAGTCAAAACTCTATTCACTGGGAGACTGTTAGATTGCAAGAAAGTGTTATGAGAATCAGGGTCAGCTGATAACTTTTTGTGAAAACTGTGCAGAAAAATCAGTGGATTTTATGCATAGTTAAGTAAATTACATAGGTTGCAACTTAACTTTATTCTAAAATTTCCTTTGATCCTTTGAACCATCAAGTGGGGGGAAAAAAGGTTCAGATTTCTATTAAGAATCTCTCTTAATATATTCCTTGTTTAATTTTGCATAGTGACAATTACAGCTGTTTCATTCTTTGAAGAATGAATCCAAAGCTTTTCCACAACATGAAATAATGTTTCATTCTCATTCATCACTCTCTTGTCAGAATGGTTACTTTCATCTTTTTCTGTGTTTTAACCATTTAGCTAGAAAAGCTGATGACCATCCTAACACTGAAGAGCCAGAATTTTGTTCTTCATCTGATTCCTACATCTACAGCCATCACATCTTGGATGGCAGATGGCTTTATCAGGAGTTAAAATTTGTGGCACAATTGCTGCCATATACAAATTTATTGCCTCCAGGGGCAGTCATCAAGGATGAAGACTAAAGTCCAGGAGCCCAAGGAAAAGAGGATGACTTAGAAGGTCTTTCCACAAAGGCCAGCATTATTGGAATGGAAGAAGGAAGTGCAAAACACAAGAGGCCAAAGATAATGTTGGAAGCCTTGAAAGTGAACATTGAGAAGGGTAAATATGTTTCTTCTTTATACAAACAGCCACATTCGCACATGAATGAGGAAATATACGCAACACCTGGTATTCACTATTCATATTCTTCTGGTTTTGACATCTTGGCAAGAAGCAGAAAAAATCCAGTATATTTGACTGACCAATCAAACACTGCAATCAGTGAAGCAAGAGTAAGTGATGGATAGCAATTCTTCTTCAAGCCCTTGTAATAACTGAAAAGGGTGGGGTGGAAGGGGAACATGAGAGTGATTCCCAGGTGGTTCAAGTGAAAAAAAAAAGCCAAACTATCCAGGTAAATGAACAACACTGATTAATTAATTCTTCAGTACATTCTACACTAATTAATTCTATACTACAAACTTCAAAGATCTAGGTATTTCTAGAGATCTTGATTATTAGACAATCTCTGCACAGTAGGCATAGATAAATGTTATGTTCCAATTAATTAACGCAAATACCATACAGCACATGTTTTCATCCTTCCCATTGGCTACTTAAGTCTCTTGCAGTAACACATTTTTGTTCTGTAGGACTTCTGGCAGCTCAAAGTGTTTCTGAGCTCATTACTCTGTGAAAGAAGCTCTACCGAGTTTTGAAAACACTTTCTCTTCTGCTGACTATTGTTAGGAGACTTCTGCAGACATACTGACTTTTCTGAGGTCTGGATGAAACCGTTAAAAGGACAAAGAATATTAATCAGCTTTCCCCCATGACTACAAGAAAGTACCTACACTGGAATAAGGATATCCACAGACATCTGCACAAAGGAATGGTAGTTTGAATCCATGCGTTATGATCCAATGAGGCAGCTTAGTCTCATTTATTGGGTTCCTTGATGGCCTCTTGGGCTCTGGTGCCTGTGTCATGTGAAGCATGTCATTGCAAATCAATTTGCATTTGTTCAATGGTGAGGATGCAAGTGGATCAGAACTGTCTACTGCTGAGAGTCAAATCCACTGGATTTACTGGTAGAAGATTTCCTGAATGGGGGGGAGGCAGGGCTTGGGAAGGAAGGTTTGTGGCAGAGAGATCATCCACCAGGTACATGTGCCTTAGAGCATGACACTTTCATCATCATCAGATCTGGTTTTCTTGAATCTTGCATTTCTATAATACTCGTGGCTCAAGGAAGGCGGACAGAAATAAGGAGGATGAGTCTGAGGCACCAACTACTTGAACAGTTTAGCCGTGTTTTCTACAGCAACATTTAATATGGAAACCACTGAACCACAGGCTTCTACCTGGCATTCTGATACAACCTTGGTATATCTCCATCTGGGACCCCTGGCACAGACATAGTATGGGAAGACTCAACTCTGAACAGCACAGGTGCATGTTGGAGGCACCAAGAGCCTAGGTCTAGGATCTTTCTGCTTGTCTGATCACAATAATATTCAGAGACTAGGAGAAATAGAAAAAGTGCTATCAAGCTATGCCCTGAAAAATGGTAGGGTAGCAACACCACAGCATCAAGGCCACAGTAGGAGCAGGAGCAGGAGAGAAAACAGCACGTCTGGGAAGAGCAGAGGGGAAGGTCCTCTTCTAGAGAGGTAGGAAAGCCCGGGTCCAGGAAAGTCTTCGCTGTGGTGAGCAGGTCGCCGGATTCCTCCAAGCCTGAACAAACTCTGGTCCACACAACAGGACTGGATGAAAGGCAGGTCAGCCTCCTGGATTGCTCTGCCCTTCAAAGGTGGCTGTAGGCAGAGAGGAGGGGAAGACCCTCCTCAATCCTTGCTCCTCATGTGTGGACAGCAAAATTCACTTCCACTTTCTGTGGGCAATCCCAGTCCCTCCTCGTACGGTCCCTTCTCCACAGCATGGAGAGGGGACGAGAGGCCTGCCTGGGGTCACCAGGAAAAGGCAGCCTGAAGGAAAAAGTGGCACAGTCTGTAATGATGATTCCCATCCTCGTCAGGTCAGGATGTCAGCCTAGAGTACAGCTCACCTTCCTTACACGTCACTACTTTGTCTCTGACTCATCTCACATATAGTACATTATACTGTTCCCAACGAACTTTCCTCTTCCATAGCTGGCTAGAAAACAGGAAAGTCTAAAGAGGAGCGTTTCTCAATCAAATACCAATGACCTTTCCACCTGTAGTAAGTAGCTTCTTCCAAATAGATGCTTCCTTTATTATTGTTTTTATTTTATTTTCGCATGGGGATAGGAGACAGGTCACACTTCCTTATGGCAACTTACGTACATTCTCTGCCGCCCCCCCATTACAGGTGTAGAAATGCGTAAGAACAAGAGCAGAAATCATTGTTTGGCAAAGTCACTTTGTCAAAAGCCACATTCCCCTATCTGATAATGCGTTAGCTAGGGGTTCACACATATAGGTGGTATGTTTGAAAGTACACAAAAAAAGTATTGCTCAAAAAATATTTTCTTGCTTGCTTTTTTTAATTACACATTAACATAACAGATTTGATTATTTTTGTCCTCTATAAAAAAACTTAGAAATGGCCTACATTTTCCCAGAGAAACATGTAATTGTGAGGAACCATACCCCCCAAAGTAAGGAATGTTGTACAGCCCCTGTGCCTTTTCACGTATGGCTCATTATTGAGATATTTTTGCCTCAAAGAAACATTTTTCTTGGACTACTTTCCAGAGTATCTCATGGTGTTTGCCCTGGGTTCGGCTGGGATAGAGCTAATTTTTACAAGAAGCTGGGAGGGGGCACAGCCAGGACAGCTGACCTGAACTAGCCAAGGGGATATTCAATACCATATGATGTCATGCTCAGTATATAACTGGGGGAGCTGGCCAGGGGGAGGAGGGATCATGGCTTGGGAACAGGCTGAGCATCGGGTTCTGGGTGGTGAGCAATTGCCTTGAGCATCACTCACTTTATACATTCTTTTATTGGTATTATTATTGTTATTAGTTCTTTCCTCCTTGTGTTGGCCTATTAAACTGTCCTTATCTCAACCCATGAGGTTTTACCTTTTTCTCCTGATTCTCCTCCCCATCCCACTGGGAGGGGGGACACGAGTGAACGAGCATGGTGCTTAGGTGTCAGCTGGGCTAGCATTGAAGATGGTAGCTTATTTGGATGCTGGGATGGAAGAATCAACCTTTCCTTACATCTTAGGTATATTTGGACTTGAGGATTTTAAAGCCAGGCTCCTTTATAAGTTCAGTTCATGGTAACACAGGGTGTTGATACAGTACACTCTTCAGACAAGATCTGGATGATGGAATAGTCAAGTAAGAGTTTCCTCTACACAGATTGTAAAACTGCATAGTGAAGCAGATGGCTGGTGAAAATATCCTTCCACCTGCAAGTCTTGGGTTGCTTCTCACATTATCTGGTACGGAATGGGTTCCTGTAGTTTACGCTTCAAAAGAAATCCTCCCACTGTGAGAACGGCAGCTACCAGCACCATGGCGGTCACAGCCAGCGGCACGTGGGAGCTGGCAGCAGGCGCTGAGCTCTGAGAATCCCCTTTTGCCTGGATATCAGAGGCCAGCTCTGTGCATAAAAGAGAAAGAGAGAGGTTTACATTCGTTTTCCTGAGCTAGTTAATCTCAAAGGTAGTTAGGTAAAGAGAACTTGAATTAAAATGTTGCAATCTGGATCTGATCAGAAAACAAATTGTTTTATTGCACATTGTTTCACAAACGATTCTGTGGCCATGCCAAACAAGTAAAGGTTATGGCAAGAAGTTAAAGAGCAACTAAAAGTTTGTAATGATTACACTGTAAGACAATAAGATGCTGTTTTCTGATAGTGGAAACAGCAGCTACAGGACACAGGCAAACAACATTTCCAAAGGGACCTACAGATTGGTTGCTAATAAATAAGAGACATGCCAATCAGGCACAGACAGCTTTGAAAAATTAGTATAAATCCTGCAGGGCGAAGAGTTACATCTCATGCCTCTTCCCACAGAACTGAATCAATTGCTATTTGACATGTGGAGAACAAATAATGGATCTAAACTATGATAGGAAGTAGCTTGTAAACCTTATATAACAATTTCATTAAAAAAAAAAAATCCCCATAAGAATTATATCAGTGTTGTGAATAAACTAGCAAAGGTATATTTCAGAGCTAGATTTCATGTCTGAACTGACATGCAAACATACAGTAAGTAATATAGAGAGTCTTATGTTATTTAAGTTATTTAAACTTACCAGTGTTCCTGTTCTCAACGTGAGCTTCCCGAAGCTGGACAGGTCCAATAACAACATTCACGTTTTCCTGGGAAGAACCTGCATTCCTCTTGAACCTACTAACACAGCCTTGATAGCAGCGGGAAGAGTAGTCATTGTACCTGCACACTACCAACTCACACTGCAGGTAAACTGATGGGTATTGATTAATAAACAAAAAAGAATTAAATGAAAACCGAGCAACATCACTGTATGGTGAATAGTAAGAAGAGTAGGTAGGATCCTTAACACACCTGGAAAGATATAAAATTAACAGATTAGCTATTGTTAATAGAAACACTATTACACTATCTCTATGCAATACGTTTTGAGTTTAAATATAAAACCAGAAGGTAAGAGTATAAAAGAATTCAAAAGGATAAAAAAAAAGAAGTGTGTTTTTAGCAAAAAGAGAAATTAAGAGACAAAAATAAGTAAGAGTGGCAGTGATTTCTACCACAACAATGTATACAGCACAGAAATATCATAGCTCAACAAAGTTCGTGTAAACATGAATAGTTGAAAAATAACTAGTGGTTCAGTTCGTTTCTGTGTTTCAGGTGAGGACCTGTTTTGCATTTGCAACCAGGTCTACCTGTCTGCAAAGAGGCCCCTGCAGGTTTTTGCAGAAACAGAAAGGGCCCTTTTCTATTCTGGAAGGACAAAACTAATTCCAATACACATCTTTTATTGGGAAATAAACATGCTCTTTGGTCCTTCAATGTTTGTAGAGTACCTTGCTTGACACCTGACAGAGATCTTCAGATGTTTCACAGAGCAAGTTGCTAGATGAACCTTCCTGTCAATGAGTTTCACTTTCTAACAATTACTAGCCTTAGAAGTTACCTCACTTAGATCATACTCATTCTGGTTTAATTTAACCACCATGAAAAGAGATCACAATATTTCACCCACAATTGCTACCCCAGAATATTTCAAAGTTGTCTTTAATTATATTTGTGCTCGTTTCCCTAATAAATACACCAAGGATTTTAAGTCCTCTCATTCTTAATTTATTTTATACTGCAGTAATATCCCAACACACCTTATATTTATAGACAGATATTATTGATTTTAGATTCAGTAAATACATTTGCTTTTGGCACAGATCCATGTCACATGAATAAAAATTAACTGGAAAATTAGCAGAATCTATTCGCCCCATCTCCCTCGTGAGTGTCCTGCTCACAAAGGTAGACAATACTTCTGTGTCTGGCTTAATGAATATGTGTTTTTATAGATAAAATAAAAAGAAACCCCAACAAGAGGAAAAAAACTTCCTAAGATTCACATAAAGCATAAAAGGGAGGACATTCACCCAGTAGGCAGGAGGCACTGTGTCACTTCATTAGCCTGTCACAAGCCTGACTTCCAGCTTAGCAGTAGGTTACTACACTGCTAAGGTTACTGATGTGAACGCCCTCCCAGGAGGCAGAGAAATTCAAATCCCACCAAGCACAGAAGTGAAATAAACTAGCATGAGCCTTTCATTCCTGGAACAAAATGGGACACTGAAAGCCACACTTTTATGCTTCTAGCTCCCTGTTGGTTTTGCATTCTTTACAAGACTCCACAACTATTCCTTTTCAAATCAAAAGGCACTTTTTGTATTGAATCAAGCAAAATGTTTTTAGAATAGCAAGAAAAGGCTAAGGAATTTCTATTCTTTATGAACAGAGTGTTTTGTATTCTAGTCATGATGCTACAAAACTCTAATTCTGATGGACAGAAATGTAGAGCCATTGACATCCCTATATTTCATGCATCTATTTCAGAAACAAATTCAGACCTCAGTTTCTACACTGCGTCCTTGAGTGAAATCTCAGTGCTTGACTGCAACTTCTGAATGGCATTTCTTTGTCATACTATATTTTATTCAGGCTTTGTCAAAAAGTCTTTCTTAGAATTATATTCGTATTGAGAATTGCAACCAATGTACACTGGCCCTAAACCAACTCTTTCATAAATTAAGCTCTTTCAGAACTATGCATGCAGATACTTTTTAAGTAATTCTTGGTTCTTACCCACTTCTGATCAATTCATAGGTCAGTGTTCTAAAATTGCTAGGATCAGGTGATGCCACACATGTGTCCACAAACACCGCCAGATTTGGGTCGGAGTGGTGAAGAGAAGCTTGAAGGAACAAATTCTGATTCAGGTCAACGTAGTATGGAAAGTCATGCACTGGCCACAGGAAAGATGAGGAATTGTAGAATGTCAAGTTGACATTGTATCTGCCATACTGGGTTTCACTGACATCAGTGATGTCACTGGTGTCATTGGCAATGTACATTACTTGCACCCAGGTGTTCTGGAGCATTTTGCAGTTGAAGTGCAAGCGAAGGTCCTTTTGCCTCTTGATGATGTAACCAGAAGCAGACACTTTTATCACATTGGAGTAGGTGATAGTTTCACCGTTGCCCTATTTGACACATTAGACAAATACAAAATTATCACATGTAGTCATGTTCACAGTGCATACTATGAACTTCTGTATGTGCCAGGTCTAGCATTAGTCAGAAAGAGCATGTAATACTCAGAAAACCCAAGCATCCTGGATGGGATTGTTCACTTAACTGTCTCCTATATTTTGTTCTCTAGAACAGCACTCTGAAATAGATACAGGGATTACCTAAACCCTGGGAAGGATAAGTAGGAATGTTTAACAAACCTTAGCCTCCAGAAACACACACTTCTTTTCTGCATTCTGAATACCTGTGGGCTACAACACCCTTTGCGATTCATGACAATTTTCCAAATGTCTATTAAATTTCCATGCCCAGACTCGGAGAGCTCTCCAAAATATGTTGACACCAACCTGTCTACGTGTACCACAGCCGTTGTATGGAATGTTGAATATAACCTCGGTTGATGTAATTGTTGGTCTACAGTAAGAGTCAGACAGGCTGATGTTCCACACCGAGTAGCCCTGTGACTGGAGATAGCGTCTGTCTACAGCTGCGCGCATGTAGGTTGGCAAGCACACAAGGGCTAGGGAAGAAAATATGAATTATTCATGATTTCAGGCACTTGATAATGCTTGCATGTTACAACTTCAACAAATGCAATAGCTGCTACCATTTAGGGGAGAGAATTCATAAGCCAAACCACTTATTTTTACACCTTAGATTTAGATATGAATAAGCAATAGACTCTGACAAAATTCAGCTGACCTTCAGTTACTCTCCTGACAAAAATATGTAGCTTAAAATAGGCTTTTACCGAGACCTTGAGCCTGTATCACCACTCACACAAATTGCTAAGAAGTGGGAGTTTTTCCTGAGTAAGTATCCAAAAGCTTTTGTGGAAGGTGTAGAGCTAAACATGCAGACTGCCTTTCAGAAACACTTCTTGGGTGGGAGGGGATCCTGAAACCATCTCTATGATGGTTCACTGAGTCCATGACATGAAAAGCAATGATCCCAGGGAGAGTTCGACCTTTGGTAGAGAGAGAGATCTGATGACAGGGACCTACTGGCAACACACAGCCTCTAGAAAGGCAGTTAAAATGACAACAGAGCCAAATGTGATGGCTATCACTCGTGCCTGGGGAAGTTGTGAATGCACATTAGATAAACTTTCCCACTGGGACTGCAGGACAATACTGGAGCAGGTCACCCAGAGAAGTGGCTTTGAACATTTAATCCTTTGAATGTTTCTAGAGACTCAGCTATACAAATTCATAATGGACCTGGCCTGGTGTTGGCAATAGCTCTGCTTTGAATAGTTGAACTAGGAAGCCTCCAAAGGTCCTTTCTAACCAATGTTTCTATGATTCTGTCCACAAAGGTAGTAAAAATATATATGAATAATGATGTGATAAGAAGAAATATGAATTTAGACTGGCCATCATAGAAAACATATAAAGGCAATTAATTTGATACTTGAAGAATTTTTTAAAAATTAAAAAATAATTATTGTCTGAAAGTGATTGGGTAATAACCAGTTATGAAATACAAGTAGGAATGTTATCTATGTGGAATTTCTTCAACAACATTAACAAATACTTATTTAGCAAATAAAATCAGGATAGAATCATAGAATCATAGAATCATAGAATGGTTTGGGTTGGAAGGGTCCTTAAAGATCACCTAGTTCCAACTCCCCTGCCATGGGCAGGGACACCTTCCACCAGACCAGGTTGCCCAAAGCCCCATCCAACCTGGCCTTGAACACTGCCAGGGATGGGGCAGCCACAGCTTCTCTGGGCAACCTGTGCCACTGCCTCACCACCCTCACAGGGAAGAACTTCTTCCTTACATCTAACCTAAATCTGCCCTCTTTCAGTGTAAAGCCATTACCCCTTGTCCTATCACTACAGGCCCTTGTAAAAAGTCCCTCCCCATCTCTCTTGTAGCCCCCCTTTAGGCACTGGAAGGCTGCTCTAAGGTCTCCCCGGAGCCTTCTCTTCTCCGGGCTGAACAACCCCAACTCTCTCAGCCTGTCTCCATAGGAGAGGTGCTCCAGCCCCCTGATCATCTTCGTGGCCCTCCTCTGGACCCGCTCCACCAGGTCCATGTCCTTCTAATGCTGGGGACCCCAGAGCTGAAGGCAGTACTGCAGGTGGGGTCTCACGAGAGCAGAGCAGAGGGGCAGAATCCCCTCCCTCGACCTGCTGGTCACACTTCTCTTGATGCAGCCCAGGATGCGATTGGCTTTCTGGGCTGCAAGCACACATTGCCGGGTCATGTTGAGCTTCTTGTCAACCAACACCCCCAAGTCCTTCTCCGCAGGGCTGCTCTCAATCCACTCATCGCCCAGCCTGTATTTGTGCTTGGGGTTGCCCTGACCCACGTGCAGGATGTCGCACTTGGCCTTGTTGAACTTCATGAGGTTGGCACAGTCCCACCTCTCAAGCCTGTCCAGGTCCCTCTGGATGGCATCCCTCCCCTCCAGCGTGTCGACCGCACCACACAGCTTGGTGTCATCGGCAAACTTGCTGAGGGTGCACTCAATCTCACTGTCCATGTCGCCAACAAAAATGTTAAATAGCGCTGGTCCCAGTACTGACCCCTGCAGAACGCTACTCGTCACTGCTGTCCACTCGGACATCGAGCTGTTGACTGCAACTCTTTGAGTGCGACCATCCAGCCAATTCCTTCTCCACCAAGTGGTCCATCCATCAAATCCACATCTCTCCAATGTAGAGACAAGGATGTCAAGTGGCACAGTGTCCAATGCTTCGCACAACTTCAGGTAGATTATGTTAGTTGCTCTTCCCTTATCCACCAACGCTGTAACCCCGTCATAGAAGGCCACCAAATTTGTCAGGCATGATTTGCCCTTAGCGAAGCCATGTTGGCTGGTATAAAAGCTTCTGTGCAAAGAAAACATTACAAACAGCATAGAAACTTACTGGTGTTCTGGTCTGCTGGAAAGGACTGATACTCGGCACGAAAACCTCTATTGGAATATGTGGAATCACTGTGAAATCTGACAGTCATAAAGTTTGAGGATGATGTATACGTGAGATGAGAACTAGAACAAATTCTTCCAAGCAGAGGAGAAGTATTGGGTGGCCCATCAAAGATCTCAATATAGTCATTCTGGCATCCACCTTGCAACCTGAGGAAGAAACATGAATATATAATAAAATGCATTTAGTAAACTTTGGTTTTTAAGTGCTGAAAAAACAATAAACTAAGATACTGCACTCACACAATTCCCATGTAATATTTATAATTCACTTATAAGCATGGGAAATGTGCTTGGGAACTGTGACTGTAGTTGAGATTTGGGATCCATTTATTGCCCAAGCAGAAATTGGTTTACTTACTGAATACTTCCAAAGGTAAGAATAATGCGGAAATTATCCTTTACTTGTATTTGCCACAAACAATCTGCATTATCTGGATAATTCAAAGGATAAGAAGGACTCTGAAGTGTTCCAAATGAATTAAAAAGTAAGCCACCACAAATATATTTTCTAGCTTCAAAAAAAAAGAAAGAAAATAAGATACAGATGTGATTAATTTAGATATACTTCTGATCAAATGAAAATACATTTTATATATCCAAGCCATAGCAACAGGAGGTTAAATCTCCACAGAAACTGAACTGTTCTGCTACTGTAATTCAGGCTACAAGTGTGACGATCTCTTAGATGAATACTGACTCTCCCTTGCTATTCTGCATGTGGTTAGCTTAAGGCATACAAGAATGAGTGAAAGTAAGATGTACTGGCCCAAATAACATAAAAATGATAGAACAAAGAAAAGACAATTTCCTACAAAATCAACAGAGTCTGAAATTCACCTGCAACAACATAATCAGATAGACATGGGGGACCAGTATGTAGCATTTAAACAGTTGGAACCAATAATGATTTTTTCCAAAAGTATTACAATGTTCAAACGATACAACCCCAACCTATATACTAGCAACTAATACACCTCCGAAGGAATGCATTGGACAAATGAAAAAAGCAGACGTACCTGGAGTAGTTGACGGTGGAGTGGTAACAGTGATCGGGGTTCCGGCATCTGTAGGGAAGGAAGAGAAAGAAGCACGTGAGGACCTTGTGGGTGAAGGAGCACAGCCCGGTTTTCTCCCAGCACTGGGGATGGTGGTGACACCCTGTCAGATGGCAATGGAGACTTGGGGGTCTCCGCAGGGTGGTCTTCCGTGGAGGGAGCAACAAAAAAACGCAACCTTTGAACACATCTCCAGCGCATAGCTAATTGCAGCCAACAAGGGGCACTGTTGAAAGCCTCCTGGTATTTAGGAAGGAAAAGCAACCGTACCTGAGCACACAACGCCGGCATCTTCACTGTGGTGACAGTTGTGGACGCCCCAGCCACGGTGGCTGCACTGGAAGAGGGAGGACTCACTCCCCGTGCAGTGCACATCGTCCAGGTAGATATCGCCAGTGCCTTGTCCAAAGTAGGCATTTGATGGTGCAGAAACAGCAAAGCCGCATCCCAGCTGCCTGCACACGACCTTGGCGTCATTCAGGTCCCAGCTGTCATCACAGACGGTGCCCCGGCGCCCGTACTGGTAAATCTCTACGCGCCCCTCGCACCGGTTCCTGCCGTTCACCAGGCTCAGGGAGGCACCTGGGAAAGAAGGAGACAGGGAAAACATGGGAAAACCCTCGACCACTGGCAATGCTCGAGGAGACTCAGGCCAGCAGGACTGCCACCCTCTGCTTGATTAGGCTGTGTGTTTCCCTGGCTCTGCTCTCCCACGGAGAAGAGCAAACCCACCCTGTGAGCCCATAACTGCTACCGCCAAAAGTAGCGGCCAGAAGAAACATGACAAATTCAGGCCCACCTGGAGGAATGGATGCCGTGAAGCTGGGTGTGGTCGTGGAGGAGGCATCTGTAGGGAAGGAAGAGAAAGAAGCACGTGAGGACCTTGTGGGTGAAGGAGCACAGCCCGGTTTTCTCCCAGCACTGGGGATGGTGGTGACACCCCGTCAGATGGGCAATGGAGACTTGGGGGTCTCCGCAGGGTGGTCTTCCGTGGAGGGAGCAACAAAAAAACGCAACCTTTGAACACATCTCCAGCGCATAGCTAATTGCAGCCAACAAGGGGCACTGTTGAAAGCCTCCTGGTATTTAGGAAGGAAAAGCAACCGTACCTGAGCACACAACGCCGGCATCTTCACTGTGTTGACAGTTGTGGACGCCCCAGCCACGGTGGCTGCACTGGAAGAGGGAGGACTCATTCCCCGTGCAGTGCACATCGTCCAGGTAGATATCGCCAGTGCCTTGTCCAAAGTAGGCATTTGATGGTGCAGAAACAGCAAAGCCGCATCCCAGCTGCCTGCACACGACCTTGGCGTCGTTCAGGTCCCAGCTGTCATCACAGACGGTGCCCCGGCGCCCGTACTGGTAAATCTCTACGCGCCCCTCGCACCGGTTCCTGCCGTTCACCAGGCTCAGGGAGGCACCTGGGAAAGAAGGAGACAGGGAAAACATGGGAAAACCCTCGACCACTGGCAATGCTCGAGGAGACTCAGGCCAGCAGGACTGCCACCCTCTGCTTGATTAGGCTGTGTGTTTCCCTGGCTCTGCTCTCCCACGGAGAAGAGCAAACCCACCCTGTGAGCCCATAACTGCTACCGCCAAAAGTAGCGGCCAGAAGAAACATGACAAATTCAGGCCCACCTGGAGGAATGGATGCCGTGAAGCTGGGTGTGGTCGTGGAGGAGGCATCTGTAGGGAAGGAAGAGAAAGAAGCACGTGAGGACCTTGTGGGTGAAGGAGCACAGCCCGGTTTTCTCCCAGCACTGGGGATGGTGGTGACACCCCGTCAGATGGGCAATGGAGACTTGGGGGTCTCCGCAGGGTGGTCTTCCGTGGAGGGAGCAACAAAAAAAACGCAACCTTTGAACACATCTCCAGCGCATAGCTAATTGCAGCCAACAAGGGGCACTGTTGAAAGCCTCCTGGTATTTAGGAAGGAAAAGCAACCGTACCTGAGCACACAACGCCGGCATCTTCACTGTGTTGACAGTTGTGGACGCCCCAGCCACGGTGGCTGCACTGGAAGAGGGAGGACTCATTCCCCGTGCAGTGCACATCGTCCAGGTAGATATCGCCAGTGCCTTGTCCAAAGTAGGCATTTGATGGTGCAGAAACAGCAAAGCCGCATCCCAGCTGCCTGCACACGACCTTGGCGTCGTTCAGGTCCCAGCTGTCATCACAGACGGTGCCCCGGCGCCCGTACTGGTAAATCTCTACGCGCCCCTCGCACCGGTTCCTGCCGTTCACCAGGCTCAGGGAGGCACCTGGGAAAGAAGGAGACAGGGAAAACATGGGAAAACCCTCGACCACTGGCAATGCTCGAGGAGACTCAGGCCAGCAGGACTGCCACCCTCTGCTTGATTAGGCTGTGTGTTTCCCTGGCTCTGCTCTCCCACGGAGAAGAGCAAACCCACCCTGTGAGCCCATAACTGCTACCGCCAAAAGTAGCGGCCAGAAGAAACATGACAAATTCAGGCCCACCTGGAGGAATGGATGCCGTGAAGCTGGGTGTGGTCGTGGAGGAGGCATCTGTAGGGAAGGAAGAGAAAGAAGCACGTGAGGACCTTGTGGGTGAAGGAGCACAGCCCGGTTTTCTCCCAGCACTGGGGATGGTGGTGACACCCTGTCAGATGGCAATGGAGACTTGGGGGTCTCCGCAGGGTGGTCTTCCGTGGAGGGAGCAACAAAAAAACACAACCTTTGAACACATCTCCAGCGCATAGCTAATTGCAGCCAACAAGGGGCACTGTTGAAAGCCTCCTGGTATTTAGGAAGGAAAAGCAACCGTACCTGAGCACACAACGCCGGCATCTTCACTGTGGTGACAGTTGTGGACGCCCCAGCCACGGTGGCTGCACTGGAAGAGGGAGGACTCACTCCCCGTGCAGTGCACATCGTCCAGGTAGATATCGCCAGTGCCTTGTCCAAAGTAGGCATTTGATGGTGCAGAAACAGCAAAGCCGCATCCCAGCTGCCTGCACACGACCTTGGCGTCGTTCAGGTCCCAGCTGTCATCACAGACGGTGCCCCGGCGCCCGTACTGGTAAATCTCTACGCGCCCCTCGCACCGGTTCCTGCCGTTCACCAGGCTCAGGGAGGCACCTGGGAAAGAAGGAGACAGGGAAAACATGGGAAAACCCTCGACCACTGGCAATGCTCGAGGAGACTCAGGCCAGCAGGACTGCCACCCTCTGCTTGATTAGGCTGTGTGTTTCCCTGGCTCTGCTCTCCCACGGAGAAGAGCAAACCCACCCTGTGAGCCCATAACTGCTACCGCCAAAAGTAGCGGCCAGAAGAAACATGACAAATTCAGGCCCACCTGGAGGAATGGATGCCGTGAAGCTGGGTGTGGTCGTGGAGGAGGCATCTGTAGGGAAGGAAGAGAAAGAAGCACGTGAGGACCTTGTGGGTGAAGGAGCACAGCCCGGTTTTCTCCCAGCACTGGGGATGGTGGTGACACCCCGTCAGATGGGCAATGGAGACTTGGGGGTCTCCGCAGGGTGGTCTTCCGTGGAGGGAGCAACAAAAAAACGCAACCTTTGAACACATCTCCAGCGCATAGCTAATTGCAGCCAACAAGGGGCACTGTTGAAAGCCTCCTGGTATTTAGGAAGGAAAAGCAACCGTACCTGAGCACACAACGCCGGCATCTTCACTGTGTTGACAGTTGTGGACGCCCCAGCCACGGTGGCTGCACTGGAAGAGGGAGGACTCATTCCCCGTGCAGTGCACATCGTCCAGGTAGATATCGCCAGTGCCTTGTCCAAAGTAGGCATTTGATGGTGCAGAAACAGCAAAGCCGCATCCCAGCTGCCTGCACACGACCTTGGCGTCGTTCAGGTCCCAGCTGTCATCACAGACGGTGCCCCGGCGCCCGTACTGGTAAATCTCTACGCGCCCCTCGCACCGGTTCCTGCCGTTCACCAGGCTCAGGGAGGCACCTGGGAAAGAAGGAGACAGGGAAAACATGGGAAAACCCTCGACCACTGGCAATGCTCGAGGAGACTCAGGCCAGCAGGACTGCCACCCTCTGCTTGATTAGGCTGTGTGTTTCCCTGGCTCTGCTCTCCCACGGAGAAGAGCAAACCCACCCTGTGAGCCCATAACTGCTACCGCCAAAAGTAGCGGCCAGAAGAAACATGACAAATTCAGGCCCACCTGGAGGAATGGATGCCGTGAAGCTGGGTGTGGTCGTGGAGGAGGCATCTGTAGGGAAGGAAGAGAAAGAAGCACGTGAGGACCTTGTGGGTGAAGGAGCACAGCCCGGTTTTCTCCCAGCACTGGGGATGGTGGTGACACCCCGTCAGATGGGCAATGGAGACTTGGGGGTCTCCGCAGGGTGGTCTTCCGTGGAGGGAGCAACAAAAAAACGCAACCTTTGAACACATCTCCAGCGCATAGCTAATTGCAGCCAACAAGGGGCACTGTTGAAAGCCTCCTGGTATTTAGGAAGGAAAAGCAACCGTACCTGAGCACACAACGCCGGCATCTTCACTGTGTTGACAGTTGTGGACGCCCCAGCCACGGTGGCTGCACTGGAAGAGGGAGGACTCATTCCCCGTGCAGTGCACATCGTCCAGGTAGATATCGCCAGTGCCTTGTCCAAAGTAGGCATTTGATGGTGCAGAAACAGCAAAGCCGCATCCCAGCTGCCTGCACACGACCTTGGCGTCGTTCAGGTCCCAGCTGTCATCACAGACGGTGCCCCGGCGCCCGTACTGGTAAATCTCTACGCGCCCCTCGCACCGGTTCCTGCCGTTCACCAGGCTCAGGGAGGCACCTGGGAAAGAAGGAGACAGGGAAAACATGGGAAAACCCTCGACCACTGGCAATGCTCGAGGAGACTCAGGCCAGCAGGACTGCCACCCTCTGCTTGATTAGGCTGTGTGTTTCCCTGGCTCTGCTCTCCCACGGAGAAGAGCAAACCCACCCTGTGAGCCCATAACTGCTACCGCCAAAAGTAGCGGCCAGAAGAAACATGACAAATTCAGGCCCACCTGGAGGAATGGATGCCGTGAAGCTGGGTGTGGTCGTGGAGGAGGCATCTGTAGGGAAGGAAGAGAAAGAAGCACGTGAGGACCTTGTGGGTGAAGGAGCACAGCCCGGTTTTCTCCCAGCACTGGGGATGTGGGTGCCACCCCGTCAGATGGGCAATGGAGACTTGGGGGTCTCCGCAGGGTGGTCTTCCGTGGAGGGAGCAACAAAAAAACGCAACCTTTGAACACATCTCCAGCGCATAGCTAATTGCAGCCAACAAGGGGCACTGTTGAAAGCCTCCTGGTATTTAGGAAGGAAAAGCAACCGTACCTGAGCACACAACGCCGGCATCTTCACTGTGTTGACAGTTGTGGACGCCCCAGCCACGGTGGCTGCACTGGAAGAGGGAGGACTCACTCCCCGTGCAGTGCACATCGTCCAGGTAGATATCGCCAGTGCCTTGTCCAAAGTAGGCATTTGATGGTGCAGAAACAGCAAAGCCGCATCCCAGCTGCCTGCACACGACCTTGGCGTCGTTCAGGTCCCAGCTGTCATCACAGACGGTGCCCCGGCGCCCGTACTGGTAAATCTCTACGCGCCCCTCGCACCGGTTCCTGCCGTTCACCAGGCTCAGGGAGGCACCTGGGAAAGAAGGAGACAGGGAAAACATGGGAAAACCCTCGACCACTGGCAATGCTCGAGGAGACTCAGGCCAGCAGGACTGCCACCCTCTGCTTGATTAGGCTGTGTGTTTCCCTGGCTCTGCTCTCCCACGGAGAAGAGCAAACCCACCCTGTGAGCCCATAACTGCTACCGCCAAAAGTAGCGGCCAGAAGAAACATGACAAATTCAGGCCCACCTGGAGGAATGGATGCCGTGAAGCTGGGTGTGGTCGTGGAGGAGGCATCTGTAGGGAAGGAAGAGAAAGAAGCACGTGAGGACCTTGTGGGTGAAGGAGCACAGCCCGGTTTTCTCCCAGCACTGGGGATGGTGGTGACACCCTGTCAGATGGCAATGGAGACTTGGGGGTCTCCGCAGGGTGGTCTTCCGTGGAGGGAGCAACAAAAAAACACAACCTTTGAACACATCTCCAGCGCATAGCTAATTGCAGCCAACAAGGGGCACTGTTGAAAGCCTCCTGGTATTTAGGAAGGAAAAGCAACCGTACCTGAGCACACAACGCCGGCATCTTCACTGTGGTGACAGTTGTGGACGCCCCAGCCACGGTGGCTGCACTGGAAGAGGGAGGACTCACTCCCCGTGCAGTGCACATCGTCCAGGTAGATATCGCCAGTGCCTTGTCCAAAGTAGGCATTTGATGGTGCAGAAACAGCAAAGCCGCATCCCAGCTGCCTGCACACGACCTTGGCGTCGTTCAGGTCCCAGCTGTCATCACAGACGGTGCCCCGGCGCCCGTACTGGTAAATCTCTACGCGCCCCTCGCACCGGTTCCTGCCGTTCACCAGGCTCAGGGAGGCACCTGGGAAAGAAGGAGACAGGGAAAACATGGGAAAACCCTCGACCACTGGCAATGCTCGAGGAGACTCAGGCCAGCAGGACTGCCACCCTCTGCTTGATTAGGCTGTGTGTTTCCCTGGCTCTGCTCTCCCACGGAGAAGAGCAAACCCACCCTGTGAGCCCATAACTGCTACCGCCAAAAGTAGCGGCCAGAAGAAACATGACAAATTCAGGCCCACCTGGAGGAATGGATGCCGTGAAGCTGGGGTGTGGTCGTGGAGGAGGCATCTGTAGGGAAGGAAGAGAAAGAAGCACGTGAGGACCTTGTGGGTGAAGGAGCACAGCCCGGTTTTCTCCCAGCACTGGGGATGGTGGTGACACCCCGTCAGATGGGCAATGGAGACTTGGGGGTCTCCGCAGGGTGGTCTTCCGTGGAGGGAGCAACAAAAAAACGCAACCTTTGAACACATCTCCAGCGCATAGCTAATTGCAGCCAACAAGGGGCACTGTTGAAAGCCTCCTGGTATTTAGGAAGGAAAAGCAACCGTACCTGAGCACACAACGCCGGCATCTTCACTGTGTTGACAGTTGTGGACGCCCCAGCCACGGTGGCTGCACTGGAAGAGGGAGGACTCATTCCCCGTGCAGTGCACATCGTCCAGGTAGATATCGCCAGTGCCTTGTCCAAAGTAGGCATTTGATGGTGCAGAAACAGCAAAGCCGCATCCCAGCTGCCTGCACACGACCTTGGCATCGTTCAGGTCCCAGCTGTCATCACAGACGGTGCCCCGGCGCCCGTACTGGTAAATCTCTACGCGCCCCTCGCACCGGTTCCTGCCGTTCACCAGGCTCAGGGAGGCACCTGGGAAAGAAGGAGACAGGGAAAACATGGGAAAACCCTCGACCACTGGCAATGCTCGAGGAGACTCAGGCCAGCAGGACTGCCACCCTCTGCTTGATTAGGCTGTGTGTTTCCCTGGCTCTGCTCTCCCACGGAGAAGAGCAAACCCACCCTGTGAGCCCATAACTGCTACCGCCAAAAGTAGCGGCCAGAAGAAACATGACAAATTCAGGCCCACCTGGAGGAATGGATGCCGTGAAGCTGGGTGTGGTCGTGGAGGAGGCATCTGTAGGGAAGGAAGAGAAAGAAGCACGTGAGGACCTTGTGGGTGAAGGAGCACAGCCCGGTTTTCTCCCAGCACTGGGGATGTGGGTGCCACCCCGTCAGATGGGCAATGGAGACTTGGGGGTCTCCGCAGGGTGGTCTTCCGTGGAGGGAGCAACAAAAAAACGCAACCTTTGAACACATCTCCAGCGCATAGCTAATTGCAGCCAACAAGGGGCACTGTTGAAAGCCTCCTGGTATTTAGGAAGGAAAAGCAACCGTACCTGAGCACACAACGCCGGCATCTTCACTGTGTTGACAGTTGTGGACGCCCCAGCCACGGTGGCTGCACTGGAAGAGGGAGGACTCACTCCCCGTGCAGTGCACATCGTCCAGGTAGATATCGCCAGTGCCTTGTCCAAAGTAGGCATTTGATGGTGCAGAAACAGCAAAGCCGCATCCCAGCTGCCTGCACACGACCTTGGCGTCATTCAGGTCCCAGCTGTCATCACAGACGGTGCCCCGGCGCCCGTACTGGTAAATCTCTACGCGCCCCTCGCACCGGTTCCTGCCGTTCACCAGGCTCAGGGAGGCACCTGGGAAAGAAGGAGACAGGGAAAACATGGGAAAACCCTCGACCACTGGCAATGCTCGAGGAGACTCAGGCCAGCAGGACTGCCACCCTCTGCTTGATTAGGCTGTGTGTTTCCCTGGCTCTGCTCTCCCACGGAGAAGAGCAAACCCACCCTGTGAGCCCATAACTGCTACCGCCAAAAGTAGCGGCCAGAAGAAACATGACAAATTCAGGCCCACCTGGAGGAATGGATGCCGTGAAGCTGGGTGTGGTCGTGGAGGAGGCATCTGTAGGGAAGGAAGAGAAAGAAGCACGTGAGGACCTTGTGGGTGAAGGAGCACAGCCCGGTTTTCTCCCAGCACTGGGGATGGTGGTGACACCCCGTCAGATGGGCAATGGAGACTTGGGGGTCTCCGCAGGGTGGTCTTCCGTGGAGGGAGCAACAAAAAAAACGCAACCTTTGAACACATCTCCAGCGCATAGCTAATTGCAGCCAACAAGGGGCACTGTTGAAAGCCTCCTGGTATTTAGGAAGGAAAAGCAACCGTACCTGAGCACACAACGCCGGCATCTTCACTGTGTTGACAGTTGTGGACGCCCCAGCCACGGTGGCTGCACTGGAAGAGGGAGGACTCATTCCCCGTGCAGTGCACATCGTCCAGGTAGATATCGCCAGTGCCTTGTCCAAAGTAGGCATTTGATGGTGCAGAAACAGCAAAGCCGCATCCCAGCTGCCTGCACACGACCTTGGCGTCGTTCAGGTCCCAGCTGTCATCACAGACGGTGCCCCGGCGCCCGTACTGGTAAATCTCTACGCGCCCCTCGCACCGGTTCCTGCCGTTCACCAGGCTCAGGGAGGCACCTGGGAAAGAAGGAGACAGGGAAAACATGGGAAAACCCTCGACCACTGGCAATGCTCGAGGAGACTCAGGCCAGCAGGACTGCCACCCTCTGCTTGATTAGGCTGTGTGTTTCCCTGGCTCTGCTCTCCCACGGAGAAGAGCAAACCCACCCTGTGAGCCCATAACTGCTACCGCCAAAAGTAGCGGCCAGAAGAAACATGACAAATTCAGGCCCACCTGGAGGAATGGATGCCGTGAAGCTGGGTGTGGTCGTGGAGGAGGCATCTGTAGGGAAGGAAGAGAAAGAAGCACGTGAGGACCTTGTGGGTGAAGGAGCACAGCCCGGTTTTCTCCCAGCACTGGGGATGTGGGTGCCACCCCGTCAGATGGGCAATGGAGACTTGGGGGTCTCCGCAGGGTGGTCTTCCGTGGAGGGAGCAACAAAAAAACGCAACCTTTGAACACATCTCCAGCGCATAGCTAATTGCAGCCAACAAGGGGCACTGTTGAAAGCCTCCTGGTATTTAGGAAGGAAAAGCAACCGTACCTGAGCACACAACGCCGGCATCTTCACTGTGTTGACAGTTGTGGACGCCCCAGCCACGGTGGCTGCACTGGAAGAGGGAGGACTCACTCCCCGTGCAGTGCACATCGTCCAGGTAGATATCGCCAGTGCCTTGTCCAAAGTAGGCATTTGATGGTGCAGAAACAGCAAAGCCGCATCCCAGCTGCCTGCACACGACCTTGGCGTCATTCAGGTCCCAGCTGTCATCACAGACGGTGCCCCGGCGCCCGTACTGGTAAATCTCTACGCGCCCCTCGCACCGGTTCCTGCCGTTCACCAGGCTCAGGGAGGCACCTGGGAAAGAAGGAGACAGGGAAAACATGGGAAAACCCTCGACCACTGGCAATGCTCGAGGAGACTCAGGCCAGCAGGACTGCCACCCTCTGCTTGATTAGGCTGTGTGTTTCCCTGGCTCTGCTCTCCCACGGAGAAGAGCAAACCCACCCTGTGAGCCCATAACTGCTACCGCCAAAAGTAGCGGCCAGAAGAAACATGACAAATTCAGGCCCACCTGGAGGAATGGATGCCGTGAAGCTGGGTGTGGTCGTGGAGGAGGCATCTGTAGGGAAGGAAGAGAAAGAAGCACGTGAGGACCTTGTGGGTGAAGGAGCACAGCCCGGTTTTCTCCCAGCACTGGGGATGGTGGTGCCACCCTGTCAGATGGCAATGGAGACTTGGGGGTCTCCGCAGGGTGGTCTTCCGTGGAGGGAGCAACAAAAAAACACAACCTTTGAACACATCTCCAGCGCATAGCTAATTGCAGCCAACAAGGGGCACTGTTGAAAGCCTCCTGGTATTTAGGAAGGAAAAGCAACCGTACCTGAGCACACAACGCCGGCATCTTCACTGTGTTGACAGTTGTGGACGCCCCAGCCACGGTGGCTGCACTGGAAGAGGGAGGACTCACTCCCCGTGCAGTGCACATCGTCCAGGTAGATATCGCCAGTGCCTTGTCCAAAGTAGGCATTTGATGGTGCAGAAACAGCAAAGCCGCATCCCAGCTGCCTGCACACGACCTTGGCGTCGTTCAGGTCCCAGCTGTCATCACAGACGGTGCCCCGGCGCCCGTACTGGTAAATCTCTACGCGCCCCTCGCACCGGTTCCTGCCGTTCACCAGGCTCAGGGAGGCACCTGGGAAAGAAGGAGACAGGGAAAACATGGGAAAACCCTCGACCACTGGCAATGCTCGAGGAGACTCAGGCCAGCAGGACTGCCACCCTCTGCTTGATTAGGCTGTGTGTTTCCCTGGCTCTGCTCTCCCACGGAGAAGAGCAAACCCACCCTGTGAGCCCATAACTGCTACCGCCAAAAGTAGCGGCCAGAAGAAACATGACAAATTCAGGCCCACCTGGAGGAATGGATGCCGTGAAGCTGGGTGTGGTCGTGGAGGAGGCATCTGTAGGGAAGGAAGAGAAAGAAGCACGTGAGGACCTTGTGGGTGAAGGAGCACAGCCCGGTTTTCTCCCAGCACTGGGGATGGTGGTGACACCCCGTCAGATGGGCAATGGAGACTTGGGGGTCTCCGCAGGGTGGTCTTCCGTGGAGGGAGCAACAAAAAAACGCAACCTTTGAACACATCTCCAGCGCATAGCTAATTGCAGCCAACAAGGGGCACTGTTGAAAGCCTCCTGGTATTTAGGAAGGAAAAGCAACCGTACCTGAGCACACAACGCCGGCATCTTCACTGTGGTGACAGTTGTGGACGCCCCAGCCACGGTGGCTGCACTGGAAGAGGGAGGACTCACTCCCCGTGCAGTGCACATCGTCCAGGTAGATATCGCCAGTGCCTTGTCCAAAGTAGGCATTTGATGGTGCAGAAACAGCAAAGCCGCATCCCAGCTGCCTGCACACGACCTTGGCGTCGTTCAGGTCCCAGCTGTCATCACAGACGGTGCCCCGGCGCCCGTACTGGTAAATCTCTACGCGCCCCTCGCACCGGTTCCTGCCATTCACCAGGCTCAGGGAGGCACCTGGGAAAGAAGGAGACAGGGAAAACATGGGAAAACCCTCGACCACTGGCAATGCTCGAGGAGACTCAGGCCAGCAGGACTGCCACCCTCTGCTTGATTAGGCTGTGTGTTTCCCTGGCTCTGCTCTCCCACGGAGAAGAGCAAACCCACCCTGTGAGCCCATAACTGCTACCGCCAAAAGTAGTGGCCAGAAGAAACATGACAAATTCAGGCCCACCTGGAGGAATGGATGCCGTGAAACTGGGAACAGTGGTCATGGCAGAGGCATCTGTAGGGAAGGAAGAGAAAGAAGCACGTGAGGACCTTGTGGGTGAAGGAGCACAGCCCGGTTTTCTCCCAGCACTGGGGATGGTGGTGCCACTCTGTCACATAGGCGATGGAGACTTTGTCCTCTTAAGGGATCTGCTTGGTAGAGTACCATGGGATAGAGCCCCAGAGGGAAGAGGGGCCAAAGGAAAGCTCGTTAATATTTAAGGGTCACCTTCTCCAAGCTCAGGAGCGATGCATTACAAGAAAGAGAAGTCAGACAAAAATGCCAGGAGGCCTGTATGGATGAACAAGGAGGTCTTGGTCAAACTGAAACACAAAACCAAAGCCTACAGAGGGTGGAAGCAAGGACAGGTAGCCTGGGAATAATACAGACAAATTGTCTGAGCAGCCAGGGATCAGGTTAGGAAAGCTAAAGCCCTGATTCAATTAAATCTGGGCAGGGATGTCAAGGGCAACAAGAAAGGCTTCTGTAGGTATGTCAGTGATAAAAGGAAGACTAGGGAAAATGTGAGCCCTCTCTGGAAGGAAAAAGGAGACCTCGTACCCAGCATGTGCAGAAGTCTGAGGTACTCAATAACTTTTTTGCCTCAGTCTTCACCAGCAAGTGTTCCAGCCGCACCGCCCAAGTCTCAGAAGGCAAAGGCAGGGACTGGGAGAATGAAGAACCACCCACTCTAGGAGAAGATCAGGTTCAAGACCATCTAAGGAACCTGAAGGTGCACAAGTACATGGGACCTGACAAGATGCATCCGTGGGTCCTGAGGGAAGTGGCGGATAAATTGGCTAAGCCACTATCCCTCATATTGGAGAAGTTGTGGCAGTCCAGTGAAGTTCCCAGTGACTGGAAAAGGGGAAACATAACCCCCATTTTTAAAAAGGGTAAAAAGGAAGACCCAGGGAACTACAGGCCAGTCAGTCTCATGTCTGTTCCTGGCAAGATGATGGAGTGGCTAATATATTCAAAAGACAGAGGGTAGGGCAGTGCTGCACCATAAGGTCGATCTGCAAGAGAGAACATCTTACGAAGTGTCATACAAGCATCACAGTGAAGTGTGCTCTTGTATGCTAAAACTGTGGTGCAAGGTCTGTGGGAAACGAGAGGTAATTAGTGGTGCCATATTCCACAAGGGCTTGGTAGCCTCCCAAAATTATCTTTTCAATTAATAAAAGGCTGTAAACAGAGACAACTGAGGCCAAATCTGTCATCTAGCAAAACGGTTTTTCGTACACGGAGGGTTGGATTAACGTTCTGTCAGACTAAAGAGAATAGTTTGCATTTTTTACTAATATTTGAATTTTTTCTGGTAATACTTAGTGTGTATTTGCTAGCAATAATGGACAGAAGGTGCTGGGACCTAAATAAATCAAGCATTGCACAGACTTATTGTCATCATAATAAAAAGAAACAGTCAAAGTTTACAGAAAGATGTGACTGGGTGGAAGTAATATAGAATATTTGTGGTATTTCCTTAAACCTGTGCTTCTAATTTGAAATACCCACAGTATTTTTAGTTGTGAAACACCTGTTGTTTATCTGCAATTGGGTTTTTTTTTCTGTAAACTTAAATGTGTAGTGAAAAAAACATGAAACAAGTATAAAGAAAACTTGCATAAGGTACTCATTTCATAACTAATAGGAGAAATGTATTCATTATTTTCACGTAAAAATAAAGTAGTGACATGTTTAGCCATGGTCCATGGTCTGATACAGCATTTTAGAAGTGTTGTGCGTTTCTCAGGCCTTTTTTATTTTGAGTAGCATACACAAAATACTTGGTAATTCCCACACATTCAAAAAGTGACTATACTGTGAGACAGGTATCAGACTTTAACATAAAATGAACAGCAAACAGTGATCACTATAGAAATTCCTCCTTCACTTCAAGGCTGGGTCATGTAAAGTCTATTGGGCTTCATGATTAAAATATATGTTCTTGTAGTAGGGGAAACTTTTGGAAAGCCAGAGTAATTTTCAGTAAGTAATGGTTTGTGCATTCTTCAAAATTGCACAGCTTGATTTAAAACCCCAATGCTCCCTTCAACCCTCCCCAATGAAGTGCTTTGCTTTAAGAAATGATATATAAAGCCATGGGTTTGAGTCACAGTGTTATGTTTATATAACATATGGTGTATTCAAATAATCCCTCATCTGAATAATAGTCTGTAATTCATTGTGGATGTGAGTCAGGCTGCCTACAAAAATTTCAAACACTGGCTTGTTTTTTGTGTCAATTTTGGGGCTTCGTTGTTCTGTTATTTTTATTTTTCTAAATGTCTCTTATTCTGATTTAATTGGCTTAGTTTTTGTTTCTCTGTTTTCTATTGTTATAATTCAAGCATTTTGTACTGTCTTTTTAAAAGCGGTGGACAAAATAAGCAACACAGTCTATAGCCTTCATATCCTGGGGGATATGATGGATGTTGTTTTCTTATTTATAGTTGCAAAGAACAGTGAACAGACAGGTGTCCTGATCAGAAAAAATTCCTAGCGGGAGCATAACACTTCAGATCTCTTCTCTGAAAGACAAGTGAGAGTTATGCCTTTTTTTTTTTTTTTTTTTTTTTTTTTTTTTGCCTTGCTCTTACAAGTGCTTGTGCCTGAATTAAAGCAGGGAAGTCACTTTGCCAAGGCAAAGTGAGAGGCTGGCAGGCACGACACAACTCAAGAGGTGTTTACTGGGAATAGTGAATCCAAGAAATTGTCCCTGTAAAACATCAGTAGTATTCAGAAAGTCCTCAGCAATACCAAATATTGGTTTCTGAGAAAACCCAGCACTGTTCTGATCTGCATGTGTAAATGTGCAGACTGGATTGTTACAGTCTCCAGGTTTTTATTCCACATGCATGAAATTCTCAAGGACACAACTGTGAGCAAAATACACACCTCTTGAACTTCATGATACCGTACAGGATAGCAACTGTGTCTTACTATTGTGCTTCCATTAAATTATATAAAGTTAAATAAGTATTGGGTGGTTCCATGTGCATCTGCAAGGCTGAATTTTAAGTCTTTTAAAGCAAATGTGCATTGCAGCCAAAGAAACTATATTCCCTCTTAATTCCATACTGAAAACCGCAGATTTATAGGAACAAAGTCTTTCAGCAGTATTTTCATGGTAGTATTTTTTTCATTTGGTTTAAACTATGCTACAAGACACTACCGCAAACCAGTTAGAGCAATATTAATTTCATTGCACTAAATTTACTTCAACATGAATAATAGTTAATCATGATATTGATTGGCTCATATTTTTAATAAGACAACATGATGCTATCTAATTTCAGTCTGTCTTACTCCTAATCTTTGCACAAAGTTGATTATACTAGCATGTGAATTACATGTATGGAACCAGTGTAGAGGAGAAAGACCTGCCCTTTTTCCTACCTTTTTTGGAAGAATGTTCTTTAAAGATTTTAAGTGGTTTACCTGAGGTGGCATCCAGGAGTGCTACATTTAAGAGGAATAACCACAGCAAGTTCTTGGTGGTAACCATCTTGTCAAGAGATGGCAATAAAGAAAATCGTCAGAATTTATACTCTACACCTGTAAAAGAGTGAAGGTCCCAAGGTCAGTCTAGCCCATGTTATGTCTGATTTCTTATGCAATATTTTATGACTACCTGACCTTTCCAGAATGATTATATATGAATGGTAAAGTTTCCATTTCCTGGAAAATTTGTGCTACTGCCCTTATTATAAATTATCTTAACCGTATGTGCAGGCCCAGCATTACCTTTGGAACCAGACCAGTGAATCTATTGTTTCTTTGCCCCCACCATCCCAATTTTATTTATTTACTGCCTGTAGCAAATGACTTAATTAAGCAGACTGTAACGCATTGCAAGGTGAGGCAGCAAATTCATAGCAGGCTTTCTGATAAAGCCTTCAGCAGAGAGACCTGGTCTCATAAATGAGCCCTCCCCAGGGCTCAGTACTGGGGCCAGTTCAGTTCAATGTCTGTATCAGTGATCTGGACGAGGGGATCGAGTGCACCCTCAGTAAGTTTTCAGGTGACACCAAGTTGGGCGGGAGGGTTGATCTGCTCGAGGGTAGGAAGGGTCTTCAGAGGGATCTGGACAGGCTGGGTCGATGGGCCGAGGCCGGTTGTATGAGGTTCAACACGGCCGAGTGCCGGGTCCTGCACCTGGGTCACAGCAACCCCACGCAGCGCTACGGGCCTGGGGAAGAGCGGCTGGAAAGCTGCCCGGCGGAAAAGGACCTGGGGGTGCTGGTCCACAGCCGGCTGAATGTGAGCCGGCCGTGTGCCCAGGTGGCCAAGAAGGCCAACGGCATCCTGGCCTGGATCAGAACCAGCGTGGCCAGCAGGAGCAGGGAGGTGACCGTCCCCGGTGCTGGGCACTGGTGAGGCCGCCCCTCGAGTCCTGTGTTCGGTTTGGGGCCCCTCACTGCAGGACAGACATGGAGGTGCTGGAGCGTGTCCAGAGAAGGGCGACGAAGGTGGTGAGGGGCCTGGAGCACAAGTCCGATGAGGAGCGGCTGAGGGAGCTGGGGATGTTTAGCCTGGAGAAGAGGAGGCTGAGGGGAGACCTGATCGCTCTCTACAGCTGCCTGAAAGGAGGCTGTGGTGAGGTGGGGGTCGGTCTCTTCTCCCAAGTAACAAGCGACAGGACGAGAGGAAATGGCCTCACGTTGTGCCAGGGGAGGTTTAGATTGGATATTGGGGAAAACGTCTTCACCGAAAGGGTTGTCAGGCATTGGAACAGGCTGCCCAGGGAAGTGGTGGAGTCACCATCCCTGGAGGTATTTAAAAGATGCGTAGAGGTGGTGCTTAGGGACATGGTTTAGTGGGCATGGTGGTGCTGGGTTGACAGTTGGACTTGATGATCTTAAAGGTGTTTTCCAATCTAAACGATTCTATGATTCTATGTTTATATTTCTGATGGTTTCCACTTGAAATTACAGGTTTGTTTCCCTGCTGCTTGTACACAAACAGCACATAATAAATGGGATTATGTCAGGTATCAGTAGTAAATTAATGCCAGCTATTTGTAACATACCCTAAGTGGACCTCATCTGGGGGCCTCTGTTGAGCTTGCTCTGCTTTACCAATTTCTTCCCTCAATCTACTGCTATGCTCCTTAGCCGAGTTTGTCAACAAGACTTTCTTCAATTCTCTGAATCACAAAGTTTGTAAAAAGGGAAAGAAGTATGGGTTCAAGTAAAATCAAAAGTCCTGTTGAAGAGGTTTCCTTGGTTGGTCTAAGTGAGTCTTAATGGAGTTATAGATCACTTAGGGCACAACAGCCCGTAATCCTGTCCTGCTAATCTGTTCACTGGAGTCACTATATTGCACTTCTGCTGTTTTACCTCATCTGATGAGGAGAAATACAGGCCAGCTAGAAACAGGCCAATTGTTGGTCTAATATTCTATTCATTATGCTTCATCCAGGCTGTACCTATCTGTTCATTTTGGCTATGATACAAACAGCAACCAAACTGCAATAGTTGACATAACTCGTGATTCCTTCTGGTGTATTCCAACTTTCCTCCTGCAGAAAAGCACAGCTTGGGTCTAGAGACAAAGGGAATAAAGAGTCATCTTTCTGCAGAGGTTCACAGTGCTAGAATAGGGGAAGGAAAGACAAAAGGCCAGAGTCCAGAAACAGAATCAGAAGCTATCAAAGCAGTCGCTGAGGAAAGGCAAACAAACTGGAGGACAATGGTAAATACAACTGATTGTATTCATATGTTAATAAAGAAATGTAAGCCTGAACATTGCTATTCACAGCTCTACTGTTCCTCACTTCCTGACAAAAGCAAAAACAATACCATGTGCTCAGTGGAGTGATCACACACTGTCATTGGGAAGGGGCTATGGGGTCATAATCCTTCCTCTAAATTCTTGAAAAATAAAGACCTTTGTACAGACCAAGGAGCCGAAGCAGCTGGAAAGCAGTTTTGCAGAAAAGGACCTGCGGGTCCTGGTGAACAAATTGACCAGGAGCTAGCAATGTGCCCTTGCAGCAAAGATGGCCAGTGGCATCCTGACGCTGCGTTCAGAAGACCGTTGCCAGCAGGTCAATGCAGGTGATCCTCCCCCTCTGCCCAGCACTGCTGAGACATACCTGGGGTGCGGGTTCCAGTTCTGGGCTTCCCAGAACAGGAGAGACATGGGCTTATTGGAGCATGTCTAGCAGAGGGCCACTAAGATGATTAAGGGACTGGAGCATGTCTCACACAAGGAGAGGCCCAGAGAAAAGAAGGCTCAGGGAGATCTCATTAATGTGTACAAATACCTGATGGGATAGAGTAAAGACAAAGCCAGACTCATCTCAGTGGTGCCTGGTGGCAGGAGGAGAAGCAATGGGCATGAACTGAAGTACAGTAAATTCCATTTAAACATAAGAAAAAAGAATTTCACTGTGAGGGTGGTCAAGCAGTGGAATAGGTTGCCCAGCGAGGTTATAGATTCCTCTGTTCTTCAAGATATTCAAACCCAGCTGGACAGTCCTGAGCAACCTGCTCTCTCTGACCCCTCTTTGAGCAAGGAGTAGAGGATCTCCAGATCATCCAGCCTTAGCTGGTTTGTGACAGACACCGTGAATAGAAAATTTATGGATGATGTCAAGGAGATTCAAGAACAGAGGAGGACTAAATGTGCTGTGGTTAAATTTATCTACAACAATTAAATCTGCTAGCATGGTTCTTTAACACAAACTTGGCTGTCAGAGTTCTTGCCAGGCCTCACCAATTCCAGCTTACTGGCACAATTCTGACATTTGTGGTAAATGTCCTTTAACTTATATGAGGACCTACGTCTTCAGGTTTGATAACAGGCACCTTTGATTTGCAGCTGCTAAAATGCCAGCATCCTCTGTACAAAATATGCCTTAGATTATCTCTCCTTTCTATTGCGCGTACTGACATCAGAGCAGCAGGAAGTTTGCTGCAACATAAAGTACCATAAAAAAACTGCAGATAACCTGATGTATGAGGCTGTATTCCTGAAAGCATATCGTCAATCCGTTGCTGTTCACACATCAGTAGGAAATGGAAACTATTGCCTCAGCTCTTGAACCACGTATCACTGAGACAGAATGCATGGGATTGAATATGTCTTACCATAATACAAAAGATGTAAGGCACAGGAAACCTAAAGAACTTTGTCCAAGAAAATCAGCCTCAGTTCACTCATGATATCTTCTATCAGAGCTCAGCTGTTGGCTGGAACAAGTGTTCACTAAATTATACTGTTATACTTGGATTAAAGAAAAAAAAAATTTTATCTTTTCTATGCAATTTCAATTAAAAATGCAGGTCCAAACTACCAAAGATTGAATTTTTCAAACACAGTTGTCATTTTTAGTGGCACTTAGAGCTGTTAAAGACTATAGAAAGCTCTGCCATCTCCCTTGATCAATCATTTTCTTTCAGTTTGAGAAAGAAAAAATGAAAAGATTTTACTTACTATAATACTCTGTGTTCTAGATCCATGGACTGGTTTTCTGATATGTGCTTCTTGCAAGAGGGAGTTTGAACACATCATTCTTCCCATTGATCCTTTGTATCTGCCCAGGAATGCTCTGCAGGACTTAAGTTCTTAGGTATGTTCCCATTCATTTCATGCTGTACACAGATGGGTAATACCCCATCAGGAGAGTACCCAGTATTTCTCAGACTTTTACTCTTAGTCTGCTTTGCTTTGTCCCTACAACAGGAGAAAGGTTCAGTTTTAAGTCTAAGAAAGTAGCAAAAATAAATATCAGAAATCTTATGAAGAGCTATATACAGGTGAAATAAATCTGTACTCCATGCATATCTAAGTCTAACATTTGGATAGTGTCCTGGTTGGGTAGGGTCTCATATCCACAAAACAATCCAGAAAAGCTAAAGCAATTTTGAATTGAGAGTTCGCAGCAACACCCCATTTCTTGAATGCTGTTCTCCATTTTGAACCCATTCTTTCTGCCTGTAGCAGAAAAGTCAATAGCCAAGTTTTAGCTTGTATGTAACTTCATTGTCACCTCTGGTGTGCCAGCACATTTGCATTTGAAATCTGGGTACAGCCATATTGGATAGCGTAGAGTGATTTTTCTTCCCTTGTTCAGACTTAGTCAGGCAGAAATATAGAGACTGTATACAGCCTTTTGATGGTTTTCTTGAGGCTGGGCATTTTAGGCACCTATATAATTCTGCATTTGCCTATATGGCAGCTGCTGTTCAGCTAGGTGGCTGATTGCCCCCATCTGGTATGAAGAGTTGAATATATGCCCTGAATCCTTTTGTAGAGCTGTTTACACTTCTTATTAAAAAGCATACATACCAAAAGATGAACATACATTCTGCTAAATTCATAAGTACATTTCTATAAAGACTTCAAGTGATGCATTACCAACTCCAGTGGCAGGCCACACCATTTGATTTGGTCACGCCTAAAACAACAGTCCAATCTTGCCTCTTTTACTGTTCCTTGCAATTACTTCCTTGTTTTAATAGCCACCCATTTCATGCTATTTTCACTTGTTTTACAGTTTTACTGCATTTGCTTTCTCATTGCCCACTCCCCTATTTGATTTAAATTCTTCTGTAGATCTCTAGTCTGCTTTAATTTCTGTGCACTGCTCAGATTGCGCCTCCCACATTGGGCCTGGTACTGTCCAGTAAGATTGCAAGACCTCTGGCAAAAGCAGGATAAAGCATGGAAGAGATGGCTGGCAGCACCTAGCCAGTGGCTGAGCAGGATTTCACAGTGCTTATAGTTAATTACTGATATGTAATTCATACATTTTTGGACACTCGTGTTCTGTGAGCTTCCCTGCACTGTCTGCCAGTTTCAAAGAACTTCCTACATTTGCAGACGCTGGACAGCCAGGGTCCAACGGAGGTGATTTGGGAACATGTAGCACAGCTGCCTCCCAGTGATATGCCCGGGACGTGGAATGTACAAGTAGCCTTCAAGGATGCAAGCCAAGCTGCAAGCCGCTGCTCCCAGTGTATGTATTGTACTGCAGACCAGTGACACGATACATGTGCATTTTGGTCTCATAATGAATGAAGGTCCTCAACAGTCTGAGCAGCCTACATTTGAAGGGTTTCTGGAAAAGAGCGTGAGTACAACCTCAGTGAATTCTTCTCGTGGGCCATATCTGCTCTTGTCTTGCACTACCCTGCAGCTGCATTCTTTCCTACTGCTTTAAATCTGATCCTCAAGCCTGCTTTTTGCCTTCCAGCCTCTTTTTATACTCCTCTATTCAAACCATCCTTAGTTCTTCAAAGGATTTTTAGTTGAGTTATTTTTGGTCTTCAAATAATGCCAGTTTCCTTTCTAAGCTTTACTGAGATAAAATATACCAGATGTGGGGGAGCCTGAGGCAGCTGGCTACTGAAAGAGAAGGTGTGAACCGAGAAGACAACTTGTCTCCAAGACTTCCAACTCTCTCCAATGTTACCATCTGTTCACCTTCATGCCTTGACCTTGCCTTCAAACCAAAAGAAGGACCAGCAGGAAGGAAATGATGCTGCTAGTTGCCAAAGGGAGCTGTTCAAGGAAAGTCATTGCTTCATGTGCAAAAATACCTAGACGCATTGTCATGGTTTAACCCCAGTGGGCAACTAAGCACCACACAGCCACTCACTCACTCCACCCTGGTGGGATGGCGGAGAGAATCAGAAGAGTAAGAGTGAGAAAACGCATGAGTTGAGATAAAGACAGTATAATAAGTAAAGCAAAAGCTGCGCACACAAGCAAAGCAAAACAAGGAATTAATTCACTACTTCCCATGGGCAGGCTGGTGTTCAGCCATCTCCAGGAAAGCAGGGCTCCATGACGTGTAACAGTTACTTGGGAGGACAAATGCCAGCACTCCAAACGTCACTCCTTTCCTTCTTCTTCCCCCAGCTTTATATGCTGAGCATGATGTCCTATGGTCTGGAATATCCCTTTGGTCAGTTGGGGTCAGCTGTCCCGGCTGTGTCCCCTCCCAGCTCATTGTGCCCCCCCAGCCTCCTCCCTGGTGGGGTGGGGTGAGAAGCAGAAAAGGCCTTCACTCTGGGTAAGCACTGCTCAGCAGTAATGAAAATATCCCTGAATTATCCACACTGTTTTCAGCACAAATCCAAGACCTAGCCCCATACTAGCTACTTACGAAGAAAATTAACTCTACCCCAGCCAAAACCAGCACATGCATGAAAAGCCACATGCACTCAAAATGTCCATCACAGGTGGTGCACTGCAGGGGTGTTCTATGGGATTTACGTATAAACCCAAGGGAAGTATGTAGGGAAGTAATATGCATTTCTTTCTGTGTGAAAGGCTGCGTCAATATAAGACACAGAAGTCAGTCATTTAGCAGTTTCACAGTCATTGCTTCTCAGCAGCAATCTGCTTATAATGTGTTGTGCAACTTTTATGCTACTTTGCAGCTGATACAAACTGATAAACAGCAAAGTCCTCCTACAGAAAGCTAGAAGTGACCTGTATATACCAATTTGTCTAAATGCTTTTAAGCATTCCAGCTCCTTTCAAGAATGTGTTTCCATGTCTGGTTTTAGCTAGCCTCCATATTTTTCCCTTTGTTCTCACAACTTGACAACAATAGCATATTTCTGAAACCTTTTAATGACCCTGTGAATTCTGAAAATGTATTTAAAACTAATTCTCTGGCCACAATATGGTATCTTTGTCAAGGACTCTTTGTTCGTCCTGTATACCTGACAGAAGTTGTCACCATCCAAAAAATTATCTTAAAGCAATTTTTCTTCTGGTTAAAGATAGAAATGCAAGGAAAAAGCTGAATTAAGCTACTTAAAAATTAATACATTTTATTTACTTGCAATGTTATTGGATTAAAAAAAGGTGTTGCTAAATTTTTGGTATGTATGGTGTTTAAAGAAATTAAAAAGCTAATAGAGTAAGAATTCCTTTCTGTGACATAACTGTGGTACTGAAATCCAGTCCCATGTCTCATCATGTTTATGTTTCAAGTACACGTATGTGCAGAGAAACACCTGTGGTTCTAAGGGAGAGAAAAACCACATTAAAGTTACTTAATGCTTTTAATCCTAAAGAAGCCAACTGAACGAAAGGTCTTGATTCCCAAAGATATAAGTCTACAGTGCTAGCCAGTGCTGGTTTTGACGATTTCCCCACTCAGCCCAGTTCACGCAAAGTCTTCCCAAAGATTCCTGAACTGGTAGCCTGGACAGCAGATGTCTACATTGTGCTGCTCAGTGCTGTCTCTCTTTCCGGAATTTTATCTTCTTTCAGATGTTAAAAACCAGAAGAAACAAAGGGCCATAATGGAAAAGTCAGGTTTACTGCTTTTAGATTTTCTCTGCTCAAGGCCCCAAGCATTTATACCTTTCATACAAAGGTTGTGCGCCTTGATTTGTCATTTAAAGTAGATCTAGATTGTTGTTTGTATCTATCATATTTCTTAACACTTCTTAATACTTTGCATTGCGTTTCTTCCTTGCACTAATCAAAGATCTGAAAGGATCAAGCAGTTTGACTTAGGAATGTGTAGTTTTAAGTTAAAATCTGCACCAAATTAAAAATTATCAATTAAAAGAAAATTTCTTCATATCTCCAGCCTAATACCCACTGCAACACGATATAGTTTTCTGAGCTGTATGTTTTATTTTCTCTGGATCACAACCGTAGCAAGGTAGAATGCAAAGTGCAGTATGTGCCATTTCCTTTTACTTCCTTTTTTTCCCTGCCTAACTGGGCAGATCATTTCTGCCAGTGTGCTTTTTATAGTATGAGAGGTGCCCAACGTGATAACCTGAGGCAACAGGAGCATAGCATTTACTAAATGGATGGGCAATGACAAATATAAATACACTTCACCTGTTCCTCCCCTACCCCCCATTACTAGGCATTGTATAACAATTTGTAGACAGGGAAAAGAAGTCAGTGAATTTTGCCACACTAGATGAAGTCAATTTTACAGATATATTGCTGTATTAGATATTGCACAATGTATTGACATTTAACTGGGAGCCAAGATGGGTCATTAAAATTAAATATTTGAATTAGCAACAAAACTTTGCAAATGTTTACGTAAGCTATGTGCATAACTTTTCTGCTATGAATAGTCTCCCAAAATCTTTGGAAATTATCAAGGTTGTTAAATGTTTGCCTTAACCTCTGCAAGATCAGGCCTCCAATACACTTTGCAAAATCCATTCTGAAGATATTTGCTGAAATGCTTACTGCTCAACTGATGCACTCAGCTCATAAATTTCACAACGAGGCTGCATGTTGAGGGCAACATACCTCAACTTTCACATTGGAAAACTCCCAAAGGCCAAACCAGGCTGTGCTATGCCTTTCTACAGAGCCTGGCACAACTGGGGCATGACCATATCCATGCCAAGCAGTAGGTTTTGTTCTTTAGCGTGAACAGAAAATACAGCAATGCCCTCGGGTAGTCTGAGCAAGTGATAAGGTCTGCCCAGTGGGCTCCAGGCTGTGTTTGCCATTACATAAATAACCAAGAATTAGTATAAAGAAGAGAGCTTAGGAGTTGGCCACAGCATAATGCATGGGCAGGCACTGGCTACATTAACTGACTGCCCAAGTGCTCACAGCCTGCTGAAAAGGCTAGGCAAGGCTTAGCTGCCTAACCCAGTCACTTTGGACCTTGCAAACATATCTTTTTTAGATAAGAAGAACTTTGTATTGGTCTATTTGTCTAAAAAAATCCAGAAAGAAAAAAGGGGAAAGGTGGTGGAGATACCTTAAAGAGAGGTGGTATAAAATATCTTATGGCTTTCACTGACATTCAGTTTTATTAGATTGACTGTAATCTCAACAGATATGGTCCAAGAACAGTGTGGATCTATAGAAATGTTTAAAATACTCTAAAAAGATTCTGCACTGTGTTCGCAAGTTAGCTAAGAATCCCATACAACTCATCTCCTCTATGACCCTTTTTTTTTTTTCCTAGGATTTCACTGTGCTGCAACTGCCTTTGGCTTTGGCATTCTCTGGTTCACATGAATACAGTAACACAATGAATCTACTCTGTCTTGTCATAAGGATACATGAGTCATCTCTTAAAAAAGAAAAAGACAATAGCCATTGACTTATTCCATTGTGTCCTTTGTAGCTGCCACCCTACAGCGTAGGAAGATTGGTGTAGTTTTGAATCAATAACCTAAACTAAGAATAGTAATAATATAGGCTTTTACTGAACTGACAAGAAGCCCTGAAAGAGAAATAAATACTAATACAAGCCTTTTCAAATGAAAAGTAGCAGAGCACTTAAGGAAAGAATGATTTAAAAAAAAGAAAATGTAAGAGTAGATGTTAGTTATTAACAATCATTATTTATATTTACTAAGAGCATTTCAATGACTATACCATTTGACCTAAAATTTGAGATTTGATATATGGGTGGAGGAGATTCACCATACATAACCAAGGAATGGCGGAGAAAACTTTTGACCTTAGTGCAAATATGACAGTGTAAATATCGCTATAGGGATGCTCATATCTTTTCTATTCATCACCAGTATTTAATAGAGGGGGAAATTATGGAGACATTTGGGATTCTGCTGCAATTATGTAGGTTATAGTTTCATGATAACACAAATTTATTATAGCCCTTTAGCTAATCCACATAATTTGGTCTTAAACATTAAGTCCTTGTGAATCATTAAACTCTCATCCAGTTCAGTCCTCAGTCTATGTTATCTTTTAGCCCTCTTCTTCTCCAGAAACCTTCCACAGAAAAATTTCCTCCAGCTTTATGCAATTACATTATCACAGTGGTAATGTCATAAGTCAAAAGGCATTGAAGTCATCTCTAGGTTTTTTTCCCTTGGGAAGTTTTGAACATTTTCGAGAACAAGAGGCTGTAACAGTAGCTCAGTTTGCCCATTCAGAGCTCCAATTACACATAAGAAGGTTAGTCTTGCTCTCCCCAGTATCCTAAGCTTTTAAATCATAGAATCATAGAATTGTTTAGATTGGAGAAGACCTTTAAAATCATTGGGGTCAACTATTAATGTAACACTGCCCAGTCCAACACTAAACCATGTCCCTAAGCACCACGTCTACGCATCTTTTACATACCTCCAGGGGTGGTGACTCTATTACTTCTGTCGGAAGCCTATTCCAATGCCTGACAACCCTTTTGGTGAAGACATTTTCCCCAATATCCAATCTAAACCTCCCCTGGCACAACGTGAGGCCGTTTCCTCTCGTCCTGTCGCTTGTTACTTGGGAGAAGAGACCGACCCCCACCTCACCACAACCTCCTTTCAGGCAGCTGTAGAGAGCGATCAGGTCTCCCCTCAGCCTCCTCTTCTCCAGGCTAAACATCCCCAGCTCCCTCAGCCGCTCCTCATCAGACTTGTGCTCCAGGCCCCTCACCACCTTCGTCGCCCTTCTCTGGACACGCTCCAGCACCTCCATGTCTGTCCTGCAGTGAGGGGCCCCAAACCGAACACAGGACTCGAGGGGCGGCCTCACCAGTGCCCAGCACAGGGGACGGTCACCTCCCTGCTCCTGCTGGCCACGCTGGTTCTGATCCAGGCCAGGATGCCGTTGGCCTTCTTGGCCGCCTGGGCACACGGCCGGCTCACATTCAGCCGTCTGTGGACCAGCACCCCCAGGTCCTTTTCCGCCGGGCAGCTTTCCAGCCGCTCTTCCCCAGGCCCGTAGCGCTGCGTGGGGTTGCTGTGACCCAGGTGCAGGACCCGGCACTCGGCCGTGTTGAACCTCATACAACCGGCCTCGGCCCATCGACCCAGCCTGTCCAGACCCCTCTGAAGACCCTTCCTACCCTCGAGCAGATCAACCCTCCCGCCCAACTTGGTGTCACCTGAAAACTGACTGAGGGTGCACTTGATCCCCTTGTCCAGATCACTGATACAGACATTGAACTGAACTGGCCCCAGTACTGAGCCCTGGGGAGCACCACTGGTGACTGGCCACCAACTGGATTTAACTCCATTCACCACAACTCTTTGGGCTCAACCATCCAACCAGTTTTTTACCCAGCAAAGCGTACACCCGTCCAAGCCACAAGCAGACATTTTCTCCAGGAGAACGCTGTGGGAAATGGTGTCAAAGGCTTTACTAAAGTCCAGGTAGACAACATCCACAGCCCTTCCCTCATCCACTAAGCAGGCCACCTTGTCACAGAAGGAGATCAGGTTGGTCGAGCAGGACCTGCCTTTCAGAAACCCATGCTGGCTGGGCCTGATCACCTGGTTGTCCTGTACATGCCGTGTGATGGCACTGAAGATGATCTGCTCCATAGCCTTCCTCAGCACCGAGGTCAGGCTGACAGGCCTGTAGTTGCCCAAATCCTTCTTCCAGCCCTTCTTGTAGATGGGTGCCACACTGGCTCACTTCCAGTCAGCTGGGACCTCCCCGGCTAGCCAGGACTGCTGGTAAATGATGGAACGTGGCTTGGTGAGCACTTCCCCCAGCTCCCTCAGTACCCTCGGGTGGATCCCATCCGGCCCCATAGACTTGTGTGGGTCTAAGTGGTGTAGCAGGTCGCTAACAATTTCCCTTGGATTTTTGGGGCTTCATTCTGCTCCTTGTCCCTGACATCCAGCTCGGGGGGCTGGGTACCCTGAGAACAACTGGTCTTACTATTAAAGACTGGGGCAAAGAAGGCATTAAGTACCTCAGCTTTTTCCTCATCCTTTGTCACTATGTTTCCCCCCTCACATCCAATAAAGGATGGAGATTCTCCTTAGCCCTCCTTTTGTTGCTAATGTATTTATAGAAACTTTTTATTGTCTTTTACAGCAGTAGCCAGATTAAGTTCTAATTGGGCTTTGGCCCTTCTAATTTTCTCCCTGCATAATCTCACGACATCCCTGTAGTCCTCCTGAGTTGCCTGCCCCTTCTTCCAAAGGTCATAAATATTGCAACAAAGGTACCAAAGGTCTGTTGACTCAGGTGGAGCTGACCTGAGAGCCGCCATTGAAGTCCACTTCCCTCTGTCTTGGCCACAGTCCAGGGCCAGCCTTGATCATACAAAATCCAGTGCTAAGGATGAAAATGCACTTTCCAGAGACATCAAAGCAAAGCTGCTCTGCAGTGAGGGCTCCGATGAGGTGTGCCCCGTTGCCGACAGCATCATGCTCTGTCTTTGCTGTGCCCCGTCTTGCGCCGTGGTCACCGGAGGCAGAGCAGGAGAGCAGCCCAGCTCCTGCAGGCAGCCACAGGCAGGGGACAAGGAAGCACAACACCTCTTCAAGGTACCAACTTCTTCAGAGATCTTTCTAGAAGCTGCCTACTGATGGCCCAGCCTGTTGTGTGTCTACATACCTAGTGTTTGTATGCTTTTCTGAAGGTGAATTATCCATGTCTGAGATATGTCACTGTTACCTCTGATAATAACAATCCACGGTGAACTGGCCATAGCCATTCAGTCTATTTATTTGTCATTTTAAGCTGTGGTGTGTATGTGTGTGTTATATTTTGGGTCAATCCACCCCCTTTTTGCCAGTAAACCCCAAATGCCCGTGTTCATGAATTAGTTAAAATCTGACTTAATGTATGCTGTATTCACACTATTCCATTAAAAAAGAAAAAAAAGAAAAAAGAAAAAGGAGAAGAGATTCAGGAGTTCAAAGGCAGTTCTATTTGTAATTGTAATGCATGAGAGCTTACCCATTCCTGATTGTATCATAGGTCGTAAAATTGTGGGGTGTGGGAGATGTTACATGTGTCCACAAATAACATCAGGTTTGGATCAGAGCTGTGCAAGTAAGCTTCAAGGAATAAATTCTGGTTGATATCAATATAGTATGGTGAGTCCTACAGTGGCCATGAGAAGGATGCAGAATGATAAAATGTAAGGTTTACATCATATCTGCCATACTGTGTTTCATTTACTTCAAAATTGTCCTCTGCAACATACATTATTTGTGCCCATGTGCTCTGGAGCATTTTGCAGTTGACAAGCAAGTGAAGATTTTTATTCCTTGTGATTACAGTACCAGAAGAGGATCCTCTAATAAGGTTGGAATAGATTATTGTATTGTTGTTTCCCTTTTTGGCATATAAAATAAAAAGCAAAATTAATTCATGTAGTCAGGTTTCCTATTATGCATTCTAAACTTTGCTGTATCTTTACAGCAATGTGCATAGTAAATGCATTATTTCCCAGAAAGTCTGCCTTGGAAAAGTCTGAATCTAGTAATTTCTGTTCTCAAGATAAGAACTTGTAATCTAAATGTAAATATTCAGTGCCTACAATGTGGGCCTAGAAAACTATTCACATTAAATGCAGACATAACTGAATTAAATACAACCTGTACAATGCTTTGAACATTAAATCCCTGAAGGCTCAGGTCCAGCACAGTATTTAAGCTGAAATCTGTTTTAAAACACGATTGGTCATATTTAGTAAAAGCTTTGAGACCTTTTTAACCACACACTCAGCTTGGGACCTTGAAAATGGCAAGTATTTGCTTCCTTACAGACTTTATTCCTTAGGAGATCAATAACAGGCTATAAGTGAATGCTCTGGCAGCAGATGCAGGAAATACAAGTGCTAATACACTTTATCCCTCAGGAGAGGGAAAGGCAGCCCATAATCACCAGGACACTTCCAGTCCCTGCAGACCCCAGTATAGCTTTCAATTTGTGCTGATTTTCAAAATGAATTCTTCGGTTTGAATTTTTACACACTCATGATATTTGCACATTTTGCTGAAACATTTAAAGTCATACCTCTCTCACGGTGCCGCAGCAAGTGTATGGTATGTCGCATATAACACACGCTGATGTAATGTTGGGTTTGCAGCAGGGGTCGTTCAAGGTGAGATTCCAAGCAGAGTAGCCCTGTGACTGAAGGTAGTATCTGCTCACAGCTACATGCATGTACTCCGGCAAACACAGCAGTGCTAGTGGATGGCAAAGTGAATGCCATTGAAGTGACCAAAAAAGGTTATAAGTTGTGAATTAAATAAACAATATCTTTTGCAGAGGCAGCTGATATTGCAGAAGGAGTTCAGAATCCAAACCGTATACTTGCATCTCTATGAAAAGCTACAGATCTAATTTAAAATAATGTGAAAAGGGTGATTCATTGAAGCAGTACAACATGATTAACAACCAGTGAATTAGCAAATAATTGAGAAACAGGTTTCCGCTTTAAACATGAACTTACTAGTGCGCTGATCTGCTGGAGTGGAATAATAGTCAGTCTGAAACCCTCTCTATGTGTATGGAGAGTTACTATAAAATCTGACAGTCAGCAGGTTTGAGGAAGTTGTGTATGTGTAAAAAGAATCAGAACAAAATTTCCCAAGGAGAGGAAAGGTATGGAGTGGCCCATCATAGAGTTCCACGTATTCACACAGGCATCTGCCACCTTCCATCTTGGGGAGCAAACATAACTATTTAGTTAAATGCTTTGTTTTATTTTATTATTTATTATTCCTTTTTTTTTTTTTTTTTTTAAACTCAGATTAACTGTTCATAGCAGAAGAGTACATTTTACTGATATGACTATCAAATCTTGGGAACAGAAATTACAGCCCCCCGATTTCTGTCTTATTAGGTGCCAGCCACATTATTGACTAAATAAACAAAAATTAATACATTTTTTATCTCAGATGTACTAAAAGCTTTGAAAAAGATCCTTGAAATCAAGCAGCTGTCTGCTTAGTAAGCCCAAGCAGTTGGACTGCTTAGTAAGCCCAACCAATGTATGGTTGATCCCATACATTCATCTTCCCAAGTAATAAATTTTTACTTACTGACCATCTCTAAATGCGAGTGTGACACGGAAGTTGCTCTTTACTTCTATTTCCCAAACACAGTTGGCATTGTTCAGATAATTTCTGGGGTAAAATGGACTCTGTCATGTACCAGATGGAGAGGAAAGCGAGCCACCACAAGAATAATCTTCTGCAGAGAAAAATATGAGAAGAAAAATATACACCATTTAAGGTTGCTCTTGGAATATGTCTATGTAGAATTTATAAGTGTAAAATTGAGAGGCAGTGACTTCTACCAGCTTCAGTGGTCTTTCTGTTAGGTTCATATATCATCGGAATGCAGATTAGGAGATGCTAAACACACTGAATAGCTTTTATAATGCTGATCTTCAGTGTCTGCACTAGCAGGATACGAGCATTTGTCATTGAACTGCACAATTATTGAGGTTGGACCTCTGGAGGTCAGCTGTTCCTTGAAAGAGAGAAAGTCACACCTGAGCCTGGTTCACCTCTATTACAATTGCTAATGACCAAAGAGAAGGAAAAAAAGATCACTATTATTTTGTTTACAAATAAGAACGCTGACAAATATCCAGTTCATAAACATGAAAACCTTATGTCACAGTAAAAAAATTGTATGAAATTCATATATAGATCCGTTGTAGCCTAACCAAATAACAAGGGAATCAAGATCTAAAGAAGTTTAAAGTAAAATAAAGTAATGGATTTCTAGGATACTTTTCAATACAAGCTCAAACTACTCCAAGAAAAGAGAACTGTGTAAACGGACACCATCTTTTGAATTATATTTTAAATTAGAAAAAATACACATTTACTTCTTTTAACCTAAAGAATGAACAAGAGACATACTGAGGTCCAAGAAATTTTCAATTTTTATTTTCAGCTTCTAGCAAACATGAAAAAACCTTTCTCTCACTGACCTAACATTTACTATGTGAACAATTAAACTTTCAAAATATGCATTATCCTCAAATAATGTGCTTGAACAAACAGCTGAAGTAGGAATTAGTGGAATAATGATACTTACAAAGTGGTTGAAAAAAATGCTTCCTAAGCACTTGTGAAATTACTGCTCGACTGCAAAGAAATAAGTGACTACACTGGGTGTGAAATCACCTGCACCGCTATTTTGGGATAATTTGAGGCATTGTTCTTTTGGTATTAAATGAAGAGGACTATGCCCCCAAATTATGAGCAGTAACATTCCTCTCATTGGCTACAACCAGGACCAAGCAATTCCTCTGCCTGCACTCATACACACACCGCCCCAACACAAACACACGAGCCTTTCCACCTGGGGACCCCATCTCACATGCTCCATGTATGTTCTGTCTGAAGATCAGGAAACGCTTTTTCACTGTGAGGGTGACCGACCAATGGCACAGGTTGCCCACAGAGGTGATGGATTCTCCATCCTTGAAGACAGCCAAAAGCCATCTGGATGTGGTCTTGAGCAGCCAGCTGTAGGTGACCTGGCTTTAGCCAGGGGGTAGGACAAGGTGTCCTCCAGAGGTCCCTTCCAACCTCAGCCATCCTGTGATTCTGTGATCAGTAACTGGGCGCAGGAGGTAGTCAGACCCTTCAAGCCCTTTGGACATACCTGTGGTCGATGACATGGGGGAAGTCAAGCTGGTGCTACCTGTTGCTGCAGGGACAGAGCAGCAGGTAGGTGAACAGTGTTTTGCTTAAGAGGAACATCCTGCTGGAATTCAACCCTCTCCAAAGTGAACTCCAAGACAATGAAACCCAAAACCCGCAGTCAACACTGTAACATGGCAGGACTGAGCAAGATGGCTACAGTACCAACTGCCCCAGCACTTGCTCAAGGGGATCACCACTGCGGCACTATGAAGACCAGCACCAAACCTCTCTCACAGAAGAAGCAGCGGCTCAACTGCAAAGGATTCCAAGTGATCCCACATCTCCCCGAGTGTCAGAGATGTTACCCAGGGTCTGTAAGTGCAGCCCACGTTTGGGTCTTGTGCTCTGATGGAGACAGAGCATCCCAGAGGCAGAGCACTCCAAGGAGAAGGATGGTGTAACCAGAAATCTCTGGTTACCTGTTGGCGGAGGCACCATTAGTCCCGAGTCTGGAAAAGGAGAAAACGAGAGGGCATGAGGCACTCAGACCCCTCGGCTCCCCTTGGAGAACATGCTATAAACTCATGGAGAGCTACAGAGGGACCCATGGGGAGGGTGGCCTGGCTCAAAACCAACCCCCTCCTCACACCCTGCTCTGTGTGCGAGCCGTCGCCCGAATCTCAGACCTCCTGAGCACAGTCTGAAAGAGCAACCGTGGTGCTCTCTCTGAAACACGGGCCCCTGCACTGGGGACACAGTCACGACCCGCTGCTGCCCTGCAGAGCACAGAGCAAGGGCTGGCCAGCCTGACACGAACTCCAGGTGGGTTTTCTTCAGGAAAATGCCACCAAAATGCAAAAACCCACCTGAGCATATGAGAGAAGTGTCCCCGTGACAACAGACAGAGTACTTTTCCTTGCAAGGGCAATACCACAAGTAGTCTTCAGAACCCGCACAATTCAGCTCCGTCATCATGTACGAGCCTGAGCCGCTCAAAGGGAAATAATAGCGCATCACATCATGTGGACACATATTTAGCTAACATCAGTCGCAAGAGCATTCCAGACGCCTTTAGAAGACCTTGAACAGAATAAACAAGAAGACAAAAAAAAAAAAAAAAAAAAAAGATGCCAATTAGAAGAACACAGGTGCGCATTCCACGATAAAGGGAACTTGGCACGAAGAACCTCAATTCGGCAGTTTATCTTGACCAATTAGACTGAGACAAGTTTCGCGTGTTTTAATTGGTATAACCAATTAAGTCCTATGTTTATGCGTGTGTACAGAGTTAGTATAACCAATTATATCTTATGTTTATGCGCGTGTACAGTGTTGATATAACCAATCATATTTTATGCTTGTGCGCGTGTACAGTGACTTTGCAGAATAAGTGACTGTAAGTATGTGTGTGTTTTAGCAATAAAGTGTTGTCTGTTGTCTGCTCTCAAGATTACAGGCGTCCGTCTACTTCAATCTCCTCAACACCAAGAGGTGAGCTGCAGCCAAGCTGCCTGCACGCAACCTCGGCGTCTTGCATGTCCTACAGGTATCCACACACTTTCAGCCAGGCTCCGAAATAAGAAGACTTCCACATTGCCTGCCCATCTGTTCAGGCCACCGGTCAGCTGCAGCAACAGCTCTTTGAGAGACATAAACCCCTTGGTCAGGCCAGCAGTGCCCTGGTTTCAGATAATGACATTTGACAGGAGAGCACAGGCTCCCACGTCCTCCTCGGGGGACAGCTGCCCGTGACACCCAGCGGCATCCACGCGCAGCCCAGCTCAGGGTGCTGAGCCTTCTCGGGCTCCCACGCTGGGGGACGGAGAGGCTGGGGCAGCAGCGGGCAGGTACGTCCCCGTGCCCAGGGCCACGACGAGGACTCTGGCAGACAGACTCACCATCAGCTATGACTTCAACTGGGGAGGAGAACACGCAGAAAAAACCCACATGGGGAGCAAGCGTATTAGGACAAATCTATTTGGGAGCTGTCAGCGCGCTTTACCCTTTCTTTCCCCAGTGAAGAGCACAAGTGACAGAAGATCGCTTTCTTCCCAGCAAGGATGCAGGCTGCTGGGGGACAGAGCCATCCCCAAAATCCTGGCTCCCAAATAACTTTGTTCTTGCACACACCCCTGGCCCCACCATAAAGCACACGTGAGCTTTTTCATTATACAAATTTCTTCCCGGGAATAAATATGATGGTAAAAATATAAAACTATCACCATCATATAAAGTAAAAATCAGATTATTTCTACTTACAAGTAGTGGTCTCAGGTGTTGTTGGGAGAGCTTTACTTGTTGTCTCTTCTACAGAAGAAAAAAAACATACATGATACCGTATGGGGAGGTCAACAAGGGAAATACAGTTTGAAACTTCCCCAAACACCATTCCAGCCTCTAGCAATTTGTGGCTGATGAACTTTAGATCCAAGAGGTTTCTTTCTATTTTAGTAGACCTCAGCAGTTTTTTCCCTCTATGAATCGTCAAATCTCTTTGTGAACCCACCAAAACCTGCAACTGGCCCGGAGAGTGCCAGGTGCCCTCGAAGAGAGAAGACTCTCTCTCTGCTTTGAACAAGGCATCTGCCGGTTTCATCTGATCTAATCAGAAGTTGATGGCTTTGCTTCTTGCATGAGAATAGACTGTGAACAACTATCTCCTCCTCCCCTTCTCCATACCAAGAACAACTAAGCTACCCCAAAAATCTTAACAGAAATGAAGATGACAGAAAACTACCTGCGGAGATGGTCAGAGCAAGGCCAGTGAGGAAGGGAGGCTGCACATCCCATTATCTTCCTTCATTTTGCACAGCTGCAGACAAAAAGGGGGGTCTCCAAAAGCTACCTGTGATGGGTTTTTCTCACTTTCCCACCGCATTTAAGCTACTCTCCTTCCCTTCGTGATTTCATCCATACCTCGCTGGTGGCATAAACTCTGGGTCAGAGAAGAGTTTTCCCTGCTAAGACTCCTGCACAGGACACTTGATAGAAAGCCCTCCAGATGGCACCACCAGATCAAAGGTGTCCCGTGGGACAGGGCTCTAGTAGGCAGAGAAGGGTGATCTTCCTAGTGTTTTCTTTCATCTAACCTAGAGAGTTAGGTTTTCTGAAATAGGGCTTTTTGGGGTTATTCAAACCCTGGGGGAGAAGGACAGTGTATAGACCACCATTACCCTTCTGCATCAGGGCTGACAACTGCCCAAATGTCCTCTCAGAGAACTGTTTAAAAGGATTTAAAATAGGTGAGTTTGGCTGTTTAAAAACTGGTTTCAAAATATAAATCGAGTTGTTCCAGTGTTTGACTTATTTTAATAATTGAAGCTACTGAAACAAAACTGGTTTTCATATTGCTTTAATCACAGTGTCACTACATTACTTTGTAAGAATTGCAGTTCTGAAACAGATGAGCTGATGGATGTATGTGTGAGCACAGAAAGGGAAAGCAGGTTTTTGCTTTTGGTTCATTAGTCCAAGTCAAGTTCATTTCAGAACTTTATACTTGAAAGAGGTAGGGATGGAAAGACAGCAGCTATGGCAAACACTTTTGATCTGTATCCGTGCCCTCCTTCCCGCACGAAGAATGTGACAGCAGCTGCTTAAAAAGAAATGCCTTGTTTCTCACAGCACCATGCTGACACTCTGCTCAGCCAGGGAAGCCTCACCTGAAAAAGGGGAAGGTGTTTTTTGAATACAGGAAGACTATTTTGTCCTGTTTGAATCATCCTCCCTCGCATCAGGCCCACTGATATTTGTATCGGTCCCCAAAGGGATGAAAGTGGCCTGGCAGATCATTGTCTCTGCAACCAAATCAAATTACACTAGTAACAGGAATTAGACTATGGGGAATTCAAATAATATAAAATTACAGTAATTCCTATTATATTCTAATAATTATGATAGTAATAGGAACAGGGACATGTGCCATACTTGTTTTATCTAGGGCACTCTGTTGTTAAAGACCAGTGTGTTATTTGTAACAATATACTTAATCAAATACAAACCACATGGTTCAAAGAGCACCTCACGCTCCTTAAAATAAACATGCATTTCATGCAGAAAATACATATCAGTCTTTAAATTCAGTACCACAATACAAAGATTCAGAAAATTATATCAGTGGCTTTACAGTATATTCATTTGAACTTCCTTTACTAGTCTCTTTACGAAAATGGTGAGAACAGCAATTTAAATTCATTAAGCATTTTGAGGAAAAGCTTTTGAATTAATGGGTATAACGATTGATTTGCTCAGCTCATAGGTTTGACCTGCTCATGGTTTCTGAAAGAGCTAAGCTCTGCTGCTAAATCCTCTTTTACCCTTAGATCTCAACATGAGCCTGATGCAAAATACAGCCGTGAAGGTGATCAGAAGTGAGACTCTTTACCTGCATCCACCTGAATGTGAAGACTTATCATTACCACCCAAGACAAGATCATGGTGGCAGTCATCTCCTTGGAGCTCCTGATACAGGAGGGCACCAGAATTTATGGGCAGAGATGTAGCTCCTTTAACCTTGGTGTTCGCAGGGCTGTTCCTCACACTTTTTCCCCCCTGAGTCCTCATTCCCTGCATGGCGTTTTGCTCTTTCTTAAATATATTTTCCCAGAGGTACCATCAGCGTGGCTCAGCTGTGCCCTGAGGTGGGGCTGCTGCAGAGCTGGCTGGAACACACCAAAGTGCCAGAGACACTGGGTCAGACATCAAGACGCTAGCTGGCACACGATGAAACCACCCCTTCCATTTACCGTACTGGATTGCATTTGCTTCATTTGCAGTGGTCACTGCATGGTCCCTGATACTGCAAAAAAAAAAAAAAAAATCTGAAGAGCCAGTAGCAAAATAGTACTCTGGTATTGACACATTTTTTGCACAAAATGCTTACTTCCCACCAGGTAGGATGGCTGATGTTTGCTGAGTCTTGGTTCATTTTGGCAGTACTGGAACTTGATGAGGGTGTGTTAAAACAATAGCTTCAGTTTGGATCCATACTTGCTTTAAAAGTCAACTATGCGATGCAATGTTTGTCTTTTGGGTGGGAGAAAGAATGCAAGTTGTTCACACTTTTTTATTAATTATTATTCTTGATCAGTTCCCACTAACTCCTTTAAATTCAACTGATACCGTAATTTCCATTGCAGCATCAATGTTGCTTCCCTAGCATGGGACACGGCGAGGGGCAGAAAGCAGGTACCAATCACTCACCCCAAGCTGAGACAGCCTCCATGGCCCACACCTTCCCCTGGTCCCTCTCCCCTCTCCCCATCTGTTCACTTTCCTTGCACCTCTGTCCAAAGTTTTGTTTACACAGGTGTTACCAAAGCAAATTCCAAGGCTGGAACGGTTTCGTTGCATAATGAAATCAAGATTTATGATTAAGCTATGTTTGCTTGGAACAATGAAGATTAATTCAGTCAGCAGCTGGAGACAGCCGTGCAGCCTGGCCATGGGAATATTGGCTTCTCTCCTCGTACAGAGGCCTCCTGCCACCCCTCTGCTGCACTTGCTTCCAGTAATGGTCATTTCTCAGTAGCCGTTAAGGAACAAATGTGTACAAGTAACGTGGTGCATCTGACAATTTGTAAACAATAGAATATGATGTCAAATTGACTTTCCTTGTAGAAGACCTGCTTGCACTCCTCAGTCCCCATCCTCTCCGGCTGCTTTGTTCAGCCACACAGCCCTTCAGCTAACACCGCACAGATTCCCTCAGCACCACTTCTGGAAACTTGTCCTTCAGTTCAGCCCTTGTTTTTCATGTTACACAGTTCTGGCTGTGTTCACTATGGATGTGTGAGAGCCCACACACAGCTAGAACAGAAGTGATTAAAGATCTTTCTCGCTTGCCATGTAAGTTGTCCACAGCTGTGGACATAAACTGCAATAAACACTGCAGTCCCCACCACATGGCTACATGGGGGTCTCCTCTGTTCATTCCTCTTACGCACCTTCTTTCTCTTGGCTTGCTGTTCCTTTCCCACCCCTTTCCTCTCTGCTCCATTGCTGGCTCCTTCTTTCCCAAGAGGAATGGCGTTTAGATCCACGCTAGTAGCTCACAGGAGGGCACCGTGCCGGAGAGCAGCGAGTGTTTGGCCAAGACCTGTGCCCGGTGTGTTACAGGTGAGAGTAGCCAGGTAAGCAGGTGAGGACAGCTCTTCATGAGAGTCAAGAGCTGCGTAAGGAAATAATTGTATTGATCTTATGATACTCAGGATCTATGACACGTTCCTGAACACTAACCGTATCCCTGGCTGCAGTGAATACTTTTGAAAAATGGGGAGAGAAAAACACTCATCAAAAATTCAGGTCGAGTTCAGCAAACAATTTCATTTAAGCAAAATGCTAAAGTGTAAAAAATTTCTGTTCTGTACCTGTCATAATGAAATGTTTCAAATAAAGTTGTTGGAAATTAACGCAATCCATTTTTTAAAACCTGAGGAACCCGAGAGCAAAACTACACTGTTCCTCTGAGGCAGTGTAAGACTGCAACTGAAAAATATATTATTCACCAGCTCTGCTATTACTGAACTGCTTGCCCATGCCTGGAAGAGATGCTGAACCATTGAGGAAGAGAGGGGACTTGGGATTATCTGGGAAAGGTGCTAGGCAGATGGTGATGAAAGACACGAAACTTGTGCCTAGTCTCCATTTTGTGTTCCTGTTGGTTGCCCCGCATCTGCTTCCAGCTCCCTTCCCTCTCCCAGACCTCCACTGACTCCAACCCATCCCAGCTAACGAACACCAACCCCTTCTTCACGCCCAAGTGAGGTGCGCAAGCTCATTACCACATTTGAACGCAACAAGATTTGTTTACCAAAGGTCTGTACGAGATAACAGAAACCAAACTCTTTGACCTTACAACGAAGGGACAGCTTGCAGAGCAGGAACTGTTTGATTGCTGTTTACTTTCTAGTAACAAACACCCCAATGTGTTATACGGCACGTCACAGCACGAGTTACTCCTTATATGAACACACACTCTTCACTCCTAAAATCAACACACTCAGACCTGCAGTTGGTAAAGGCAGATAAAGGCTCAATGGCAAAGGAAAAATAAATGAAAAATATAATCTCAGAGAATATCCTTGTCACTGTGAGGTCTCAATACCCAAGGTTTACATAACCGTTATTGGAACAGAGACGATAACGGGACTAGGACTGAGGCTTGCACACTTCTAAGGGGCCTTTAGTCAGTGCTAAAAAGCTGCTCCTTACCCTGCAATTCTTTGTGTCTGGCACCATGCAGGTAGAAGCATGGAGAACTCTCCTACTCTGGCCAACTGATAGTCAAGTGTTTAGTTTGGTTTTCTGGGATGAGATAGATGGATTCGACCCCCTCTCACCTTGGGCACTTCCTTGCTGAAGAGACGAACTCTTAAGCCATTTTAAGATGGGAACCACCCATGCTCAGGAAGAAAATGGCTTCTACTTTCCCATCTGCAAGTAGCCTCACCCAGTCATAGCGCATGTGGCACCCACCATTTCAGACCTTTTAGGCAGGTACTAAATGTCTGAGTCCTAATAATCAAATTTAAGCACCTCCAAAGTTGGTGGTAACTGATGCCAGCAAGAGATGGGGAAGGGCAGTTCAGCTTCCATCCATCCAAGATCTCCCTTGAATCTTGCCTTAAGCTTGTTGAACAAACTTGATCTAATACCCAACAAAACAGCAGAAGCTGAAAAAAGCAAGCAGTGGCTTGCAGAAGGAGGATGGGTCTGAAACGATCTTATTGTTTGCTGCACACAGAAAGGAAAATAATTAGTAGAATGATCCATTAAACGTCAACCCCATAAAATTTCACTGAAGAGTAAAAATGTTACCATAAACCTAAGGGTAACCAGAAGCATTTGACAGCTATCACAGCTTGAAAATTTACATTTTCTTGCAACCAAGAACTCCAAAACCAAAGCTGGTGCTGAAGTTCACAATCTGTCATGAATTGCTTCACCCCACAAAATGACAAAACATTTTGTTGTGTCATTAAATAAAGTTTAACACTGCTTTTAGACAAATATTGACAATGTTCCTACATCATTTATGCAGTGGGAGAGAAACTAAAAATGCTATGTATTATTAATGCATACTTTTGCCTGTACAGTTTGGCCAACTTCCTAAACAATCCATCCCACCTAGTTTTGAAGTTAGGGCAACAGTTTCATGAGTTCAGCTGGGCTGCTCACTGCTAGTTCTAAACTTAGCAGTTATGACTCCTTTTCCCTATATGATTTGTAATTGCATCAAATACTTCTGCTATCCTGACAAAATAAATAAGACCACAGCCAGATGAAAAGTCAAAGCCAAGGGCATTTCTATTAAAAAGGAGAGACTGTGCCCATAAAGACATTTAAAAGAAAAAAATGGAAACCACAAAAATATGCTTCATGAGGGGAACAACTGTTTGACCAGCACAAACACGTGACTGAATTCTGCAGTTGTGTCCTTCTTCATTATTGTAACGTGTTTTCCAAAATACCGCATAGTACTTGCCAAGTGTTCTCCAGCCTCCCGAGTACTCGGAGCAATATTTGGAGGCAAGTTTTACTTCCAACACCAAATGCCAGAAATTCAGATATTTAAGGCTCCACTTGGGGAGTCTCCCACTCAGAGAAGCCCAAGCACTTATTGAAGCCATGAATGACCAACAGCACCCAAATACAGGTCCCTGCTCTGAAGGACCAGACCCTGGCCACGGCTCCAGCCTGGCACTGATGCTCTTGGTGGAGACAGCCCCAGCTCTCCTTACGCCTGCACTGCCCTTCTACGGGATGTTTGGGATCAGATCAAGGCGCTTTTTCTCTGCCTTGGGTTTCTGTGCCACTTCCCATTCCTTGTTCTTCAGAGTTGCTACACAATGTCTGGGAATAATTTTCTGTGGCCTTTGTTTTAACTACATTTATCATATTTCTTTGCTGAAGCAGACTCTCCTGGAAGAACAATGTCCCTGCTGTAGCTGAGGGCTGGCAAGGGTCTGATTCAGAAACAGAAAATCCCCTAAAGCAGATCCCAACTATATTCCCTGCAGGGCAGCAGTTCTAAGAATCGCAAACACCATTTTATAAAAAACATACAAGCAGCATATCACAATAATGAGGTGCCAGGCAAAATTCAGAGGCAAAATCCTCCCAGAAAACCGTGTTTCTTACCAACACCCAGCCCTGCCTGACCCTTCAAATAGGACTTTGAGTCCCAAGGGAACTCCAGGGTGGTGCCACCCCACCCGTTGCACCATCCATCTGCCCAGTACCACCTTGATCTGCTTCACTTTCAATGACACCTGCAACAACAGGACACCTTCGCCGAGTTCCCATTTGAGATGTACCACAGAATGGCTCAAACAACACAAAAAGGGAAAAAAAAAAAAAAGTCATAATAAGATGCATTTTTGTAAATACAAGGCTGTCTGACTCCTGCAAAGCCCACCCCAGACTGTACGTTTCGTTGCCTTTCTGAGCAATGCTCACTTCCATAGAACCTGTATATGCTTCACTTGGACATCAGTTCATTTTAGAAAGACTGTATTAACCCTTCTGAGTTCTTATCGCCTGGGAGAAATGCATGCAAAGAAAACACACTTAAGAAAATGAATTGCCATAGAACAAATTTTAATGTAGGCATCCTGATATCCAGAAGCTAACCTTATGTTTGGTAGGGTGCTTGAATTGTTTTCCTGTAATAATTGCAAATTTCAAGTTTTAGTAGTAGTAGCATAGTTAACATAATATAACACGTGGATGTAATTTTGACCAAAGGGGTTTGCACAGGCAATTATTGTATTTGAATGTAATAATTACTGGTTGATTCTATATAACAGGATTTACAATTACATAAAATAAGTGGTTAATAGCAAGTTATAGTTATTTGATGGTTATATAAAAGTTACATAAAGCTTTCCCTACAGTAAAATCTGGATATCATGACACCCGGATCAAGACAGAGAAAATAAATAACCCTCTCAATTTTAGCAATAAAGTTTCTACTGCTTGATTTCTCTTTAAGCAAGTCTAGCATTTCTGCGATAAAGATGAGAAAGTACATGTTGCCTTGTTCAATCTTCAGTTTATCTGATGGCCAACAACTGCGTGGTATAGCTGCAGCTGCAGGGGAAATCCTGTTATGTATAAAGATTTTCTAATATGGGAGATTGTATGTGATACCCTAACTTGTGAGGGAAACAAGCTGAAGAAAAACTGAGTCAGAGCTACAAGAGACTAGTTCAATCAGCACAGACAGCCTGCAGAAGTACCGAAGAGCAGATAGGCTACCAAGAAAGAAAACTATCCCACCAGAAAACATGTTATTTGCAGTAATATGGATAGTATATTTATATATATATATCTTAGTATACTGTGTGTAATTTAATATGGAAAGTATGTAGAACTGAGCAGTAAACATAAGATTCTTTGATAATGTTTTACTGCTGAGATGGTGTGAATAATGAGAAATGAGACGCAAAGGCCTCCCTGTTCTCATGAAATCACACATAAAACTGCAATATCTCTTCTTGAAAATGGATTAATAATTTACTGAAAAAACCCTGTAAATCGTATTATACATTCATCAACTTATTACTACATATCCACATTGGATCAAAACAATACCGCTAAATATTCAACGTAAACAAGGTAAGTCTAGTTGGATGGTGCTAACGCTCAGTGGACACGGTGCCACAGACACACGGGGTACACGAGCGCTGCGAGCCGGCACAGCAGCTCCTGGAGAGGGGAACTGGGTGCCAAAACCGGGCTGGAATTTCAAACCCTCACAGACTGAAGCCAGAGTTAAAGAATAAATATTATCCTATATAAAATCACTCCACAATAGCCACAGACAAATGAATTTTCAGTCTCTCCTGAGTTGCTGGAAGGTGCACCTGGACCATTGTATGTAGCTGCACTTTATCCATATGGCTGCAAGTGATGCCCACTGGCCAGGCGCTTCCCTTCAAGAAGGATTTGAATCAACTGAAAAGAGCCCAGTAATGAAGACAGGTATAGAAAATGTGACCCGAGATAAAAAGAGATTAAAACAATTGCTGAGGACAATCGTCCTCTGTCTTCAGAGCAGAAAAGCCCAAATGGGGAATGTGATAACAGTATTCAAATATACAATCAGTTGCTGAAAAGAGGAGCCAGGCAACATGTGATGTCCATGCTTATAGCAGACAGGGTAAGTAGTAAAGCTTTTCAGTAACAACCTGAAAGATTATTCAGTGTCAGGAAAAAACCTAACCGTACAGCTGATGGGAGTCAGCAAATTTATGGAAACCTCAGACAGAACTGATTCAGGTGCAAATGACTGGACTGTGCACAGGTGATGCGTCACCTCTCCAGCCATGTACGCCATGGAGATACATGTGAGGTTGGAGGAACATCCCTACTGACTTGTCAGGCAACAGTCCTGAAGTTGTTCTGCTGTACAGCGAGGACTGAGCTGGTGACACGAGGCTCCAAATGAGAAGGAATGGCAAGGTATTTAAAGCTGATCCCACTTCCTATCTTGAGCTGTAGCAAGAGTGAAGCTGCAGTATCTAGCATTTCTAGTAACAAATCAAATGACACTATGAACATCTGTGGCATGGGATTTGATTTGCTCTTACTGTTTGTTCCTCCAGGACAGAAACCGTGTTAAGCAGAGAGCTTTAGTAGACTAGCTTTTAATAAAAAAAAAAAAAAAAAAAAAATTTACTCTGTTCTTCAGGCAATAAAGCAAGTTGAGCAGAGGAAGCCCTTGCACGTGGTATCAAGATTTGCAGTGGCCCTCAGCGCTTGCAGGAAATCATCGCACAGGCTGGAACTGATCCCAGTAGAGCTCTTCCTTCTGCACAGCACTCCTGCCTTCTCTTGGGAAGTGCTTTTTCATTGAACATACCAAAAAACCCACTTAGCTGAGGATAAATAAAAGCAAAACTAATGGATTGCAAGAAAGAAGTAAGATGTTTCATAGTTTCAGTATACTATTTTCTTTTACATAAGTCTGTATATGTACTAGTAACATTTACATGGTTGTAAACCCTTTTCTGTTACACATCAATGAAATACTCGTCTCCTGCTAACCATGCTGGTGAAATGCAGCGTTCTTCTGCCAACTCTTCTTCAAAAGGAAGGTCTTCTTTCAAGATCCCAGCCTGCAATTCAAACGAGACATATCCCTCTCAACCACAGATGACGACTAACCCTGCTGCTTATTTTCACAAGCCCCATCTCATAAGCGGGAGGAGCAACGCTGCTATCGTGCTGCCACAACTGCATTCAGCAATTCAAATTGCACTGAAGCTCTTGGCCTCCCCTGGCCTCAGCGGTACCCTTCTTTTCAAGCAAAATACTGTCTCTGATCGTGTTTTCTGATTCAGATGTGAGCAAATGTACTCTTATTCTTCAGTTAATTAGAGACCTGCTTTATTACAGGTTTGTTTTGCACTAGAGAGTGACAGCTAGAGCTTCTTTTTTATTTGCCTGACTTGCAGGTTTGTGGGGGTTTTTCTCCCCAAAGAGCAAAGCTGTACAGGATTTTAAACCAGTCACAGCATCCTGAAACTTTCTAGTTTTCCAATCCCGACTGTCAATTCTCCTTCCTTGCCAGACACATGAACTCACCCGAGATGCAGACAAAATCTACCCTTTCCTTAGCAGACCTGCCCAGTTCCTCAGAAAATTGGCATCAACCCTGTTACGAGAACAACTTTCAGCTCTTCTTTCTGAACAGACACCAAGTTCAGACTTCCGTGGACATCTGCTTTCCCCCTGCATCACCCTCCTCCTGGGGAGGTCACTGCCGCTCAGCCCCGCTGTACACAGCACCAGCTCCAACTGCTCGGTCATCACAGTGAAAAATCCTTTGGACAAAGGTGTGTGCAGCTTCCACGGAGGATGGTGTCGAGTTTTTTAGCTTCGATTCGCCCCCTCGTGGACTTACCTGACCAGAGGTTCTTTAAAATACCTATTTAAGTGTAGGACCCCAGCTGTAGGATCAGCCCCATGGGCTGCTGCTCCTCTCTCAGCTTTTGGGGAGCTTTGGGAAATAGGGGCAGCCAGGCAGACACAGCAAGCCCCCCCAGCTACTGCAGGGACACAGCTTAAATCACAGCTTTCTCAATAACACCTTACACCTGTATTTTCCTCTGCAGAGCAGTGATCTGCACCATCAGCTCCATTCCGGAGGGGAAAGGAAGGCTACGCTTCTGCTGGAAGCTGCCCTAACCCGTGAACAGGAGACAGAAGAAAAGTGACAACCCCGTGTGTGCCATCTGCCCCAAAAATTCAACAGGGGCACACAGGTTGATGCAGAACTTCGCTTCTTGTGCGAGTGCTGAAAGAGAGTCATCAGCTGGAAAAGATCTGAGTTTGCAAGGTTACCTTGGAGTTCAAAAGAAGATGGGATGAATTAGTCCTAGGTAATGGTGGTTAAACTCTGCATGCTATGGGGCTTCAAATGAAAGCAAGGGAGCACATAAAAATGCAAACTGCAGAATCAGATTCAGTGCTGTGATAAGCCTATTTGGTTTAATAGCAGTTAAAAGTATAAACCTAAGAAAAGAAACAGTGAATGTGAATTAAAATTATGAAAGAAATGGAAAGGAGGAAGAGATGGGAGACTGGTCTCATTTTATTAGTAAGATGGACCAACTGCTTTAATTATTCAGGGAAGGTATTTGTACATGAGTCTTCGAATAGAAAATCCTTTCTGTACTTTAAAAAAACAAAAATCAACTGACATGGTTTTCCATAACCACTCTTCATCTCAACCGACTTCAAAAAATTTTCTATTTTTCAGAGTCACTCATGGGAAGTTGCTGCGTGGAAGAGCTAGACCATTTGAGCCACGTCTGTGCTATGAGTCCAGCAACAACAGGTACGGATAAACCAAGCAGCTGCCATTGCACGGTGCTCTAATGCCACAGACTGAGGCAGACACGTTCCCTTCTTGATGCATCGATAGCTTTGCTACCCACAAAGCAAACCACACCCACTATAAGATGGTAATTCACATAAGCGGCAGTTTTCTAGCAGGTTCAGGAGATCAGTTAATTGCTACTGCTTAGAGCGACAGCCACAGAAACCTGAAGGAGTGTGTTCCAGCAGCAATACACTGCTGTAACATAGTCCATTTCTCCCAGATATTCACACTGCAAACTTTCTGAAAATCACTGTGCATAAACACTGAACAGAAAAGGAATGGACAGAAGAAAAAAAAAAAATTTTCCTCTCCAGCATGTCATGCAGTATTTCCAAGCTACAAAAGCTCATTCTTTACCAAATTCAGTAAATTTGACGCCCATGCTTTAGCTCTGACTCATTTTCTCCCTAATAAATTCCTAATTATTATCCACTTCCTCAGAGAGTTTGTGGGGACAGATACTGCAGTACCATGACCACTAAATATAACCATGAAAACTGGAGGAAAACTTCCCAGAAAATGCATAGATTAAACTGATGAGCTGCTCCGGTAGCTTCCTTCCTCACTTTCTCTGTCAAATTACATATTTAGCAGTGATTTTGTGCAATAAATAACACTTAACAAATCAATGTATTGCATATATACAGAGTAAGAGTACAAAGAGGCTAAACTGGCTGAAATCCCGAGGCCCAGTGGGTCCAGCCCCGACTTCCCAGCATCTTGCACGAGAGAATGGAGTTTGAGGGTTGAGAACACAGTCGACGGGGTGTGTGTCAGACATCTGCACAGCCCAGCTGGACACACCGTGCGGGATGTACAGATGCACAGCGTACGCCCACTACCAATGGAACATCAGCAAAGCTGCCCGCTACGCATTTCTATACAGTCAAGAATGACAACGGCCTTCGCATTGTGAGTGATGCCACCAATCCCTTCACCTCCAGATAACTTTATCAGATGCCGGTCAAATTTTGGGGTCCGGATGGGAGGTTGCCGAGCCGAGGTTTGCATCCTGAAGTCGAGGATAGAGCAAAGTGAAGCAGACCTTTAGCCATCGCTTCTCTGCCTGGCTCCTTCCTCTCTCTTCAGGACGTTTCTGCCTCTCAGTGTGAAGAAAGCCTCACAACAGCTCGCTGACATTTAACTTCGAAGTCGGACTTAACATCAGCCCCGGGTGTGAGTTTGGTTTCCTTTCGCCGACAGTCATCAGCAGTACTAATGGGGAGGGAGTTAGAGCAAAGGGAGGGGGAAACTGAGTAAAGGATGCCAAGTCACATCCATGTTTTCTGGGTGGAAGAGGAAACAGTGGGAATTAATGCAGGAATTTAGGAACAGCAGGAATAATCTCAAATATAATTCAATCAAGGAGATCCCCGGAACCTCACCAGTGACCTACCAAATCGTGCAAAGAAATACTCGGTGGCACTCATCATTCACTGCTCTAGATTGGTGACTAATAACTTCTTGATCACCACTATTTCTCCTGGATACCTGCAACTCCAGTTTTAATCGCTTCTACAGTATTTTTCTGATATACAATAAGAACATGCATATAATCTAATGCCCTGCTAGATGTCTGTCTCACTGTAATTTGGACAGATGTGGTTTTAAAAACATCCTCAGCTTCCGTAACATAAATACAAGAGTTATGGGGAGGGATGGGGGCAGAAAAGTCCTCTGGTATTGAAACCACAGGACCTTACTGCCTGGCATATAAGCCACAGAAACCAGACAATTGTTAGTCATGATCATTTCTTTTACAGCTCAAGACATTTCCCCTCATGGAATAAGTGAACCAGCTTTTCAAAACTACTTCTGAGTGTAGCCACATGTAGCCATCCGCTCAGCATCACATATGCAGCAATTCCAGTTTCCATTTCAGACATTCCAAAATACTGAAAATCAAGCCAGAATTTCCCTGATTTAGCGTCCAACATTTGCTCAAATTTCCAGGAAACTGATATTTATACAAACTGTGCCAAAGCTATTCTGTACAAAGTATTTTCAATTGCACTTTGGAAAAGAACTGAGTGTTGAAGCAACAAAGAATAAAAGCCATTCCAAATCTATAACCCAATAATACATCAAAAATACATGCTAATTAATTGTATTAAAGACAAACTTTGCTTCTGTGCCTCTGCTTATCAGTAATCTTATTTTAAATACTTAAACATGTAGAGACAATTTTGATTGCAAGAAACCATCTGGGTAGCTGCAAACATGATTAGATACTAGAAGAGTAAATTCTAAACATTTTTCAGGATATGCATGTGGTTATGGATATCTGATGCAAAAAAAATTATAAATAAAAAAAGATAAATCAGAAAATAACTTTCAAATACGTGATGGAAAATGAGTGGCTGCAGTAAGAGACCATTGTGCATCCCACTAGATGGAGCTACGGGCTAGAAATCTGGTCAAATATTTCACTAATCCCAGTGGTGCAGGAAAACCACTGAACAGCAGTCAAGTTCATTTGCCTCTTTCCTAATGCACACGCAAAACCTGAGCCGTTGTCCTGAGGCATTTATGCCTCACAGTAGTATCTATGTAAAGCACAGACATAAAGATGTGCTGTGCTAGCTGTTGTTGCAAGGACATCATCGGTAAGCTCCAAGTAGCTAGCTAGAAACCAAGCAAAAATATTAATGGTTTAGCATATTAAGAGACCACAATAACAAACAACAGGAACAAAGAGAATCAACCAGCTCTGTAAATTATGCAACCACTTGTTTTGAAATAAAAAGGCAGATGAAAAATAACTTCTGTTTTAAACACAATTTCCTGGCTTTGGGGCTTTAGCTTAATTTTTGCTAGTTGGGTGCAGCAGCAGAGAAGGTAGGTGATTTTTTAATTCATTTCTGCTGAGAGCTGTATGTCACCCCACTACGCACTACACAGGAGATGTTCTACAAAATACAATACCACTTCAACAGGAAGCTGAAACATTAATCAACATCAGTAAGATGAACTTCCAGTGCAAATATACTACAAAGCAACTCTGCAAGATCATTCTACTTTGCATCTTTCATGCTAGAAAGTATTGCAGACCTTCAGCGCTTGGCACCGTAATATCTTGGCAGATTTTCAGACGTGGGTGATTTACCACAGCGTCGGAACAAGTAAATCAGTAATGAGGTGTTCAGTCATGTCAAGGGTCAATACACTGTATGGCTGTGTAAATTTATAGTGATCCAGAGGAGTAAGGGCAGGCACTGGCGCTCGGGAATACAGAGGCTCCCCAAATTGGGATAAACTGGCTGAAATAGAACTGAAACACAGCTGGAGGGAGAAAGAACACTGTCAGGGATCCAGGTCTAGAGGATTTCTTGCTGTAATTGTGTGGAATAATAAACTGCCAGCTATGCAGTTGAAGAGTTTTACTAAGAAGCAGTTTCCAAAAGAAGAGCGTGTTTAGGAATGACAGTCACCAAAAGTTGTCTATAGCCCTTGCATTTATTCTCTGAGATACATATTTCAACAGAGGAAAGGAAAGGCTGCTTAGCCTATTGTTTACGCAATGAATAATTACACTGTAATTAAATGTAGTTGATTGTTCTCCTTCACAGTAAGACAATCCCATTCACTACCCAAGCTTGAAGAGCACCCATAAATACATGCATAAAGATTAGTCTCTATGTTAGAGGAATGCCCAATATCCTAGTCAAAACCAGGTCCTATCATACACACACTGGCACTCAAGATTGTGAATAAAACAGCCTGTTTGAAAGAGCTTAAGGCCAGATCTACAACAGTTACAAACAACCCGATATCTGAACTAGAACGGTATAGGATCTGTGATCCACAATATGACCGTTTCTATAGTGGGCAAACAGATTTCAGGCATTGGTGAAGTTGTAATTAAAACAATAAGGAAAATGTATTAACATCTGGAAGACAGGCAATCTGCGATTGCCAATATGACAAATTCGAGCCAGCCATGCTAAGAAAAACAGATGCACAACAGCGCAAATACAAGCACATACTGAAAAATAAGTGTTTTGGTTTATGATGATAAAAAGGAGACCATCAGGACATCCTTTCAGGCAGATGTGCTGTTCAAAGAAAAACACTCCACAGGGGGAAGTAAAATGAATCACTCACAAGAAGTACTGTTGAATTCTTTTAATAACACTAGGAAAATATCATAGTATTAAAATCCTGCACGGGATCCTCAAAAGGTTATTTTGGTTGGGATTTCTTTGTGTTTATAAACCAAACTTTTTTTCCCCCCAATTGTGTTTTCTTTTAAACCAACTACTCCTTTACAATGGTATTTCCAGTTAAAACACAGCTAACCTATAAATACCTGAATACCACAACACACATTGTGTGCGTGGGTTTTGTTTAAATCTTAGCGGAAATAATGGTAAATCTATTCAACACAGGGAAGCAAACGTCGATTTGTTAAGCGGGGAATGTAACAGCCAGTAAAGAATACATTGCATACATAATACAGAAGGAAAAAAATTATCATCTGGAGTATGTGAAATTACACTGATTTTGCACCTTAAACCTATTAGAAGTTACTCTGTTGGCCAATACTAATCCACTGAACAAGCAGAATGTTGGTCAGAAGTCTAACGTTTCCTGTACCAGCACAGAGAGAATATAAGCAGTCCAATGCTGTTAAAAGAAAACATGAAATCCAGCTCATGTTTCTGGTTAGGGATCGATTTCTTCAGGAACTACTGTTAACATAACATCTTCGTTGCCCCTGCGTACAACCATGTTCAACGTACTGTCCTTTTTAATAATGTCACTGACATCACTGGCTGAACTTATCGACTGTCCATTGATGCTTATAATCACATCGTTGTCCTTCAGGCCACCACTGAAAATACAAAGCAGCAATGTATTATTATAGTTGCCATTTTATTGTCTTTACAATATTGTTTTAAAAAAAAAGATTGCTGGATTTTTCCTATTTCCCACCCAACGGCAGTTGCACAGAGACACAGCGGGCATGGAAAAAGCAATCAGAATTTATGAAGCGGTGAAGATTACAATACAATGCAGAAACCTCAGAAATCGGATGGAGGTACAAGCTTGATGAATCCCATATTTCACTGCCTTCAAAGGAATTCACTATTGCAAATAGCGCAGTAATTCTGCAATAAGGATCCTAGATGCTGATTAGGTAGAAGAGATAGAGGCATATTTTTCTTTTAAAATAATTGCAACAAGGCACTTGTTTTGGAGAGGAAATTTTCTAAGCTTTTATTCACGTATACATAGCAAAGCAATTTGAGTGGCATTTTGTATTAACGCATGAGGAATTTTGGTCCCGGATCCATGCTGTTCTCCATACACAGGTTGACAGCCACTTCACCTTACCTTTATGCTTTAAACCCGAGCAGAATAACAGACGCAGCGATCTAGCCCAGTCACCAAAAACGCATGCGTGTCCTTCCACTCGTCTGCCCGCCCGTAGCCCCCAGAATCCCTTCTCCTGACCTCAGCACCATACGCAAACCAAAACCAAAACCCTCCCGACTCAAAGCAGGACAGGGCAGAACCTGAGCCAGCACGGCACGGCTCCCCTGCCCGGGGCCGCGGGTCTCTCCCCGAGCTGGCTGAGACTGCTGCCGGGACCAAGAAACGGGGTGGTGAGGGATACCATCGACCACAACATCTTGCCCGGTCTTGCACAACGATCTGGCTCCAAGTTATGGAAATATTAACCAAGTAACCAGATCAGACATGATTCAGCCCTTCAGCATAATCCTTCTTCACAAAACCACAGAGCAGTCATCGGCCTCTTCCGCCCGCAGAAAACGCCTTACATGAGTGTCTCCTGCAAGCAGGATGCCTTGGCCAACGTTTGCGACAAATCTGGTTGCCTACCGAAGGCATGGCTTAAAACATTTCCATGGGAGAAACCATTCCAGATTATCTCGGTCTCTCAGGCAGCCTCTCCTCTCAACTCATACCCAGGAGAAGATCTCGCTGCAGAACTGCTCTGATCCCCTACCAGCACGGCTACACAACGCGCATTGGAAAGGAAATCAGCAGAACGGGGAAACCCACTGGCAAGGGAACTTGAGTAGGGGAGACACAGCAAACATGGGCTGCATTCTAATTGCCAGGCCGGCCTTTGGATGAAGCATCCTTATTTGAGTTTGCCTTCAAGTTATGAGGCTACACTGCCTCGCATTTCTTCTACCTCTCTAATGCCCTTCTCCCACTCTCTGCGATTCTCCATACTCCTGTAATGATTTTTCTGCACCTTCAGATTGGGCCTGCATGCCACGGCAGTAAGTCCAGTCCCACACTGGAGCAGCCACATTATTCCTACGCTAACTGCAATTTCATTTCACATCACAGACATACACCACTATTCTGCACGAACAGCGCTGCCAACAAGAATTAGCTACAAAACGCAGCAATAATTTAGAGAGCGTGCTAGACAGCTAACACTGTGTATCTTACAGTGGCATCCAGACTGCAACAAATAAGCCATCATCCAACCATCCTTGCAGTCTTCTGAAGAGACAACATACGCTTGCTCCAAGCAGCTTTCTGCCTACGTGCCTTTGGTGCTACATACGCCTCTCTGTTGCCACAAAGATTTACTCTTCTCTTAAATGATCTCTAGTTTCAGAAAATGAATAAAGTTTCCCATTTCCTATCCTGGACTACTGAGCGGTTTCATATCAAACAAACTCTGAAAGGAAAGTGTCTCCAGCAAGAGCCAGCCAGACCAGTGCCAGTGACCACAGACCAGATGCCGTACTTCAGCCAGGCATCTCGTGAAGCGTGGTACCAACCAGCAGCTGAGCTTCTGAGCAAATACCGAATAATACGAAGAAAAAGATCAGTTGTCCAAAACCAAAAGCTCCTCTCAACAACGTGACTCCTCCCAAAGCTCCCACATGGAAGAGTATCTCCCGCCAAGAGAGGATTTCTCCCCCAGTGGAGACACGCCAGGAGAGCTGGTGGGTTTGCCCAACATTGAGGTGCTTGGGCCGAGGTGGACACGTCTTCACAAGGTGGACGCAAAGCTTCTCCCTCGCTCTCCTACAGGAGTGACCGGCAGGGCCATGGGGAGCGTGCACAAGCAAACGTCTTTATTCAGCACTGGCATCGGTACAACAGACGTCTTGGAAGCAATTGCTGAGAAAAATGAAAATTGAGTTTTCACGCCCACTGAATCCTTGCCCTTTCAGCTGGGAACGCTGACAGGGCTTCGTTGCAATACCCTGATACGTTCGCAATATTGTCCATCGGGGACCGGACTAAAACCACAAACCGATTTCCAGCAGACAACCTAATAGCTATCAGATGGTTGTAATTTTGTTAATTTAGCATAATCAAGATAGCGAGTTAAGCAGGGAACATTCTCTATCATTACCCCCTTAAATCAGTGGCAGTGGTTTTGAGAAAAAAGTACTTCAACTTACGCTTCAGCTGGTGTTTCTGGAATTACTTCAATAACATAGGCCCCAGAGACAACATCAGGAAAGTCTTTATGGCGATCCTTCAGCTCTCTAGCTTTGCTGGAAAACGAAGAAACAGCAACAAAAATATTTTGACAAGATGGGAAAAAAAAAATCGCGCATTTTCACTTAGTTAAGTCACTTAACATTCACTAGCTGAGGTATTTTATACAAGTTGATGTGACAGTTCACAATTCATTTTAACCCTTACAAGTATTTCAAGAATTATTACACTTTTTGCATTCATACAGCTTTTTAATGCCTATTTCTGGTAAAGGCAATCATTTCAATAGATACTGGGGATCAGAGTTAAAACATTTCAAAACTTGGCCATTACTTTAGAACTAGCAGATCCTGAACACCTAAAAAAAGCCCCTTCTGGTTTCAATGCTTTGTTATTACACCCGTGATCCTGCACGTGGGAGAACTGGTTATTTCTATGGGACATAGTATTACCTGCTCATGTGTCTTTTCAGGTTTGAGTATGAATAAGCAAGTCCACACAAAAGCTTCATTTTACATTAAGTGAATTGTTTAATGAAAATAATTTTATAGAAATGGAAATACGCACGTAGCTGCTGTAATTCTTGAAAACATACGGTCCTGTTTTCTCCTTGACCCACACGACAGCACGGGACAGAAGATAACAACAGTAATAGAGCCCCAGGACAAATTAACAATTGCTAGCTATTCTCTTCTGAAGCATTAAGGAAAAGAAAAAGCCAGGGAGTTGTTTAAAAACTAGCTCATACAAGAGTCTACAGGAGAGTTCAACCATGTAGCAGATGCAGAGAAAAAGGTAGCAAAAACGGGCTGTGAGTTGTCACCAGCACCTACAGAGGCACTCGCTGCTGGTTCAAACCTCCTGGTTCTTTCTGCAGATCATGAGCTTGATCCAAACGCATGCAGTGACCACGCTTCGGGAAGGTGAGGAACCACTGCTTTTACTTACCTGGGAGTCAGGGACATCATTCGTATGCCAATGTATTTCTTTTTGGTTATAGCTTTTCCTACAAAAAGGAAAACAGGTCTCAATCAATTGCTTTTACCAAAAGAGCCTCAAAGGCTGTTGACTTTCTGGTTTATTACTACTTTCATGTTTTCCTCCTTCAAAGTGGTGAAGTACAGTACCTTTAGCTTGTCTATCATGGGATTCAGTTAGGAACTTTTTTATTTTATCCGATGGGATAGCAAACGAGATCCCTGCTGTAACTTTTAATGTATTAATTCCAATGACTTCACCATCCTGGAGAAGCAAGAAATTGTTATTAGCAACTGTGAAACATCTCAAAGAGAAATGGATGATTTCTTCCAAGCAATCACAAAGAGAAATTCACATAACACACTCTGTAGCTGGTTTTCAATTTTCTAAATGGTCTCTTTAAGTCTAGCTTTTTGAGTCTATTGATAAACAACTCTTCTACGGTTTTGGAAAACGGATGTGGATATTCATCTTGCCACTAGCAGAAGAGCGATCAGAGTTGGGCAGCTCTCCTGCTTGCAGCAGATGAGCAGCACATTCTACAGTCAATTTTGGTCTGTTTATTTCAGCAGGCACCTCAGGAAGTATGGCGCCGACTGGTTCTGAGCAAATACTGCATAATAATATAAAGAAAAACGACAGTTCACCAAAATCAAAGATTTGCTGGTAATGTGACTCCAAGAGAAAGTTTCAGATAAAACACCTCTGCTGTCACCTGACGATTCAAGCAATTCTGAAATCTCAGCGCCTTCCTTCCCTGATTTATCCCCTATTAAAAACTATCCAACTACAATTTTTTTAAAACGGAGGTTACTGGTGCTGAAATTGTACTGCAAGTCGGGTGAAAAAAAAATTGCCGAATCTCCAAGGCAGAAACTCTGAGTCGTTCTTTCTTCCAATTTGTGCCGTCCCTCATTGAGGACCACTGCCGCTCCTCTGCTCGACCCCATGTGCCCCCACCCGAGAGCTCCCACACAGCAGTTAGGTTTTGCAACCTGCTTCTGTTGGTCTCTCTTGGGCTTATCCACAGCTGCTGCAAGGTCAGCTCTGACTGCATCCTACAATATCAGCAAATAAGCCCTAATACCATAATAAATATGTGGGTTTTTCAACCCCCTCAGTGTGATTCGAAATAAAGGGGTAGGTATGTTTTTGAACCACTAAGCTGAGTTTCAGTACGCAAAAAAAAATATTGACGGCTGCACGGTATACAGCGAAGGCAAACGCCTCAACTTTATATTGTGCTTTTTACTTACTGCAAGGCATGGGCAAAAAAAATTAGGCATTACACTTGCTCGAAACTATGCAAACCGTAAACATCTTAAATACTGAAATCCAAGCATATCTTACGATTTGCCAACATAAACACAGACAAGTGATTCGTAAGAACTATGTGAATTTTGTGTAGTCAGCCAGATATCGAAAGCTCTGAATCACACTTCTGGTGTGGGGTTTTGTTTGCTTGTTGGTTTGGGTGGGGTTTTTTGTTTTGTTTTTAAAATAAAAAGTAAAAAGTAATAAGCTTGACACTAAGCAAACTTAAAGCAACTCTTACCAGATTTACTAGGGGTCCTCCGGAGTTTCCATACTGAAAATAAACATATGGCAAGAACATGTTTTAATATCTACCTCTTAATTCATGGCAAGCACAACATAAAAGAAATTTTTGAAATATTTCTGTAGTAATTTTTTCATTGTCTATTAAATACGTGCAATAGAACAGTCTTAACATCTAAACCCATTAACTACCCTTAATATCACCCCTTTTAGCTGAGCTTTGCAAATGCTTAGTCCTTCTTCTCTTGCCAGAGTAAGCTCAGAAAGCCAAGGTTTTTCTTTTGTTTTAATAGTACCACACTAGCAACTTAGAAGATTTTAGCACAGCTCTGGGAGCTGTTAGTGAAGATTTCTTACAAGGCCAACTGTAGAAGTACAAAACCTATTGTTTTGCCTTAAAGCAGAAACAAACTCGAATCCTTAAACTAAGCTTGGCTTCTTTTTTAGAAAACATGATGGATTTCGAAAAGATATTTATTTGCCAGAGAATATTGCCTCCTCCCTTGTAATTCGTAAGAATTTTGAAGTGAAGGCAGATATTGTACTTGGGGTAGTTCCTTGGGGGATTTTTAAACAACAATCAAGTGCTGCGGCAACGCAGATGTCCATATTTACATGGATAAGAGAAAAGCTAACTATGTTCACTGTTCTTCAGAATTTTCAGAGTAACTATTAATGAAATCTAAGAGCTGAAGGGGACAAGGCTCAGAGCGGGACATACGTTGATGATGGCATCGGTCTGAATATAGTCCATATCGGAGTTGCGGAGCCCCAGCTCCTTCCCTCCACGCTGAGTGGTACTAACGATCCCCGTAGTCACTGTGTTTTGAAGCGAAAATGGACTTCCAATCGCGACCACGAATTCTCCTGGCCTCAAGTCTGCAGACTGACCAAGCAGAAGAACTGGCAATTTACCCTACAAATAAAAATAAAATAAATTAAAAAAAAAAAAAAAATCAAACGTTGTTAAGACACTTCTACATCCATAGAACAAATTCAACAGAAACATGAATACATTAATAGAGCAGAGGAAAAAAAGAGAGGCTTTTATCCCTTGGGGATTTTGCTTGCTCTGTTTCCTTTCAGTATTTCATGTGGCTCTGTACAGAAACATCTCAATGAACTTCTCCTCTAAAGAATGGGCTCTTTAGACTGTAGTACTTTTTCCACAACAGGTATCCATTAATCAAAAACAATTAAAAGACCAAAGGAATATTTATGCTCTGCTGTACAAAGCAAACATCTGATGATACTAGGAATGAGTTGTTTCCAACTGCTTCTTGAAATAATTAGCCAACAGCTGCTGAAATAAAAATAATATATTAAGAGTGAACACTAAAGACTCATGAAAGCAACAGCCAAAGTGTATCAAACATACATATGTATAGTTAAAAGCCTTTTATATTCTCAAAAGACACCAGCTAATGTTTCATCTTACTTTTTTTTTTCAATAGAGTATCCTTCTAAATAATTATATTGCCTCCTACATACACTGATGTCTTCTAAAAGTGTTAGGATTTAAAGACTTTATGGGATTTTTCTGTTATGACAGTAGGGGATACCATTATAGTTTCCTTTCAAGATCTTATCTCTAAACATATTAACTATCACATTATTGAAGACATTCCCACTAAGACACAAAACATTCTTAAAAACCAGCATCAATAGAGATCACTGCAATTTACAGCAATTAAAAAAAAAAAAAGAAGAGGGAAGGTTGGATCCACACACCCTTGCCAATGCAATGGATCAAGGGAACCGAGTATGGTTTCTCCAAGATATGTTGTATCTGCACAGGCACCGAACTGGCTGGATAACAGATGATTCAACTGGACCAATAACCTCCCCGCCGCAGCAATCCGAAAACAGCCGGGAAGTTCTTAAGGTCTGCTACTCACCAAGTAATTAAGGGTGTTCTGAAACAGATCATATTTCAAATAAATACTTTGCCTTTATTTATCACCTGCCTGCAAAATACGCATTGAGCTCCGCTTCTTTGCTTCGTATTTTTAAAAATCAGTCTTTACCCTGCCAGTGGTGTTACAAATTTTCTAATCCTCTTATGTTTAACCGTTGTCCAAATGATCCTGACCCTCTCCAGGTATTTAATCATGTCACTAGACTATTTCTATTAGCATCAACAGACCTGGACATGTATAAATTCAGGTTTCAACTTAAGGATTTGGAGGATTAGGACATTACCCAACCCTAAATTAAAACAGAGGAAGTCTCAAGGGATGTATCTTTTGTTTGGCAAACCTAACTTTAACACAGCTTTCCTCCAAGCTTGCCCCACTTCAAAAATTCTTTCTTTTGCTCAACAAACCCAGCCCCAAAAGGAAAAAGGCATTAGTGTAAACTTTCAGAACAGGCCAGTGATTCTAGATGCAGCAGAAGCCCCACCTAGAGATTCACTTAAACCAATTTCCAAGGACTGGGTAACATAGTCACTTTATTAAAAATCAGGGTACCTTCAAGGTATTCTTGAGCTGTGTACCTAAAATGGAGGTACAAATTGCCTTAATACTCCTTGTTGTAATTCATTCCTTCCAGAAAATTTGTAAAGGTGCCTTTTTCATCCCATACCTGTTCCAAAGCACACAGATTTATGCACCTCTACTTGACGGTATCCAAAAGGTATATACTGTGTGTTCACGCAGCAAAGAAACAAGGTAATATTTAGTATGCCCTGATTATTTGTACATATTCCCAAGTTAGTGATAACTTTGCTTCAGAAGTTAGTAAGAGCTGAATCATTATTAAATTTTGGCAAAAAAGGGAAATACTACGTGTTTAAATTTGAAATCAAGAGCTAGCTCTTTAGGGGTCTTTTGTCATCAGCTGTTTGAAAGCCTGTATCGATAAGTCACCCTTAGGGACAAAAATCCAGTAACATAAACTAACCCAAATGCCCATCACTTTGTATTTTTTCACCTACAGTTTTCTTTCAAATGTCCTAGGAGATATGCAGTGTCTATAAAGTAGAAAGTAAAAAAATAAAGGCATCGGTCATCACTATATGCTGCTGCAAATACAGAAGTTACGGTTTTAATATTTTACAAGCCTGGTCCTGTGTATCCTTTATCCAACTTTGTTACAATTCCACCAGCAAAATTTTACTCAGATGAACAGATTGTTTCGATAAAACCCATTGCCAAATCTCAGACAGGATAAGATGCTCAATGGAAACTTATCTTTCAGTCTCCAGACAGCAAGAAAATAATTAACCAACTGCTTGTTAAACAGAATCAGTTGAAAGAGCAACAGAATAGGCAATGCAGTAAGGAGAAAAACATTTCCCTTTCTAATTATCTTTCAGAGGAAAATTTTCACAACCAGCAATGCCCTAATAACTACTAAATAATAACTATCCCTGGTCCCTATCAGTGCCACAGCCATAGATAAACCTTAATTCTGGGAAGGATCGAACGGTGATACCCAGTTTCCCCATCGCGTTTGCAGCGCAGCAGACAAGCAGCAACATCCCAAGGCAACGCTGCTGAGCGGTTCATCACCTCAGACCGCAGCCCTGACTCCAAGGGACCTCTCCAGTACAGCGGGGAAGAGGCAGCTACGATTAGCTGTGCTGGGAAGCACGCAGTATATGCAACACAAACAGCCCCATATGGGTATTGTTTGGATAGAGGGAGCACGCTGGCCCTTCCTTCTCTCGCCAGATGCTATTAAGCTTACGTAGCACGTGTTTTCAAGATGTTGTTGGTCAAGAAGCGCATCTCTTTTTGGCACTGCTTTTCCTTATTTAAAAAAAAAACACAACCAAAACACGACAAAAAGTGGCTTTTGTTTGTATCCCAGTGCACTTAAAACGGATACTTCATAGAGAAAGAGGACATGTATCAGAAATGAAACATGGACAAGCAAAAGAAAACAGAATTATTTTTTTTCCCCATTAATAGAAAAAAAAAGACTGGTCGTGTACAAAGTTAAAGATTTATACAACGTTCCTGAGTTATAAAAACAGTCACGAAGCCAAAATCGCATTTGGCAGCAGAAAGAAAATACATGAACAATCTCTGACTAATACAATTACTTTTGATTGTGCTGAGTTTTCAAGCCTATGCCTATAGTAGCTAGGCTTCAGTTCAAAGTCTAACGCCGTATGGATTGGCTGTGGGTCACCCATGTGATTCAACATGCCTTCTGGAAAGAGTCTGGCTAACCTTCCTTTTCCTAGGAACAAGAATCAATTGCTAAAATTGCCTTGTTCTGCACATATTATGAAACATAGCTTTGGAAAATGTGTTCTCTGTTCCTTATGATTTTGCAGTGTGGTGCAGAGCACACTAACGGCACTGCATGTAAACACTCTCGTTAGTGCCTCTGCAAGTAAATGCCATGAAGAATTGGTCATGATGAGTATACGCATTGTAGTGGCTTTAAATTTGGGGTTTTCTCTCTAAAAAAGCTTAAAAATAACATTGCCACATTCAGAACTAAGCTTTCCATTATCAAAAAAACCCAAGTATTTATTTAAATTGTAGAGGTGGTTGTCAAGTGAAATCAGTATAAAACCAATCAAAATCCCTGGGCATCAAGTGATCAAGTGGGATGTATGTCCTTCTGCAGTCCACAAGAGGAGCACTGGAAATGCAGGGCAAGCACTTACAGCAGCGTTGTAACCTGAATCGTATCAGAACACCTTGCCTGTGTCCTCACACCCTTCCACTGGCAAGCTCTTGCCTAGGATGTTAAGCCAGTCCTTGTAAACTAAGCTTAAGTGCTTGGGTCTAGGGCCCTTAATAACTATACTTAATAAAATGGGCGTTCTTCAATTTTTACATAACATCTGATGGTCATCAGGACGATGTAACTACTGTCACATCTCATGATTCTCTTCGGTTAACTATAGATTTGCCACAACGGTTAATTAAAATCCCAGGCAAACGAGCATGCCTTGCAGCACAATGAACGGGGAGCCAGAAACACCCAGCACCTAACCCCAGCTTTCCCAGTGACTCACTGCATGACCTTGGGCAACACATAACATCTTTTCTTTCCCTCCGATTTTCATTTGATGAAGCCTCAGGGCTCTGCTGGGATCTGTGTTTACTCAATAAAACAAATCTGCAAGCAGGCATTCTGCAAGTACACAGAAATAGGACTAAACATGCAAAACCATAAGTGGCACATGACTCACTGTTTACACCCAGCCAGAGAAGGAGCCATTAATTAGCGCTAATATTTTAAGCCTTTCTCATCCCAAAGAGCTTCAGACATTTTTATACATGGATTTGACTCAAACCCTGGATAAACATCACTCCCACGAAATAGAGCGCTGCACACCACCACAAGAAACAGCTTCATCCAACAGTAAAATGCAGCTATCGTTGCACGAGAGAGCAGGACAAGTATAGAAGAAAAGCATCACCAGCTGGGAGCTGGATGTTCATCTGATGTACATTACCGGCGTAGCTCGAGTCAGGTAAAATAAGCAGAGCCTGGACAAATCAGCTCTGAAACTAGAAGAGGCAGGCAGCATGCAACCAGCAGCAGGCATGGCCAGCGCCGGAGAGAAATAAAAACCAAGAGACAGACGGCCATAACCAGTAAGTGTTTCAGCTGGAACTTTTTCATCCATGAAACAAGTGAATCTGTCTCTATGTTGGCACAGAAAGCAAGTAAATCCCTTCTCCGCACTGTAATCCCCTTCGTTTGTGGAAGGAAGATCACGAATATGCAGGAAGCAGTTTGCAGTCCAATCATTCTTCTGATGAAGAGGAGACAAATGTTCTGTTTCGAGTTCAATTTGTGTTAAATAGCGACAGATTTCCTTCATACTTTTTATTTTTAGGTGGAAAAGAAACAGATGCTTTTATAGTACGCTAATTCAGCTGTAAGAACTCTGGCAAGACATGTAACTTCCCTAGGAATTGCATTTCTGTTCTCATTAATGAAACTATTTAACTTTCAGAATACGTTATGGCAAAATAAAAACGCAGGCCATGAGCATACAAAAATGTAGAGTATCATCTACAATCTAAAACTGCTTGACAAAACGCCAAAGAAAATTAAAAACCCAAGCTGAACGCATTACAAGCCTCCAAAAGTATTTCATCTATAGTTAGAAAAACAAAACTGACTCTCCTTATCTAAATATGGAGCATGGGAAGCTTGCAGAAAAAAAGAAAAAAGGATGAAGTGTTGTTTTGCTATGTCACCACGATTTCAATTACCTGGCAAGATACTGCTGTTCTCCTTTAAAATAAAATAAAATACCCTGGTGCTGGCAGACCCACCCTGGAGGTGTGTGAGCATTTTGCTGCGTGGGGAGCTGGACCAGCGCATCGTCCCCACAGCGAGGGCTACCAGGAGATGAGGATGGCAGGAAACGACTGCTGCCTAAACTGATGAGTAAACAGGAGTTAACATCCAAGCTTTTTACAAGCTATTTCATTTCTATGGGTCCTGAAGACTTCTGGAACCAATATGTGGGCTTCCTCAGGCTCTCAAGAGGAAGCAACGCAATATCCAGTGACAGATTTCAAAGTAAAATAGCATTTTAGAAAAGCCACTTACATCTGGAATTCAAGTAGTTTGGTTTTTCAAAATGTGGGCTATTAAAATATTGATACACAAACAGGAAAGTTTGCTTTCCTGCTTCCTCCAGTTTGTACACACAGGGGAAAAAAAGCAAATCCCCTCTGACCACAAAGATACAGACGCTGCATTGCCTCACGAAACCACCGAAGGAATGAGGGCAGAAGGTCTTGTTGATTTAAAAGCGTCAAACTAAGTGGTTATTACTAGGATGCAAGGAAAACCTTAAGCAAAAGGGTGAAATACCACCGCAAATTAGAGACTGGTCACAAACCCACTACTGCTGTACCATGTAGATGCCAAATCCTGCCTGGGATACACAAGGCAGTAACTGGTCACGCTGAGGAACAAAAATCTTCAGACCCTGGCATGCCTTCTGTGACATAGGTGCTATTTCAGAGTCGGTGAGAAATGTCTCATGGCTGGTTTTTAAGCATGTAGGACGAAGATACACCTCAAAATAAAGCCGTTCACCATGCTCCCCCCTCTTCTGTATGCACTGTCAAAACATAGGCACCTGCCACAGAGATCATCTCTGCAGGCAGAGTCCAATTTCCAGGGGTGAAAGGGGTCTCCAGGCAAAACCCACCTCCATCTTCCACTATTTTTGGCTTCCAGCTCGATTTGGGTGAGGGCACAGGGCTCTTTTATAATTCTGCCCTCCATTAACCCCGACATTGTCCATTAAACCACCCTAAAATTTTCTTTCCTCCTCCTGGTGTTTTCAGCAGCTGCATCACACTTTCTCATTTAACAAGGTAGTTACTTGTCTCGAGATGAATTTCACAAGCAAGCTCTGCCAGCTAAAAAGTATCTGCTAGCTTTGGAGTGTTGTGCAATACTTTTGATGGATTTCAGGCTCACTGCAGTATCGCGCGTGCCACACAGGGTGGATTATTTCACCAGCCTCTGCCTATGCTGCCAAAGTCCAAATTTTTCTAGGGAAGTTTTATAAATTTTGCATGTTCATATCCAAATTGTCTGCAACTGCGCTGTTTCTTTCTAGTATTGCCGTCTCCTCAAAGCTGTTTCCATTTGGAAGGATAGTTATATTGCATTCACGTTTACCACACTTGACTCCAGTCTTACTTCCTACTTTCAACACTTCAGCAAACTGTTGTGTCTCACTACGGACGCAAGAAACACAGTTTCTCTCCTTTACAGACTGTAAAATTAAGCGTATTTTAGGATTAGAAGAACAACTCCAAGATTTCTGTTCCTCATTGACTGCAACATGTTTTTCCATGGAGAAGAATTTAATCAGGGAAACAGTTCATCCTTACTGGTGCCTAGATTTTACCACCCTCTTTCATTTCCTATTGCACTCAGCAAAGCTAAATTAGTTCTAGTAATGTCTTTGGCCAGATGTTCACACCTTAAAGAAAAACAGCATGCAAGCTGCTGCAAAATCTTAACAGTTTTAGGAATACCAGCTGACAGCCTAAACTCGTACTTCAAGCCCAGCTCTGTTCCTAACCACAGAGGCATTCTTCAGCCTTCAGATCCTGCCTTAACATGCCACACAAAAACAGAAGAAAAAAAAATTTCTGCATCTTTGATATCACCTTCAAATAATTTATTCAAAAGGAAGAACTTCACCTCTTACTTCAGAAAAATTCTTAGGGATGGTTTTCATGCTATACCCAGATTTTTAAAGGGTTATTTGTACCGCCAAATTGACTTCTTTAGTCATCAAATACATTTCAACTTCAACAAGTTACTACCTCTGTGATTTTAAAAAGCCTTTTATGAATCTGGATGATTGCAAGGCATTTCAGTACAAAAAGGAAAGCTCAAACACTGTACTTGAATGGATAAATAAAAATGTCACGTGAAAGTTCAGTCTGAAAATCAACTTTTCAGCTGACCGCATTTCCATTTTAACTTTTTGTGAACACTTAAAATTTTGCATTTCTAAGTCTCCAAGTGCAACACATCATCTGTCCTGCAAACCGAGGTGCCTCAGGACTCACCTTGGATTGGCATTTCCCAGTGCCATGTCACTAGAGCTAGCTGGAAAACTGGTCTCCCATCCCCAAAAAACCCCAAGCGATACTTTCCCCAAGTCTTCTCAAAATTATCCTGAGATGCAACAGGCAGGGGCCAGGGGGGAACAACATACGAGGTACTGGGTTGTACAACTGATAGGACACTTACCAAGGGTATGTCAGACCCAAGTTTATATCCATATTCCACCTAATTTAGAGCAGAGATGGGAAATTTGATCTCCTGCTACCCAGACGGATGTGCTAAGCTGACATTATGCGAGGAAGACAGCAGGGGACCTGCTCACCTCCTTCAGCAAGAGCTCAGCCTCGAGGCACTGAGGCACTTCCCAAAGTTTCATTAAAACCAAGACTTTTTCTCACAGACAACTGAATATTATTAACAGGTCAATCCCTCCCCTCTCCCCCTCCAAAAAGAAAAATGTAGCTGATTTGGCTCTAGATAGCTCTAAGACAGAAAAAGTGCTCCTGCCTTAAAGAATTTGCAAGTATACATAAACAAATTACGTTGCAATGCTGATGTGCGATTAGCAAAACAGGGTCACAACCACGTTCAAAAATTAAATTGCTGGAAGAAGAAGATGACTATCATTTAATTACACAGCAGTAATTTTTAAAAAAGAACAGTATCTGCCATCTCGCAAGTCATAACTAGAATCGCCAATTCCAGTCCTGTTTAGCAGTGGTTTCCACTACCAGCAACTCATCTGGCTGCATTCTCTTTTTTCCAAGCTGCTTCCAGTCTTCCATGTTCTCTCTTCCCGCAAGCAGCTTACCAGGGAAATTTTGGAGCCATTTCTTTAGGGTATCAAATAACACAAAACTCTACATCTGCTCTCTTCTTAAATCATCAAAATGATCTGTCACATCAGTTCAATGTCTCCTCTCTTTGACACACCAGCTTCTCTCTTCTCTGAAGCTCACCTTCCTATTGCTTGAAGTCCTTTCCTTCTCACCATCGTTTTCCGGTCTACTTTCCCCACCATGTTGTGCAGAATTCCAATTTTAAATCACTTTTCCAGCTGCCCTTCACTCCCTGCCACATCCTACTCAGCCTAATGCTGTCAGTTCTCATCCTGGGGATCTTTCTCTTTGCTTTGTTATTGCAGATCTGCTTTTGCTTATTTTAAGATAACATTGAGAAAAGAAGCAATTGGTAAATGTGTACATAGGTTACCTCAGGAAAACGGAGGTAAAAACAACATGGCAAAAACCATTCATGTTATCGTCAAGGTTTTCTGCCATGTTGCTGTTAAGAAGCTTTTAAATAAGAAAAAAAGAGAGAGCTTTTAAATGACAAAGGTGGCAAGGGAGCAGCAGGAGCACTTCATATCTTGGGTCATCCAAGAGTTCTGCATTAGATGTCTGGTTTAGTCATGAACTCTGGCACAAACACTTTTGACCTCACTGGGGAATAGGTCTGAACTAAAACAACACTGCAAGATCTACACATTTTTGAGTCATGTGTTTCAAATGAGACATTCTTGCCTGTTAAATTTGGAGGTGATTAACTAATAGTCCAAACAAGGGAAACCAATATGAGCAGCACCCCAAGCAATCACATGCATCTAATTGCATCTCCATCACACAGTATTTCAACACAATATTCCACTTGCGCTACGCTGTCGACGTGCGCAGAACCGCATGACAGCTTTTCTGCTGTTGCAGGAGGCAGAGTGACGCTGACAGCCATATGTTTGAGACGGAGGGAGACTACGGACGGGAAGTTGCATTCCCATTTGTTCAGAAAGCCACTTGCAGTGTAAGAGCATCTTTCCAAGCTGGCTTTAATTTCCAAGTTCAAGATACTTCCTAAGATATTTTCCATTTTAGTATCTACACAAGCGTGGTACTTCAGAGGGACAAACGCATCCTCTAAAAGCAATTTGTGACTTCAGTATAGGCACACAAGAAAGACTAATACGTCCCTCTACCAACCGCAAGGGAACATCCACATTTCTTCTCAGAGGGCGAGTTATATTAGCCAATGCGTGTGTAAACCAGCCAGCAAACCATGTTGTTGGTTTTTATTTTGAGGACTCGTACCAAAGTGCTACATACTTGCTTCCACTACACTGAGAGGTGATAAAATTAACCAGTACCAACCCCAAACTTGGCTTTTGAAAATGTGTATCCACCTAGCTCAAATATTCTCTGTATACTCAGACCACTAAACTACCAGCCTTTCCTTCAAACATGAAAATTAGCAATAGCTTTTGGAAAGGAGGATATTAAATTAAGAGGATTAAAATGTGTCTTACTTTAACGACTCACCTGAGAATCTATTTTAATTAGTGCAATGTCAGCTTTTTCATCAACATCTTTAATTTTAGCTTCATACGTTTCACCATTCTTCAGCTCCACCTTCACGCGGTTTTTGTTGGTGACAACATGGGCATTTGTCACTATCAGTCCGTCTTCTGAGACAATGAACCCTGAACCACTGGCAACAGGAATCTCCCTCTTTGAATAAGGAAGTCTAAAAGACATGGGAAAGAAACATTTATCGCTGCAGAAAGCTGAAAGATCACAAATCACTCCAAATAACACGCAGCCAAAAAGAGTTTGGTGGGTTTTAATGCTTTAGGATATCCGCTGTTACTTACTATGATTAACGAGACAATGCACATGCATTAGTTTAACTTTTTTTTTTTTTTTTTTTTGCCAGAACTCTTAAATTATCTTTAATTCTTAAGCATGACAAATATTTATCATCTCAAAAACCTCTTTGCTATTACATAGCATCAGTCAACGTTTCTGGCACGCTGGCAGCTGTTTTCAAGAATACAAAAATCAAAACTAGGCATCTTGTTTACTTGCGAAATAATTCAATGTGAACCACAGCAGGAGCTATCTTCTCCACCACATCTGCAATAAAGTTGTATTTGTGCCGCAGGCTATTAGGATGTTCTTGGCCTGAAATAGAAACAGAAAACATGTCATGAGCTCTTCAAGTGACAGGAGAAGGGTCATTGCAAAACACCTGAATCAAAAAAAGCCCCGCTCCTCCCTCCGTGAAAAGCATCTTGTACTTGGATCCCTCCGTTACCGCTCTCGCCGCTTTTCTGGGTGGCCTATTTAGCCTGTATGGTCTTCTCAGATCAAACAAACGGGGTCTGTTCCTCTGCCAAAACGGGCCCGCTCGGGATTTTTTCAAGTCTTACGCTGCTGCGTTTGTAAAATCCCGAGGACAACGAGGTCCTGACCCCGGCGTAAGCCTACAGCAGCCGCTGTGGAAGTTTAACTCGGGTACGAGGTTTGCGCAGCCTCTCCCACCGGTGTGCCCGCACGGCTTGAACCACCAGCCTCTGCCCGGCACCTAAAGGTGGACGCACGCTACGTACGCTCTACGCGACCCTACCCAAGGCGTCCTTTCCACTGATGCCACCCGTGGTCCATCAACTCCACTCAGGAGCCAATCCCATGTACTTTGGAGTTAGCGAACCACCCTCAAGGCTATAAAATAGATACGTGCAGGGAAACAATGGGACCACAAAGCTCTGCATTCCTGGGCAGTGCTGTAACACAAAAGCTCGTGGTCACTGAGTATTCAAGGGAGGTCAGTGGGATTTTCAAAAGCAACTGGATACCAAACTCCTATTGTGGCCATCAGAAAACCTGTCTGCACAATCAGATGTCTAAAATTTCTGGAAAAAAACTCACAATTCTGACACGGCTTCCCTTTCTCAAGTAGTTTGGGGGCATTTTTTTTTTTTTCCAAATTGGGAGCAAATAAGCAACTGGAACACCCCAAAGAGTTCTTTTGTATTTCCCTAGAGGAAAGAAACACCCTTTGTTTTCATTAGTCTTCCCATTTTATCTGATGCTTCCATCTCATGTTATAAAAGCAAAAGCCAAATGTGCAATTGACTTTCAGATCAGTATTAATGTGCTGTGCTGCTCCCATCCATCCTTGCCATTTGGCTTCTAAATCCGTCCAGAGATTAAAACAGTAAGCAGCTTGTGGATGCTGTAAGTGCCTGTGATGGTGTAACAGGACGATTGATTTGCAGAATTGTAGGAGATGCAGGACTATCCTATAAAAATATTCCCAACACCGATACCTGAATGACCTTCACTATCTGAAAACCAGACTGGAAAACTATGCAAAGTTTTAAGTACATACTGGAGGCAAAAAGAGATTCAGAGGAACGACTTGGGAACAAAACATTGCTGCTTTTAATACTAATCAGATACCGGTTTGATTCACGGGTGATCAACTGGTTTCAGGTGACTTACCAATGCCAGCTAGCATACACTGCCTTCATGAGAGTGGCGGATGCTCAACCCAAACACTATCTGATCACTCAAGAACATGTTTTATTCCCATTATCCCCTGTGAAGCATCTCAAGGGCTTTTAAATGCAATCAGTCATGAAGAGCAGCTACAGCAGTAACCACATAATCCGCTATGCAGCTTCAGATCACAGTTCAGAGACGTTAATCTGCTTTATGAAGCAGGAATGTTGATCAGGAAACTTGTGTCCTTACCTACTCTTCTCCTCAAAAGCATTCCATGCTTTCTCTGATTTATGCATAAGCTGTTGTCCTTGGACTTTTATGCCAGAAAGGCAAAAGGCCTTGCCAAGTGACAAACATCAATTTACCAAAGGATTTATGTTCTCTTTATTAGAAATATTTGGTATCAAATGAACAATGCCATCGCTATAAAGCTGACAACTGTAACAGGAGTGTTTTGGAAAACTGGTAGGAGAATGGGAACTGCAGCTTGGAAGTATTCCCTCGCATTAAATAGGAGCTTTGACAGATTATCAGATTGGATTAATGCAGTGTTGGGATAAAATGCCACAGGGCACTACTGTATCCATCAATATGCTTTTTGATCACTGCTTATAAAATTATTTCATCTCAGTTACAATGCTGTAGACATTCAAAGGTCACATCCTGCCCTTGAAAAAGAAAGCTCCCACGGATGAGGGAACTGCACAGGAAACACACAGCTTTTTTTTATGCCTTCAATCTTTTTTGCATTTAGCTATTCAAGAAGAGAAAGGATGCCTAAGCTGTACATGGTAAGACTACTAATACTTGATCTCAGAGAGCTGCCTTCACTTTGAGTGGGAGGCTACAAACGCCAAGATTGCAGAAGTGACAGTATTTTGCATATAGTCTCCTTGCGCAGTCCCGAACTAAGCTGCACAGTTAAAAGGTCAAAATTTCATAGTCTGAAAAAGTTAGATAATAAATACTGATTCATGGCATACTGACCTAAAAAGCTTACAACAGCTTGCCACGCCTGTCTATTGCTTATGTATTAGGAATTCTTGCATTGTGTAACACAGTTTTGCAACAGGTCTTGAACAACTGCCCATTTAAATGGAAAACATACCTTTTTAAAGCAAATAAACAAAAGTCAAACTACCATTCAGATGAATTCATTGATGAATGCTAACAAAAAAAAATCCTATCAACTGCTCTTTACCATCATGGGATGACACAAAATCTGAAGGCTATAGTAGAAGTATTAATATGTTGAAAATTTCTCCTATCAAAAAATGAGACCAAAATGGACACGTGTGCACGCACAGCATTTGCCCATTGCGTACATACTTAATGCTCACCGTAGCTAATTGCTCTTTGGGATTACTGAGCAACACACATGGGAGCCGAGAGGTGCACTTATCCTTCCTATAAGCAACTACCACCATGTAAAATTTTATCTTACATTTGAATTACCAGAAGACACAGGCTACTATGTGGAAGCCTAAATTGCCATAAAACCGCCAATACTACAAACCTAATATGAGCAGATGCTCATTCCTCCACCACCATACGGTAGTTTCCAGCCATCACCAGCCACTGTAGAAGACAGCAGTGAAATTCAGAACTTCTCAGGAGATACTTTCCTCTTCTCTCTAACGCACGTATTTCCCACCTGTACTGATAGTTCAGGGTCTTCCACTCTTAAAACTGTATTTTCTACGAATGGGTATCATGCAACATCCTCCAAGTTTCCAGGTTTGAAAAGCTGGAGACTGCAGTGGTTTAGCGGACTGTGCTTGACTATTAAGCAACAAAAAAGCAATAGCTTTAAGTTTTGATTGATGATATGGTTTTGACTATTTAATCCCCAGTACCCGTGTATTCTCATACACGCATCTAACCACAACATTCATCCTGACTAACAGGCACCCCACAAGCAGGTGGCCAGTTCTTTACTTCCGTGCTTAAATTGGTCCCAAAAATGTAGTTTTCTCAGCTCAAGAGTGTTTCTTTGGTTATACTGGTTTGGTATAACCAGTGTTGAATTCATGAGAATAAAGTTTCCCCAATTTTCTGGCCTTTTTCTTTAAACCATACCCTTCTGGAGCTTTGTTCTTAGTAGAGTATTTTCTTTTTTTTTTTTTGTTTTGTATTTGGTGTTGGAGATTTTTGTGGGGGTTTTTCGTTTGTTTTGGTTTGGGTTTTTTTTAAATTTTAAATCATTGAGAGGTGGCCTTGAATAAAGCTCTAGCACCTAAATACCATCAGGCTTCAATGTTCAGATCTTTGCAGACTGTTCCTCTTTCTATTTATATGCTGTGATTATTGTGTTTTGTAATGTTTTTACTGAACTATTGCACAATGCCCTAAATGCCCATGAGCATGGTTAAGAAAACTTTATTAATGACATTATAAAGATGATGGTTGTGAATTCAGTTGATGATCAAAAACTGACTTAAAAAAAACATAAATAGGTTACAGCATGAAAAATTCCTGAGGCAACTAATTCTTCAGGGACTTCAAAGGTGTGCTGGCTGTCAGCCCTTGAATGAAAAGGAAAATCTCTGCCAACTGACATTAAGAGGGCTAGTATCAGTAAACAAACTGCTAGGAGGCAAGACGGAATACCAAGCCATGGAAAAAAAGCACACCCGGCTGTAAACAACTGAAATAATTTAGTTTCACAAAGATGAGCCAAAAAGCATATTAAGATCTAGGTGCTGATTAGGTCATTACTCAAAGTGGCATTGATGCTTTAATGCTTACAACTCATACATGCTGCTTTTGGTAATATTTTGAGCTAAACTGACGAGATGCTTTGGAGATAGAAATCTCATAAAAGTAACCTCTCCCCTTCAGTTGTGAGAACTGTATCTGCTGTTCTGGAAGGTCTTCTCTCAGCGTAGGTCCACCTCTCATGAGAGCAGATCTTCACACAAAGCTTTAGGTACATCTTGGTCAGAAATGGATCTTTTTCCCATCCAGTTTTCTTATGTTTTCCCCCTTTCAAACAAGGGGGTTCTGCTCCCATCCATCGGGACCAGCTCAGCTCCCTGCCCATTCTCCTCTGCTTCCCGACTGCATCCAATGCAGCTAGCCTGGGCTTAAGGCAACTCAACAGTCCTGTGTCTCCTTTCCAGGGTCTGGAGTTAGAACCAACACGGTTATCATCTCATTCAATGGGACTTTTTGTCTTACACACAGGGAGGGGGAAAAAAAGGGACACCCCAGTAAACACCCGCAAGTCTCTCCCTCCCACCCTCACTTGGTGTGACCACCCCAGATATCCTCAAGTCCTAAGTCAAAAAGCTCATATTCAGTCTGGAATCAAGCCTTCGATTTCTTTAAAAACAGCAAGAAACTTTCACTCCCATTAAGATTAAAAAAAAAAAAACCAAACAAACAAAAACCAACTTCCCATGAAACAGTAATCATCCAAGACAGCTGCAACTATCAGTATTTGTAATTTTATAACTGTTAAAGAGGATGCTCCCATGCAAATTGCAGGGAGGGTGGAGCACCACCTCCAGGTTCATCATTAAAGATGCTTCATATTGGAAAAGTGCAACGCCCCTGTCCTTCCAGGGGAACAAAATTAAAATACCCTTTGGGTTTGCTTCATGCTTGTACCTGAGCAGCAGCACGCTCAGCCGGGAGGGCTGTTTCTCCCCTGCCCCGTTCATCAGACCCAGCGTTACCATCTCAACTGGTGGGGTCCCATGGTCTGCTAACATCAGGCTGGTGCCGGCAGAAGAAAATGGGGCTTGGATCCAGGGATCTATGGTTAATCTATCTTTTCCCGTTAACTCCATAATGATCACAAGCGTGTCTATGAAATCCTTGCCCAGTAACACAGAGTACAAGCAGAGCCGACGCAACCTGCTGAAGTTTATGGGCTAACTAAATGTATTAAGCTACCCAGGTTGCTGAAAATAGATAATTGCTTCCTCCTGTACTCACTGCTTAACGTTATATTCAGATACACAATCCCAGGTGCATACGCAGACTAGAGTCTGAAAGAACAGCTTGGGTTTGGGTTTCTCTGCAGAACGAAACCAGAAGGGCTTAAGTACTCACGAAACCTCTGGGCTGGCAGAACCGGTGACTACTAACCCAAACCACAAGACTGTAAAGTTTTACTTGGAAAACTTCCACCCTCCCAAATAAAACTCCAACCGCTGGTGTTTGTACAAACTCCTGTTCATGTCATACAGGAAAACGTTAAAACCTCTGACGCTACTATGGAAACAAAAACTGCAGCAAATGTGCTTAGCTCACACTGAAAATGGTGGTATCAGCAAGCTCCACTGGAGAGACACAAGGAAAAAGTGATGTATGGGGATCTGCTGCCACGCTTCTTTTTTTTTAAATTACATAAAACTGCAAGCCTAAATATTCCGCTTCCTATTCAAGGATAAATTGTGTAATACTCCAAAAAAGGATATTATGCAATGAAAACACTTAAGAAAATAAGAAACATTCTACGTATCATAGATGATTTGCTTAAGAACAACTTTTAGATCAATGGAGGGAATTTTGAGAGGTCTAAACCACAGCATCTTGCTCATAAAGCTATTGCATCAGTTATTTTTTCCCTGTATAATCCAAGGAGAAACTAAACACACTTCACAGATTTCTGAGAAGAAAATCTGTATTACTGTGACATGCCTAAAAGCAAAAATATGTTCATAGCACTAAATAATGGAGAGACTTTGAGCATTTTATTCTACCAAATAGTAAACTGCACAAATCTGGTATTCACTTAAAATATTTCCTGCAGCAAGAACCACTGCAAGATTAAAGTGAGGATTTAAAGTAAAATTGCTTTTTGGCAGGAATGCAAACTTGCAAAGGGAAAATAAAGTCCATTTTCATCATCATAATATTTAGATGACCAACTCTTTCTCGACAACCTTTAACAAGGACTGTCACATACACCAGAGATTTTACAAATAGCAGGCTTTGAAATTTGTATTTTCCCTGCTAATTCAAAAGCCTGAAGCCATTAATTTTAATCACTGATTTTAAACAAACAAACAAACAGGCTGCCAAGCTAAACAAAATAGGGAATCTATACAAAAGTTTGTAGAACAAAACAGCTCTCAAATTAATGATAACACAAAACAGTTTTCAGACCAGCGTGTGGCCGCTCATATAACATAGCACATTTGAGTACAGAAACAAAGGTAAATTGCACGTTTTAGTTGATATTCCCAAGAACAAAAGCTGACTTTACTGATTTTCAGGGAAAAGGGTGTGAAAGAGTAGACAAACCCCAACCAAGCAGCAGGATGGTCCTGCCGGTGGCGCAGAGGCTGCTGCGATGCACTGAATAGCTTGGTGTCTGCATGCATCTTGTTCCCAACTACTGGCCACAAATTAATGCTTACCCCGCTCCGAGTTTAAGAGGGTAAAGTATTGAAAATGCAAATGTATGAATAAGTAAAAGCAGATATTGGTAACACATGAATGGCCATGCTACATGAACAGTATGACACATACAGAGCTCTTCTGCACTTACAAAACAAGAAAACAACAACAACAAAGTATTTCAAGATAACTGAATTGTAAAGCACAGAGTCTTCAGGGAACTTTAGTCCAACCTCTTTGGTCCAGCTTCCTTCTTAGTATGAAGCAGACCTCTGGCACCCAGTCCCAACGTAATTCAAGATTTTCTTGTCGCTGAAAACGGTCAATGTCCTTGGGCAATGTGCCTGCAGCTTTCTTGTAGCAAGTTCCTATATAACTTCAGATATAAAACTTAACATTTTAGTGGAACAGCAACTGTTCCTACCACTTGTCTACGAGGCAGAATAAGGAGTAAATGAATGAGATACAGAGCATCTTCTATTGCAACTCAACTACTGAATTGCTAGATAGATGTCAAATGGTTGGAACATTGTGCAGAAGGAGGAAGACCCAGGAAAGATGCGTGCATCTTGGCGTTACTCAGTCTCTACGCAACTTGTGAAAAGAAATTGGAATCCTCAGTGTCTTAGATTTACCTTTTAAATGGGCATAACCCCTGTTTCATCTCGTGGGACTAGTCTCGGGCTTTAGCAGCCCTTGAAGAACCTCACAGGGAGAAAATATGTACATAAAAACGCTCAGAAATGCCAGAAATTCTTCTATAAACCAAGCGCACTGGCTGCCCCTGCAAAAAAAGTCTCACAATTATAGTAGTAGCGAGCAAAAGCAATAGACTTTCAAGCTTGATGAGGATAAAAAGCAATTTGGTGTAAGCAGGGAGGGCAGGAATCCAGAGCGGAGCGACAGCTCCATCTAACACAACAGGAAACTGCGATTCCTTCTGTAAACACCAGCGGTGAGGTGGGAGGAAACCCAACTTCTACATAAACAGCCAGGCTGGAGCCCCGGCCCGGAGGAACGCAGCCCTGCGAGGAGGAACACGCTGTTCCCGGAGCAGCATTGCCATATTAATACAATACCGAGCCCAGGCTCATTGGAGGAGGTGACAAATTAATGGCAAGTCAGCAGCCCTCCGACAAAGATGCTCGGCTCAGGGTGGTTGTGCCAGCAGCGCTCCCCACGCTTGTACTGGTCTGTCTGGGGGATGAAGAGGGAAGGTAGGGTGCAGGCAGATAGATGCTCAGACACACGCAAAAAAAAAAAAAAAAAAAAAAGTGAAGAGCAATTCAGGACAAGGGCGAAGAATGCTGAGCTCGAAAACGTCATTAACAGTAGTCCTGTCTGAACTGGAAACATCAAGAAATGTAAGTCAGGTAGTTATGGAAAAGAGTCTGCCTGATTTCCTGCAGACAGATGAAAAGAATATTTCAGTCAACAGGTTAAAGCAGACACGGTATTCTCTTCCCTGCAGAAGGCTGAAAATAAAACAGATGAGTCAGGAATAATTTCTCCTCTCCTTTTTCCAGCCCTGCTCAGTTTACGTCCCCTCCGACTCGGGTCATCACCCTGCTCTACCTCCCATCAGCTCCACTCATCACAGGCAGAGAACCAGCAAAACAACCTCAAAACGTCTATTAAGTAACGACGACGTGGTAATTCCTATATCCTTCGTGTAACCAACAGCTGTCTGATCTTGAAAATTCCTCTTAACATTATAAAGCCATTAAGGTCTCATTTTAAGTATGTGAGAAACTTTCGCACTGCATCTTTAGAAGAAATCCCTGCTTAAGAGAGACTTAGTTTCAACTTCCAGGAACCCTGGTATGAAGACACCAGGGAATAAAACCAAGTTCTTGTTTTCATGCTTTTTAAACATTTTTTTCTCTAACGAGAAACCTAAAAAAAGCCTCTTAAGATGCAAGCCTAAAAAAAGCCTCCAAAGATGCCGCTTCTCTGCAGCTGGAGGAGGCACTGATTTCACCACTTGGCTGTGGCACGACTCTTCTTACAGTGACACAGAGATGATATGCAGAAAGACCAAATCTATAGGAAAAACTTCAAAACAGTAATAAAACACAAACCTCCCTCCTACTCTGGAGCTTTGTAACTGTGCAATACATAAATCCAGCATAACTATATCGCTAAAGCCACAATATCTACATATTGAAGAAATCCCTCAGCCTGTGACAGTATTTTCTACAGCCATCTTAAGAATCGCTCTAAGACCGTCCAGATTTGTTTTAATGTAGACATCAGAAATCAATGAGTGTGTGGGAAATGAACCTGGAGTAATGCAGACGGTAATTCCATCATCCTATTTTGGGAACTACAGAAAGGAGGTGGCACTGCCACTGGTGAGACAGCCACCGTCACACAGCGCCCTGCCCCACTGCATCTATAGTTTCTCCCTAAAGGTTAAAAGAAGAGCAGGTTTCTATTTCACTCTCTCAAATAGGCATATTTTTACACTATTTAGAGTTCTAATTATCATATTCACAGCTCCCCTATCAACATTAGCTATTTACATAGTGGCTTTTTTACCTGCACAGCTATTCTTCTTTATTTTGTGGATCATCTGAATATTTTTCGTATTTTATTTATAAGTGGTCTCTGCTTGCCCACTTTTACTGTCTGAATACAAAAGAAAACAAGGGTCAGCCAAGCTTTACCTTTATAAATAGAGGTCTACATACAGATCTCTGATACAGAATGGGCAGACATATCAATCGGTGCATATCTTGTCCTGGAAAACAGGAATGAATCGTCCCTTTAGCACCACAAATGTTGAAGTATGAGATTCCTGGGGGGGTTGTGTTTATTTTGGGGGTGGGATGGCAGGAGGGGACAGAGTAGTTTGGGTTTCTCTTCCTTATTAGTGCTCCTCGGTCCACTCACTTCTCTCCTTCTCCAAAATTACTGTCTGCAGATGCAGATTGACAGATCATCGATGCTGTTTGCAGAACGAAGCCAAAACTACAGTCTGCAAGTTTAAGAAATAGAGTAATGGAAAAGAAAAGTAATGGAAAATGGAACAGCAATGCTGGCAAGGGGCAGAAAAAATGAGCAGGGACTCATAAAACCTCACTTTGCTCTCAGCTCCGCTACTGGCGTACTGGCTGACCTTGAGCAAAGCTCTTTATCTTGCCCTGCCCTAGATTCACTATCTGTAAAATGGCGTAACGACATTGGCCTCTGGAAAACGTTGTGAGCTTCTTCTAATGCTCTGCTATGTAAACCATTTCAAATTTTAGACCATTGGATAACTTCTATGCACGGTTACTAGATTTAATGTGCATTGTCAGGAAAAATACGTGCAAATCCAATTGCTATCAGAAACGTGAAGTGTTTCTTTAATTTGATGAGCTCCATCTCATCAATATTTCTGGTAACAAGCCTGTAAAACTAGCTATAGGAACTATTCACTGCATACCCATCCCTCCCATCTCACCAAAAAGGCAGCTTTACAAGAGCGGGGAGATGGAAAGACTGAGAAACCTTGATAGAATTTGATGGGAAAAAATGACGGACACAAGAACAAGGTTTGGTTAACTAGTAACACAGAAGATTTTAACGGGGTGCCTATAGCATAGCTATGCCATGACACTCAGCACAGCCCCAGCACTGGTGCCATTAACACGCCGCTGCTCGCACCGACAGGACCAGCTACCGTCCTGGTGCCAGCCTGCGGAGTTAGTGTGCAATAAAAGCAGAGGCTAATGGATCTACTCGCACGTTACACACACGTATGTATTTTTTTTCGCAGTGTGTGTGCCTACACGTGCGCAGGTGTTTGTCTCCAGAAACAAGCTCCGGGCAGAGCACTCACAACAAATTGCACAACCCCACTGGCTTCCAGCCTTGTGCTTCATCTTATCAGCGCACCAGCGTATCTGATATTAACCCAGAAATTCAAGAGCTACTCCACCTGGCTGCCTAATTCATCTCTAGTCACTAAAATATGGTAGCCAAGATCTTCTCAATTCACTAAACTTTAAAAGAAAATAACTAGTCACCTGTGTTCTGTCTTCCAAGTTTAAGATACAAGTGCTTCCTGTTACCTACAGATAGGAGGTCAACATCATCAGTTAGTATAAGATCGATGCATTCTTTTATAGCCTTTTGATATAGGGGAGTTGAGACTTACTTTTTAGTCATATTCTTCTCTTTGAGGCAGGCGACCTGATTCGGGAATCACAATGACCTGTATGTATCCAGAAGGCAAAATAAAGTCTTTCTTTTTTTCTATATCCAGAACACAGCCTCCAAAATAATACTAGATATTCATTTGGGCCCAGTTATAAACACTGTGGGGACTTGCTGCCAAGTCCAGCCAGGGATCCTAGAGGCCCCAGCAGTTTATGGGAGTGAGGAATGACTTTATTTACAACAAAAGTTAAGTTCCACAGTACCCCAGTTTCTATTTCTAACGTTGCTTTCTTTCACTCCAAGTGCACGTAAATTCACATTTGAAAAATATTTTCCAGCTTCTCCTATTTCTTGGACGGCAGAGTCTTTCCTTTAACTGCTCAGGATAGGCTGCCTCCATCACATCCAAACTCTACTTAATAGGACTCCTTCTGCTTACTCATGGCTTTAAGTATTCCTGTCCAGTCCACAGGTACCTTTAAATTTCAAAGCCCAGAAGATGAAAGGATTGAATCTTTCCTTGTTCCAAATCTGTATTTACTGACTTGACTGTTTGAAGTCTAGAGACTACACAGAATTACTGCCGGCTCCCCGGGAAGGAAATCTAGATGTGGAGAGGGGAAAAGGTGAGCTTCTTCAGACAAACCACTTCATACAGTTCCCTCTTCTCAGAGCTGAATACTTGGCTTTGGAAGCGCTTTTTAATCCCACACTTGGGGATTGGTTCTCTTCTGGAAATATGTTGCTCTTTATTTCCATTGCCTTCAGCTGCCTCTTCCCTCCCTCCCTCCCTCCTCTTCTCCTGCTGCTGCAAAAGAGACTGAGGAAAGTCAGAAGATAACGACTTTCAGACCACCCAAACACAGCAACTGAGGGAGATGAAGGCAGCTCAAAAAAATTAACGGCACCGGAGCGCTCATTTGTGCATCCAGTTCCTCAACACCTGGTCCTCCCAGGCCACTTTTAATAGACTCGACACGTGCCAAGTAACCTGCGAAGGTCTCCCAACGTTTCTTCAGCGCACTAACCATCATCACGTGCCCGTTGTTATCTTTCGGGAAACAGCTGAAAGTCTAGTTCATAACAACAGTATCAACTTCCCTCTTGATAAATACCTGGCTCGGTTCCTGACCTTCCCAGATTTCTCAGCTGAGTTTTTCTTCCTGCCCTGATTATTCATTCCTGCAAGGCTTAGCGCTGCCAGCCCGTTAGCCCTGTCTGTACTATAGCCAAAGGAATTCAGGCAGGTCCACCTACTGCTCTCTCCCATCCTCTTCTGCATGGATCTCTCGTTCTTACGCTGTTTTTAAAGGACTCAATGACAAATGGGTTATTGACCGCGGAGGTCCTTCTCTTCTGCCAGATAATTACGCGGAGTCACTTGGATGCAATTTCACCTGGTGCATTTCAAAATACAAAGTCAGCCGTTCTGCAAGAAACTGAGTTCGAGGGATGGATTTTTTTTTTTTCTTCCCTCCCCTCCATCTCTGGAACAATGAAATGATAACGTGATGAAGAGAAATAGCAAAGCCTGTATCTGTTAGTGATACCCACCTTTCCAGAACTGAGAGTTACCCCTAAACTCACCTCCGCCTTCCCCCAAAGCAAGCAGTAATGACCTGCTTAATCTAAACTAGAAGAGCTCACATCAAACTCCAGATATGACATCATGGTGCGAGCACGCCTGTGACAGAGAAGCGTGAACCGCCTGTGACAGATGCTAGCGTGCTGAGGGCTGCTGAGGTTACTGGGATACCACATTAGACATGGTGAGCCTCATAAAAATATGAAAACATAGAAATCCGGTTCAAAAAGGAGCAGAGGAAAGTTAGGAACTGAGAGCAACCACAAGGAACTTTGTTATTCTTACTCTGGTTAAAGGCGAAAGGACAAATCCAGGTTAGTTTGTATTTTACAGTGTGAAGAGCACAACGCGGAGAGAAGGGCACACTGTCCTAAAACGCCTGCCAGCATCTGCCAGGGGAAGCGAGGAAGGGAAGGAAGGCTGGTTTAAGTTGTGTGTTGAACATCCCAAGACTTCTTCGCTTGGTCAGCGGGAGGGATTCAAGAGGACCAAAAACATATTTGCAGAAGAAAAAAGAAAACATCCTCCCAGCACACTGAACCTCATCACACAGAATATTGAGGTCTCGTCACACTGACCTCACTCCTGGGTGTGGGATGCTCTTTACACAGTCATGGTTTCTGCTCAGAGGACGTTCGCCTCCTTTCTTCGTATTTTCATCAGTACCAACCCAGCCGCGCTGCCCCGGCATGCGCTTTGCAGGCCCAAACGCCTTCTACCGACGTCTCTCACGTCCTTCACGGAAAGGGAAGATTTCTTTCGTGAAAGCTGCAGCTCGGCAGCCCTGCCCAGGCTGGCAGAGAAACGGCTCGCTGGTGCTGCAAGCGCTCATCTGCCAGAGGTTTTGATACGAAAAGCAGGGCTACGTCACCCGCCAGAGGCAGAGGGAAGATCTGCCCTGGGGAGGCTGCCCACCACCGCGGCAGGACGGGTACCACCAGTTACACCACCGGTTACACCACCAGTTACTGGTTACGCAGGAGGGGAGAGCTGGAAAGGGCGCATCGCCCCAGACGGGGACACAGCACTAATGAAAGGGGTCGATCGGCCACCGCACGGTGTGTCACCCTGCTCATCGCCCGGCTCCAGCAGAGGTGAGCCCAGGCAGGGCGCGCTTCAGCCCTGCTCCCGTCCCGTGGTTTAACCCCAGCCAGCAGCTAAGCACCACGCAGCCGCTCACTCACTCCCCCCCCACCCAGTGGGATGGGGGAGAAAATCGGGAAAAAGAAGCAAAACCCACGGGTTGAGATAAGAACAGTTTAATAGAACAGAAAAGAAGAAACGAATAATGATAATGATGACACTAATAAAATGACAACAGCAATAATGAAAGGATTGGAATGTACAAATGATGCGCAGAGCAATTGCTCACCACCCGCCGACCGGCACCCAGCTAGTCCCCGAGCGGCGATTCCCCGCCCCCACTTCCCAGTTCCTATACTAGATGGGACGTCCCATGGTATGGAATACCCTGTTGGCCAGTTTGGGTCAGCTGCCCTGGCTGTGTCCTGTGCCAACTTCTTGTGCCCCTCCAGCTTTCTCGCTGGCTGGGCATGAGAAGCTGAAAAATCCTTGACATTAGTCTAAACACTACTAGCAGCAACTGAAAACATCGGTGTTATCAACATTCTTCTCATACTGAACTCAAAACATAGCACCGTACCAGCTACTAGGAAGACAGTTAACTCTATTCCAGCTGAAACTAGGACAGGCGTGCGAAGTTTTTCTTGAGTTCTTTAAGACTCACGATTCCCATTTTCCATAGGAAGACATCCCCCTTATGCATACACAGAGCCAGAGCAACCTTCCCCCGCCTCTGCCGCATCCTCTCATAAACACGCCCGGTATTTGAACAAATGCACAGAGAATCACTGAAGGACAAAAGCAGCACCGGGAGCGGACTGTAGAGGATGAAAATTGAAAAAGACAGAAAGTTTTACTTTATCCGAGATACACAATATTGTACTTGACCAGCTACTAAAACGATGTGAAACTTAACAACAAAGAAGTGCTTTCCAAACACTTCCCCTGCATCCCCATTCCCTCGTTTCCCTGGGCCGTTGCACGGTATTCACCGATTTATGTAGATATGTTGCTATGAAAGCATAAAAATATTTTACCAAAGGTAACTCCATCTCTAGGTAGCAAAAACACTCCTGGAAATGAACTCAAAATAAAATTAAAAATTAACGACTCTAAGGAGTCACATATTAGGCGGTGGCTTTTCAAAACAGTGGTTCAATCTGCCTCCAGGGAACAGCGCTTTACAGCCTACTCTCCATTTCTTTTCATTTTAGGTTCTTTACATATGAAAAAAAGCTTTGCTTTCAGCAATGTTTGCTCTGGTCTGGGGATAAACATGTGCTCCTGGTCAGCTTCTCTAGCACCTTCCTTTTGTCCCTAGCGATACAGAAAATAAGCATCATTGCAACCAGAGGTGCAACAGGGCAAAACGATTGTCTGGACGTACACATGATGTATCCACTACAGTGGAGTTTTCCTATACAAGACCTATATGCAGCCTATGCATTTTCCGTACAACGTACCGGAGGCACGTTTTACTCTCCAGCTCAAACACAGCCCGAATTCTGCAAATGTTCAGCAGAGAAGACTGAGAGAACAGTATTGGTTTCGTGAACCGAGAATAAAAATCACAAGGCATTATGTTATACTGGAGATCAGGAAACTGTAGCGTGAAAGCTTTAATTGTCTCCAACGTCAGTAAATGCCAGCAATGTTCCACAGAGCACAACGCAGCTTTGAAACTGAGGAGAAAAGCAGCAGTACAAAAAATCGATTGTATCGATACCAAAGTTGTAAGTTTGATCTGTAATGCAGAATCAGTATTTTGCCCAAGCTGAACATACAGTCGCTATGCATCAGAATATTCTTCTGCTGGAGAGATGACGACTAGATCTAGAAAAAGATTTGCTTTCAAAGAAAGAAGTGCAGAAACAGTACAACCTAAACCAAAAAAACCCCAATCCTCAGTGACACACCGCTGACTTACTACTAACTTCAGAAATAAAGGCTTAATTCACGCTCATTTTTACGTATCACCCCCTAAACGTGCCGAACGGCTTAGAAGCAATATGCAGCCTTAGCTTAGAAGGTTTAAGCCAGCCTGTGTCGGGGGCTGCATCTTGTACAGGTCATCCCCTGTTCATCCCCAGCACGGTTTTGCCTTGCGGTGCCGCATCCCGCCCTCATCATTCCTGCAAGACTGAACACTTCAGCGGGCAGTTCACTCCGGCAACTCCATCTGCAGAGCCACAGTTTCATAACCCAGCAATGTGTCTTTACGTGGTTTACAAATAATTAGCATCCGTCCTGCGGCTCCGAGTACACTCCGGTTACGCCCGACTCGACCAAAACAACGAAATAATAATAATAATACTGAAGGAAAAATACTACTAGTTATATTGTTACCTCTCGACGGCCACTCCCATCCTCCTCCCAAAAAAAAAAAAAAAAAAAAAACCCTCACCAAAACCCAAACAAACCCCAAAGTCAGCTGAACACGCTGTTTAGTTACAAGCATCCCCCTCTCCAGCGAATCTATTATTAATAATCAGAGCGCATCTGCTAAAACGGGCAAAGGCGGCCAGCTGCCCGCTCTGCCGACGCGGACACGCCGCACTCATTCGCTGCCCCCGGGTTTTTAACAGCTTCTTACATTCCTGGCTTTATTTCCCGGGGCATTTCTCCGTGACAAAGCGCCTGGGTGGGAGGGAGCGCGCTCAAATATTTCTCCAAACTTTGCCGGACCCGGGTCCTCGTCCCTACCGACTTCTGGAGCTTTGCAACCAGTTCCCCCCCCCGCCCACCCCAGTTTGCACGGCTTCTCTGGGGGGGGGGGGGGAGCGTTTAAAGTTGGCCATAGGGCTGTTTTTCCCCCTGCCGCCCGGCAGACGAAGACAAACAGCGCATTCTTGCTCTAGTTTCTCACTGGACTCGGAATACCAAACCGGAGCCAAGGCCAGCCCTTTTCTTTGGACCTCACCGACCGGGAGCTGTTCGCCTCCCTTCCCCTCTCCCGAAAAAGGGACGCACCGGCGGGGGGGGGGGGGGGAAACGCGGACCGAGGGGGACCTCACCCGCGACGACGGGACCAAGCCCCGGGGGCCGGGACCGCACACAAACCCCCCCCCCCCGTCCCCGTCCCCCCCGCCCCAGCCCGGGCTGTCTGCCCTTACCCTGCCCGCAGGCTCCGCGCTGGATGGCGATGACGGGCGGCTGGCGGAGGCGCTCGGCGCGGCGGCTGGCGGCCCGCAGCTGGCAAGGGCTGGCGTAGGTAACGGCGTCGCTACCGCAAACCGGCTCGCTGCTGGAGCACACGCAGCGCCCGGCGGCCGCCCGTTTGCGGACGGTGGCCGAAACCGGCACGCCGCCGGGGGTTACGACGCATTGAAGCCCCTCACCGCAAGGCGGTCCCCCCCCCCCCGCCGCCGGGCCCGCCGCAGGGTTCGCCCTCCTCAGCCCCGCAAACGCGGCAACAACCGCAGCCGTCCAGCACGGCACCGCCGGGGCAGGAGGAGGGCAGAGGCGGGCACCGGGACCGCTCGCAGCGCTCCGGGCAGGCGGGCGGCGGGGCGGCGACGGCGGCTGTGGCTGTGGCGGGCAGCAGTGCCGCCAGCAGCAGGCTCCAGCCCCACAGCGGCATGGCGGCGAGGAGAGGCGAGGCGAGGAGCGGGGCCGGTGAAGGGCGGCGAGGCGGGCGGGCGGCTTTTAGCCGTGGGGCGGAGGAGGGGGGGGGGGGGGGGGGGACGTGAGGGGCGGGCGGCGGGGCGGGGCGGCGGGAACGGCCTCCCACGGGCCGTGACACCCCACCGGGGCCGTGACACCCCCCTGGACCGTGACACCCCCCCCCCGGGGCCGTGACACCCACCCCCGGGGCCGTGACACCCCCCCACACCAGCCAGACCCACTCTCCCCCCCACCCCCCCGCCTTTTTGGGGCAAATTGAAGGGAACTGGTAAAACTTGGCCGCGGGTGAAGCCGCGGAAAGGGGGATGCGGAGGGGGTGGGGTGGGGCTGGGCACTCTTCCCCACTTCAGGAATTACGGGAAAGGGGCATCGGAAGAAGTAAGGGGGCGGTGATTTCTCTGGGCGATAAGGCGGCGGGTGGAAGAGCAGATAAGGAGGGCAGGGCCGCCAGCCGGTCCCCCGGTAGGAAAAGTGAAACGGTCCATGCAAATGTATGCAAATGCACGGCATCCCCGCCGGGAACGCCCGGTACTCCCGCCTGCGGCGGTGTGAGAAATTCCCGGCGCAGGGAGGAGGAGGAGGAGGAGGAGGAGGAGGGGGAGGAGGAGGAAGGCAGCTCCTGCTCGCCCCCTCGCTGCTCCGGAGGTGCTCGGAGCCTCAGGGCAAGGTGGGTGCTAGCAATTAGCACAAGGTTAATCAGCCGGCAGAAAAAAAAAAAAAAAAAAAGAAAGAAAAAAAAAAAAAGGCTGATCCAATTTGTCTGGCAGCTGTGCAACCGCCAGCACCTATAGACAGAGGCCTTCTCGCCATATGCTCTTTTAGCACGCGCAAGGCAGTTTAATCACACACAAGCACCTTCCCAGAGAACAAGACATCATTTCCAAAGCTAGTAGGGAAAGGTATAACAAGAACTAATAGCTGGAAATCGAGCACGGCCGATTTTTCAATTACAAGCCGATTAAACTTTTGAAAAGACTACCAACCTGTAATTATTTAAGTGTATCTTTATCAGGCACCCGATAACCAAGGGCCTAACGAACTTTACAAACCATTAGGCAAGATGAAATGCTGTTAACTGTTAAGATGAGCTGCGACTAAGAAACTGAGGGTGCCAGGGACTACATTCATACAGAAGGATACAAACTCTTTTCCCTTACAAAAAGTGGAATAATCTTTAGCAAGGAGCCACCAGAGCAGGTGGAAGCACAGCATCCCAAGTGTCAGAATTCAAACCTAATTGTTCCAGGGAACAATATAAAAATCTCATCAAACTGTGACCACAAACCCACAAATGTGCAAAACTTACTTAACTGCTTGGTGTAGTACCTGAGGGTGGGAAACCACGTAGACTCTAACGTTGCCAGTAAAAGCTCCAGTACCAACCCCTTACATCTGCTGTTACATCCAGTAACTCCTATGCTGTGCAAGAAAAGAGATTTCAGGAGAATTACTTCACTTCTGAAGTGACCAAAATAGTAAAGTAGTAATCTGGAACAACTCACAGCAAAAATTCCTTAGTGTTAAAATCATTACAGTGTTAAAAAGTCTAAGAAAAAGCTCAAAAATGTTTACAATTTTAAATATTTTTAAAATATGTGTGTATATATATAAAAAATATGGATAGATACCATGGTAGTGTTTCCAAATTATTTATTGTTTATTGGCTACTTTTAATAAGCTTTGGGGTTTCGGGATTTTTTTTCCCCCTTTTAAACAAAGACAAGTCTTTAAGGAAAGATGAACAGTTTCTAGGAAAAAAAATATATAAGTCCAGAAAAGATCTTATAAGCTCCTATTTAGAAGCAGAAAGAAAATATTCAAAGACCAGTGAATTACTGTGGGGTTTAGTCCTACCCCGCCCAGAAAGGCTATCTGCTTTTCTATCACATTACCTTTGTCAGGTAACTTACTGTTTGAAGCTGTTGGAGCCTTATCTCCCTAGGTAGGAAAAAATCACAGGTAGTGGGAAAGCTCCTTGTTCAGTCGTCCTCTCTCCATGGATGTCTGTGTCTTTTTTAGCTTGGTATCCTTTGACATCGGTCATTCTAGGGAGCAAAGGCAAGGCATGAAGAGAGGCTCAAAAATAGATTAACAAAAGCCCTTTTGACAGAACCCCCCTCAGAATAGTTATAATTTAGTAAGTCAGTACCCTAGTTCAAAACCTAAATAAAGTGAATGCATCCTTGCCTCAAGAAAGGAGTTATTAATCCATGAAAGTATAAAGTGGTTACTTAACTGTTCATCTTATAAAGTTTGCAAATCTTCAGCTATATATATAACTACTTCAAGAACTACTGCAAGTTTATGGTGTTCTCGCACAGAAGCTTGGAATTATATTTATCTTTTCTGTGATGTATGATTATTTTTTTGCACAAATCAGCCAGCACTATCACCTTCAACCTCTTTGACAGACTACTGAAGACCTGTGATACACTAGCCAATATTTTTTCTTAAATAAACAGAACAGAAAAGGGAAGTACATTTGTTGATAGACAGATAAGGGTTAAACACTGCAGAGGAAATAAAATATATCCCAAGGTCTTAAGTGAAAACCATCAATTAGCAGTTGACTTCTAATTAATTAGCAGAGACTAGTATTGAGGACCTTCTGCTGTTATGTGTTTTGTTTCTTAAACCAGGTAAGGATGGGAATCTTAATCTGAGTATTAAAATATAATTTTTTTTATAATACTGTTATAGGTTTCACATGGGTGCACACACAACTGAAAATAAACACCTCACTTTCCAGAATAACCGAGATAAGTCTTTGAGGGTTTCATAACTTAATTTACTGACAAATATATTTGTTAATTACCCATCTAATCTGCGTAGAAGTGCATTACACCTGAAAGGCGCTGTAAACCCAGAAAGAATTATTTCTGCCCCATCGTAATGTTTTCACACAGAATGGCTGTCCACGCCAGCAGACATTTATCAATACCCAGAGAGACCAAAACTGTGGTCTGAAAAATACTTACACTTGAGAGACTTGCTAGTAAAATATTTCATCTCCTACTTTTCAAAGGGAACTCGACGATAGGAGGCTGCATCTAGAGATCACATGCTACAAATTCTTCTGAAGGTATGAAAGTTTGGCTACTGCTGTCGGCGATCCAGAATTTGCCCCGACATTCAGCCTCAGCCCTCCTCTCAGTAGGGGTCAGGACAGAAGAGAACAGCCTTTCCCGCAGCATGACCGTATGCTTTATATTACCTATTACGAAAACAAGTTTTCCTGGATGCCTGTGAAGATGTTTGCCACGTCACCCAAGATGTATCATTTACTGCCTTTGAAATTTCAGTTTCACAAAGCAGCAAAACACCTTGTATTTAGAGAGCTGCTACCTCCAGTGGTTTCCTTTCTTATGTTGCTACCGCACAGGGGGGTGCCGAGGAGGTGGCTTTGGAGTAAGCACCTGGGCACACCTGGGAAGGGTGGGAAGCAAGGAGCAAGTAAAGGATGGAAAAAAAAAAAAAAAAAGAGTACACTTGGCAGGAGAAAAAGGGGTGAGTGTTACAGTCTGGGTCTAGAAGGGTCCTGGCCAGAAAAGAGGTTTGGGGAAGTTTGAGATGACCAGAATGCCTATATTCTGAGCAAACTTAAACAGCTTGGACTTCGCAGAAAGCTTTTCTAGGTTTATTATGACTGCGTTATCGTTTTGCTTCGTTCATTAATGGCTTTCTCCCAGATTTTCTAGGGGAAAATTTATGCTGTCCTAAATACTTTTGGCCAGGGTGTAACACCCCTACCCCCACCCCCCAAAACCCCAGGACTTCTCTACTTTGCAGGACTTCTCTGTTTTGTTAAACAAATATTTACTTTTTTTTAATTAAAAAAATAAAAGCTTTTAAAAAACATGCTGGATTCATTGCTACATACAGAAAAAGTGCCATTACTTTGAAAGAGAATGGCTGCAAACCAGGGAGTTTAAAACTGCGTACTCTTTTCCAGATGTGAATTCAGCCCTGGTGCTTGACAAGCATAGCTGCTGGCATAATTTACAAAATAAATGAATGATCAGGGTGTCTTCTATAAAGCCTCACAGGAAACCAAGCAACTGCCCCAAGAAACAATTGCTAATCTGAACAAATTAAATATGTCTTTGTATACACGTGTTTTTTTTCCCCTCGATGTCAGAGGGCAATCCTACAACTAGGAGTACAAGTATTACACTACAGGCAGGGACTGTAAAACAAGCGTTGAAGCTTCATAAATTACTTAATTTATAGAAAAGGAATGCACTGCTATGAAAACATGCAGTTGACACCCACCTGTTGAGAAAAGATATTACTTAGGTGTCCTGATGTGCTTAGTTATCATCAGGAGAATGGGGGCATTAGGAATGTAGTCCAACAGAGTGGTTTAAATTCTTAAAAGATGCGTTCACTATGCATAGATATGCAAAATTACAGTGTCATTTTAAATGTAAATCCCTAATTACAGTGTCAAAGGTACCACTTTGAAGAGCAATATTCGACTACTACTACACCATTACACAGTGCCTTTACAAATGAGTACCAGGTTCTTTTTCTCAGAGAGGTTGCACAGAAAATCTGAAGCGAAAAAACAAAGCAGACATTTGGGACATGATTCAGTTAGAATAGGACTCAACGCTTAATTTTTCCAGAGAGTAGCCTTCATTACTTCAATGGAAGATCTCAAAAGCACCTTTAGCAGCTTACTGGCTTGGAGCATCAAATAGTTATATAGATTGTGGTCCAAAATACAGATGAAGATACTAAAAAAACTGATAAAAGGTAAAACTATACATAGCACAGAGAGCTTCTATTTTTTTATTTCATTTTAACTTTTAGACTAAAAATGCTCTGTCCAAATTTCCCCTTCTTTCATTTCTTCCCTCTCCCCCACCTCAGATTAATATGGAATCTTTATAAGAACAGTAATATTTCTGACCCACACCTTCAGAGTGCGCCTTTTTGATGTGCTCACTAATTTCTCCATCCATTATAATATAGACTTCCTATAAAGCCTAAAAAAAAATTAGCCTTTGAATATCAACATTTTCTACTAATACAGCCATTTTTATGACGGCGATACCCTGTGATGCCACACGCACTTTTAACTCATTTCTGTATAGAATTTTGACTTCTGAACATATATATGCAATTGCAAAACCTCAAAGCCAAAAAGTAAAATTATTAAAATGGCAGCTCAGTTAGTAAAGAACAAAGTTTCAAACTGGTTTGGTCCCCTTCAAACTGTAGACCCAATTACCCTGCTCTACCTCCAAACTCTTTGTCTCGCATTACTTTGCCTACCAAAAGCAGAGACAGTTCCCTTCCAGTCCAGTAGTTGAAGAGACTGTACTCCCATGAGACATTTTAAAGGTCCTTCTGACCAGCTGCATCGCTCTAGATAACCAGTTTCCAGGTACGTTCCAGAAATTTTAAACTGCAGTAATTGAAAGTCAGCTAGCTCAGCTCCAGACCTCTTAGTACAGAAAGTTACTGCCTTCCACTGCTAGACATAGGCACGTCTTTCAAGCAATAATTACTGTTTTCAGCCTGCACATTTTATACAATCATCTAACATACATATATACACATAGATACTTGCTTCTCATTCAAAAAAGGCTACTCTTATGAGACTGAATTACTATCTAGCTATTAGCAATAGGTTTCTCTTGTACTGGTTTATCACAGGAAAACATCAGAAATGTCACTGATTTATTTTGTTAATGCTGGGGTTTGAGTTTTGCTACTTCAGAGAATTTTCATACTACGAAGTGTCAGTTCTTCAATTTCTTCCGTTTCAAGTATTTTTTACTATCCTCTGATTGCCTGTAATTGCTTTCCACAGTCAGTAGCATCACGAAAAGCTTCACGCTTTCATTATTCACTGGACAAGCTAACAGATTATTCACTTTTTTCTTATAACATCATAGCTTCCTCAGGAGTAAATCAGTATTGTAAACAAAAGCTGCAGGGAGAAAGGGATGTTTGGTTTTGTCTTCAACCAATTTGCTGCCACTGTTATTCAAAGCTTACAAGGAGCAAGAGTTTAAAACAAACAAACAAACAAACCAACCAACTCTGAGTAGTCCTGTGACTTAAAAACTGCAGTTTCAAGATGGATTTTTAAGATTCAGAAATATACTTAAAAAGTAAATGCCTGACTTGAGTCTCAAGTTTTAAAGCTAGAGCACGACCTCTAGGTGGTGCTGACATCCTGTTATTCCATGAGGTTAAGGCACATGCCAGTTTATTAAACTACGTTCTGCCCTTTGGCAGTTACCTTCAGGCACGTGGACTGCAGAATTAGCAGTTACAATTTCTGTAAATTTTTTATTCTAACACAGTGGGTTTAAATCTATAACCACAAAAAATAACTCAATCCCCTCTTCAGTAAAGGGGCAACAGCAAGCACACAGCAAATGAAAACATGCAAGACAGCAGGGAGTAAGACAGAGCACCCAAGTCATTTCAGTGACCACAGTTCAGGTCTCAACTGGCTGGGAAAGGTAACTAAGATTTTTAGGAAAATAATTAGAGGATCAAAAAGTTGAAAGCTAAACAGCAGAGATGCATGCGGTAAGATAGAACTAGAAACGGTATTTTCAGCTCCTTTAAATGAGTTTGAGTTGCAGCCAGTAATTGCATTTTACTCTCACATTTATTACTAGGAAGAATAAACTGCATCGCTGTACATGGATTAGTATCTAACTTGGCGTAGCAAGGACCTTACTGAAACTTCAACTCTGTACTGCCGCAATTGGGCTGCTTTTGGAACTTAGTGATGTTAGGATAAAACTGAAAATGTCTAGTTTAAATGGAGATGGGCTACCAAAGGTACAAGTGTATACACATTTCATACCAACTCTGGCCTGTGGTGCAACTGGTTAAAATGGAAGCTTCAAGACACTCAGTGCAGTGACTCTTCTAGAAGTCGTATGTTACAGAGTAAAAAGTTGGGGCCAACGGCATGCACATTTTGATACTAGTTTAACTGGAGATGTGTACATACCTGGAATAATTCACAGTCAGAAGATGTCGCAGTCAAACTGGAATTTGGGTAACTGTGTACAGCATATATAAAATACCTTATTCAATTACTGTTCTTTATCTGAAGCTTGCGTCCCATTGAGACAGACCGATTAAATGTCCTGCTTCACAAAAGGGAAAAACAGACTTGAGAAATGCAGTCACTCAAGTGTGATGATGTCACACTGTCTACCACACAGACAGTGAGGTGCTTCCAGATGTCATATAGGTGCCGTTATTTCAGGAAAGCATTTTTGAGGGAGAACCTTTCTTATGCAATGGTATAAAACCAGAAGAGTGCATGTTACATTTTGTCCTCCTGGGGTGTTTTTTTTACCCTTTCAGATGGTGCCTGAGTGTTTCCAAATGGTTAACTTGACATTACTATGCATCACCTCTTCCCTTCCATTGATGCAAAAGAAACCTGATCGATTTCCCTTGCATAACATGTAAAAATTCCACAGAAGAAACTGAGAACAGTAAAAGAAAGACAGCTCATTCTGTTAAATTTCTTTCTTAGGCTACACAATCTGATCAGATTTGAAGAATTAGAAAGACGTTAGAGCTGGATAAAAGATAATCTGACCTCTTCTATGCTAAAAAGGAATATATTGTTCTGATAAAATATTTAACACGGTGCAAGGAAACTCAGTCAGATGTATTTTAAGTTACCCAAACTGATTTATTGACAATTTAAATGTGACATATTTACAGCACTGTTTCTAAAATAATTTAACAATTTTCATAGATTTATAAAAGTACTGATAAATAGGAGACCCTGACAATTACCAACCACAAATATTTCCCTGTGCTACTGAACTACAACAGTAGTTCTTTTCTTTTTTCTTTTTTTTTTTTTCCTCTTTTTGTAAGTCCCATAATGGAGCTGCTTTACCTCCACCCAATGTGTAAAATTGCCAATACCAAAATATAATAAAATGAACATGCAGTGTGAAAGCTGTACCAGAGCAAATGATTTCAGATGTTAGACTACAGTAAAAATATTTCAATGCAAAGTGTCTTCCACACAGAATGTATTTATGAAAAAATAAGCTTTTAAAGAGCTATTGTTTTATCTTTATAGAAGTTAAAACCTACAATACTAGTACAGACATTTACAGTAACTTCCAATTCTGTGGTAGTTTTCACATATATCTAAAGAGTCAAACAAAACCAGTAATTTACAAACACCACTGCCTTAAGACAGTGGTTAGTTAGCTTATGGATAAAAAAAAAAAAAAGGTGCTGATATAATTTAAAGTTTTGAAATTAGATGGTATCTCATTCTTATGACACCAATTATTCTATCCTTGGATCAACAAATTATTGTGGTAAAGCCATCCATATCTCTCAAGCAGGAAGTCAGTTTGGAAGTTGGAGAGAAGATGGACTTGTATGGTATCTATCTTAGGTTCCAGTAGACAAAAAAAAAAAGTATCGCAAAGCTGGACAATCTGAATCACAATAAGCAGCAGCATGAGATATTTGTGGGGTTTTCATTAAAGCAAACATTTTTCAAAAATGATGAAAAGTACACAATCTAATCCAATACTTGAAATGTAAAGGTTTTCATTTGCATCACTGAAGCCCCATAACACAGTGTACACAAACAACTATTCATTTTTTAAAAACATATTGCACAGCTAGTAGGTGCAATACCAGAACACTGGTATCCCTAGCATAAGTCTTCTATTTTAAATAGCTGTTTCAAACTACGCTATTCAGAACAACTCCAAGCCAACGTTCAAAACCATTAAGAATGGTTTGTGTACATAACTAATTCAAAAGTGTTTCAACAATGTGAGAAAAAACACAGGCACTTAAGATTATTAGTGCACCAAAAGTTATAGGCCACAATTGCATGACTATGAACAGTTCAGTACCAATAATGACAAGACTAAACGAGGAGGTCTTCCACTGATCAATATAGAAACAAGAACTGTTCACAAAGCACTGATAAGAAAACCATTCTCAAAACAGTAATCAAACGATACGTTTAAACATTTAAAAAAAAGATTGCTGCAAAGCCTAATGTAACACAATATAAACCCTTACTTGGTTCAAAAGATCTAAAGTGTCCAAATTTGAAAGTCCAATTTCTCTTCTCCCCCCTCCAAAACACCATTACATGCAGTCCATTAAAATCCAAATGTGCAAAAAGTTATAACCCACCTTTAGGAGTGCATCAAAAATAGGCTGACTATTCAAAATATTATTTTAGTGGAAATTTTACAGCACCATAATTAGAATTCCAAGGGAGTTCAGAATTCTTGTTCTGATAACAAATCAGTTGACACTGTTGATCCTAAAGAACAGAAGAAACATTTTCTGCATTTCCTGGTATCTGAAAGTCATGGAGAGAAACAATTCTCATCTATGCCTAAAACCTTACTGTAATTCAAAATGAAATTAAATAATCACATTTGTTGGCAGTAAGTTCTCCAGAATATAACATTAGTTGTAAATTTAGTAAATTTGCCAGATTAGGAATGACAAATTGCTGGTACCTTGCTTACTTGCAGAAGTACTTTTTTGTTTTTGTCTTCCTCCCCCCCCCAAATTGTGCAGTTGGGCCCCTCCCTAGTAAGTGATTTACTGTCAGGCTTTGAGAAAACGCGTAAGGTCCATTTCTGACCCTCAGCTGAAAGGCAATATACAAACATATTATATATACACATGTGTGCAGAGAAACACACACATACATATATAAAAATCAGTGTTCCGGTTTTTTGTTCTCATTTCCTATAATTTTCTTTGGTTAAAAGTCCGAGCAAGGAAATCAGAGGACCGAACAAATGGATCATTCTCCAAACACTTCCATCACTACACATCACTAACTGGAAGGCTTGCATCATCCAGATCCACAAGGCCAGGATCCTGTTCCTGAGTGCCATTTTTACTTTGGGGTTCCAAGAGGCCCCGTTCAGTCACTTTGGGAGCTGATTCTCTTGGAGCGACAACCTGGATCTTGTAGCTCCCTGGCTTGGCCTTGGTAAAAGATTCGTGAAATCCTCGCTTCTCCAAGGCAGGGTATTTGGCGTGAGGGTTTGGGACCAGAGGGCTGCCGTGAGCGGCTGTGGAATGTGAGGTGGCTGGGGCTGGGACGGCAGAACGGAGAGCATGGTTGGGTTCGGAAGAAGACTCGGTATGCTCCTGGAAAAGAAGAGCACACGTCAGAAGAAGTAACTGACATAATGTTGGAAAGATGCAATTTCAGATTTCACTCAGAAAAAAAATTCAAGGCAGAAAATACACAAAGCGAAGCATCAGCCACAGCAGCAGGAGGCAGGTGCTTTCTCAAGGTAGTGTATTATTAAATGTGAGCTTACAGCAGTATGTGACAGCAACATCAGTTTCTTCATTTGAGGAAATTAAATTTCTCAAATCAAGCTCAGCGTCTCTTTAGACTTTATAATATAGTCCAGCAAATTGAGGCTTCTCATTTTACTAAGATGCTAAGTAACCTTTTGAAGATAACACTTTAAAGGCCATCGAAAGTGACATCTTTCCAAGAGAAAAACATATTCAAAGGTATTCATATACATCAGGCACTCGTATCCTAAATCCTGAAGTAATGCACATGTTACAGTTCCCTCTTCTTGGGGTACCAATCTCCCGAATTGTTCCAGGGACCAAACAAAAATAGTAACTATTTTATGCTATCAAGACTATGTAACAATTTCCGAAGTTAATGGAAACTGATCTTTAAGCTATTCCTTCTAATTGTCATTATTTTCTTGTGTTTATTATTAACTGCCATTCTGTTGACCTTTACATAACTCTATTAGATTGATACTGTGAAAATTATCTTCCACCATTTACTCAGTGATAGAAAGAAGTTCCCAGACTACCTAGGAATGATTTATGTCTAAAGCATAGGCACAGAATGCCATTTTAGATGTCCTAGGTTATCCTGCCTGACCTCCAGCTGTATCTCCCGAACAAAAAATTCCTCAGGTTCTTCATCGTATCTATCAGTCCTGTAAGGATGTCTCACATACCTAAGGATATCTAAACCAGCGCTGGATACAGTGTTAAATGATATGATCAAAATGATGTGCGATGATGCAGTGAATACTTCCCTTTGCATGCATTAGGAGCTGCAGCTGCTGCCACTTCTGCCATCACCAGTGTTAGTACGTGAACTAAAGAAATCTGCGAACCCATGTGCGTACACAAATCAAGTCACTTTTCAAGCACATTTGTTAGCAAAAAAACCATCACAGATGTGTGTCCAAGATGCAATTATACATCCTAAATGAAACATTTTTTCACAGCAGTTTTCCAAGCTTCTTTTCGAATGCTATGACATGCATTCATAAATTTAATCATAATGGATTCTGCCAAGTACTACTGTATTTCTTTTTGTAAATTAACTAATATCATTGGGTGAAGGAGCTGTGCAACTTTTTTTGGACTTCAGTTTTGTGTTCAATCTCAGTGAAGTATTTCACATTTTTTACATTGCCTTATTTCATACTTGACCTGATACTCCACTTTAAGAAAAATATTTGATTTAGGAGAACATATGATTCAGCGATTTCCCTACTATCCTTCTTATTATTAATAATTTTAGTTCAACAAATAGGACAAAAATAAGGGATATTAGGACAAGGTCTCTATAATAAACTTTTTGCTAAATTGAACTGAAGGATGCTCAGATTTTACTACCCACACTGACTGTAATTTCACAGTTAAGAGACTATGCTGCTGCATTACTCCTAAGGTGTACTGCTTTGAACAGCGTACCGATTATACATTATAATGCTTCTACGTTTGAACTAATAATTTCATGCAGAGACTTATAAGCCATGCAAATCAGGCTACAACATTATCCTTCCAATTACTAGAGTTACGACGTGCATTTTTTGTGTGCACGCATCTGTATTAGTTTGTGGGTAGCTTAAATTTAATTTTGCTTTTGCGCAGTTTCAAAAAAATGTAAAGTAAAATGGAAATATGAACTCTCATGCAAATTATGTTTAATACTTTCCTATTAAAATGACATCACATAACTTACGTTTAAACATATACTATGCTTTGAAGTATAAATACATGTTTTTGCCATTTTTAATTTCCAATTATTTTAAAAGTAAGAAAAAACAGTGCAAACCTGTAAGCGAATGATACAATTTATGAGTTAGTTTTCAGTAATGGTAATGGCAACAGGTAGCATTATTTTTAGTTTTTTATAGTGCAAATTAGTCTCTAGTCCTAGCCCTCCGTTAAGAAGGCAAGTTTACATGAGAGCCCACATACGTGCTGCATTCACCAGTTCTTGATGTATACCTCTGTATACAAGGATTCGACAGCCTTCTGGCCTGCCGCATCTGGAACACAGTGCAAAGCTAAGATTAGAGTAACCTATACTTGGGGAAAGAAGAGAAGAGAGGGGAAAAAGAAGTGATGCAGACAGTAATAGCTAGATTGCTCAGTTAGCCCCACAAAAAAAGCATACACAAGGAAGAGTTATCTGCATATTTTCATTCCCCCAAAAAGAAACAAAATTTCCGATAGGAAATTTTATTTAAAAGCATGAAGCAGCTCCCAGCTGCAAAAAATAACTGAGAGCTTAGATTGAATTAACAGAAACACAGTATCAATGCAAATGTGTAGTCAAAAGCCAGACTTCAATTATCAGATTTCAGATTATGGGGGTAATGATATATTCAGCTTATTACAAAACATCCCATAGCCAGAAAATGAAAACCATAGCTTGCAACATCTGAACCGTAAAGTATTCCATGTTAAAACTGGACATACTTGGAGACACTGTGACACTACAGTAACGTTCACTGTTCACAAGTTAATGTACTTTGTACTGAACATCTAATACAGTTTAAATGCAAGTATCTATGAAATGTTGGCATCCACATGGCTTCACAAATATTAAGATTTGTCACAGTGCCTCAGTTCAGTAATGCTAGATGGTGTTCACACTACGTTTCCAACAGCAAAAACTAATTCATGCGAGCAGAGATCTCTTAGAGAAGTTACTTTAAATTTGAATCTGTATCTGCAATAGAATAAGTTATCAACAACAGAGAATGACAATTTAGTAGCTAAGAGCTGTTAAAAACAAATCAGGATATCATAATTTGACTGCAAAATTCAGCAATTAGCAGGAACACCTCGCAGGAATTAGAAAGTTTCAATTTTACTCCCAAACTAGTAGTAGTGACAAAGATCACGCTGAACTCAGAAGATATTTTTTTTTCTAGGTTAGCACTTGCATTATCCATGTGTTCAAGACAATACAACGCACATAAAGTTACATACAGATAAGACTAAGATAAGTGCTCAATTAAAAACGCGAAGTATTTTATGCCAGTCTGTATGAAAGTTCATGCAAAGGTGCTGCATTACTACAGGACAGGATAGAGGACAGGCGAAAGGAAAAAACAACTAGAACTTCATGTGCACAAATGAGTATCAACTAATCACATTTTCTCTGAGGTTCAGAATAACATACGGAAGCTGCTGATCTTCCAGGTCCCCGCTGTGCTACAATGGCCCCAGAAATTGCTTTTATCCAACTGTGCATGTCTTCTGGACTGTCCGCCTGGATCAAACAATATGCATTACATTTAACATAATCAACTCTCAACTTTCCCGGTGTCCTGACCATCTGCATAAAAATGACAGCCTTACCCTACTTTAGTGGTCTGTTATTTAAAGCCTTAGGGACTTCCATTTCTTAAACCAGACATTTCTTAAAATCGTACCCTGAATTTACTATTATTATGTATATGGTTCTATAAAATAATAAGCAAGAAATAAGTATTTTCGTACTATTTGCATATTCTAGACTCAAATTTTTACTTTCAGCAAAATAAAAATCAAATGCCCACAGAAATTCTTACAGGAGATCTGCCGACCCCTCGTAGCAGACTTTGGTCAATGACATAACTTCTGTACTTCTCAGTCACTGTTGCACTTCACTTCTATGAGGTATTTACTGAAGAGTTACAGTCAAATAAAAATCAGTCTCTGTCAGGGGTCAGCTGAACATTTACTTAGAACAACAATCCAACGAAGATGCAATAGATTAACAGTGAATACCAAGGGTGTACGTATCTGGGATAAAGACAGATAAAAAGCTAAAGCTATCTCCTAATTAGGTTGCAGCTTTATTAAACTAGCACATCCACCCAGCAAGAAATATCTGCAACATGTCACTCAATTATGTTCTGCTATAGGACAGCTCAAACTCAGCATCTGGCACCACTGCTTGTATTGGTATATTGGGCTGGCATGGCAAGATTTTGGTAGCGGGGGGGCTACAGAGGTGGCTGCTGTGAGAAGCTGCTAGAAGCTTCCCTCATGTCCAACAGAGCCAATGCCAGCCGGCTCCAAGACAGACCCGCCGCTGGCCAAGGCCGAGCCCATCAGCAATGGGGGTAACTCCTCTGGGAGAACGTATTTAAAAAGGGGGAAAAAAAAAACCTGTGCAACTGCAGCCGGAGAGAGGAGTGAGAAGATGTGAGAGCCCCAGCCCTGCAGACCCCCAGGTCAGTGCAGAAGGAGGGCAGGAGATGCTCCAGGCGCCGGAGCAGAGATTCCCCTGCAGCCCGTGGTGATGAAGACCACGGTGAGGCAGGCTGTCCCCCTGCAGCCCAGGGAGGTCCACGGGGGAGCAGATCTCCACCTGCAGCCCGGGGAGGACCCCACGCCGGAGCAGGGGGATGCCCGAAGGAGGCTGGGACCCCGTGGGAAGCCCACGCTGGAGCAGGCTCCTGGCAGGACCTGCGGCCCCGTGGAGAGAGGAGCCCACGCTGGAGCAGGTTTGCTGGCAGGACTTGTGACCCCACGGGGGACCCACGCTGGAACAGGCTGTGCCTGAAGGACTGCAGCCCATGGGAAGGGCTCACACTGGAGAAGTTCCTGAAGAACTGCAGCCCGTGGGAAGGACCCATGCTGGAGAAGTTGGTGGAGGACTGTCTCCCATGGGAGGGACCCCACACTGGAGCAGGGTAAGAGTGAGGAGTCCTCCCCATGAGGAGGAGGAAGGAGCAGCAGAGACAACGTGTGATGAACTGACCACAACCCCCGTTCCCCTGCACCGCTGTGGGGAAGGAGGTGGAGAAATCGGGAGTGCAGTTAAGCCTGGGAAGAAGGGAGGGGTGGGGGGAAGGTGTTTTAAGATGTGGTTTTATTTCTCATTACCCTGCTCTGGTTTGATTGGCAATAAATTAATTTTCCCCAAGTCAAATCTGTTTTGCCCATGACGGTAATTGGTGAGTGATCTCTCCCTGTCCTTTTCTCAACCCATGAGCATTTAGTTATATTTTCTCTCCCCTGTCCAGCTGAGGAGGTGAGTGAGCAAGTGGCTTTGGTGGGCACCTGACACCCAGCCAGCGTCAGCCCACCATAATTGGACTATACAGGCCTTTCTGATCCTACAAGAGAAACTCAAAACTTATTTCCAGTACTATAAGCATCCCATTCCCACACAGCTAGGAAAAGCAAGTCTGTGTGATTTGTATGATATTCAAACATTTAGAAGGTGACATGGTTAAGGATGCAGTGAATAAAGTACATATGGATACATATTACCAAATAGGTACTGAAATCTAAATGTTGCTGTGCTTTAGGAGATATTTTAATGTGGCAACTAACTGGAATCTGAGAATGCAATTACTATACATAAAAATTCAGTACTTCAAAATAAAAGACAAAATATTGAGTTGATCCTACAGAATCTGAAGACCCAAATGCCAACAAAATCCCATTAGGGTTTATTGTTTTCATACACTACCAACATAACACTTGCTGTTATGTGGAATATTTCTTACATGCATCTTTCTGAAATACGAGGATCACATTCCCTCTGAAAATCATGGCATAGTTAAATCCCACTTTAAAAGCAAAATAGCAGCACTTCTTTGTTTTGATTATAGTAGTCTCTTGTTTTTGCCCAAAGTTTAAAAAAAGAAATTACCTGTACATAAAAGGTTCGAGAAGTTGTTACAATTTCAAAGAGATTGTCTCTCATCATTATATCACTGTAAATGAAACACACAAAAATACTTCAACAGCAAGTACGACTTTCTATTTTAAAAAGACTCTAGGACATGTGGAGAACTAGAGCATTTGTTGTCTGAAGACCTTTGTATTTCTTTATCACTCTACTGTTGTTTTTTTGGTAAATATCAACTAGAAAAAGAAAACCAGCATCTCTTACTCATTTTAGTCCTAAGACTCAATTTATCAGCAGCATGCGTGTTACTATATGTATTTCTAATTGGAACATTCTAAACCATATCATGTTAAGTTTAAAAATATTTAATGTTCTAGTCAAATTTCTGCAAAATTTCACATTTATATTTTGTTATGTCTTCGCAAAGTATTAGTCCTAAGCAGTAGCCTACTAAAAACAAGAAGATCTACTACGAAGGCCATTAACTCCTTAGTATATTGCCATTTGGTGGGAGGAAAACAGCAGGAAGAGCATTCTGATCTAAATTCAGACATTTAACATAAGGTAATGTCCTCTAAAGGTCTAGAGATTATATAAGCAGAATAGAGACTCCTAAAATTGCTGCCTCAGATCAGACAGCACCCATGCATCTCTAACTCATGATTGCATGATACTCCTTTGTTCCACCCTTATCCAATGCATTTACATTCTACTGAATGTTACAAGTTTGAAACACACACTAGTGCAGAACCCTCAAAACCAGTTTTATACACAAAACTACTTGTGCATCACACATGTATACATTAACTGAAGTTATTAAAAAGTTCTCCATTGTTTCCAATGAGCAGTCTGGCCATGACAAAGCAGTGTACTACATCCCATGTAACCACATCGGTGCTTCCGTCCTCACCTTTGCTTGCATTCCTGAACTTTATGGACCTCCTTAAGTGGTATAACCCTGAGAGGTTCCTTTTCCTGGAGAAAAAAAAAAAAAAAAAGGCAGAAATATTTCAGTAGAGCATATCTAACAACTAGAATATAGTCAAAAAGCCAGAGGTTTAAGACAGTTGATGGGACCAGACTTACATAAATGAGACTTTCAAGGCAGTCACTTATGCAAAAGGTGATGTTAACCAAAATTTAATTTGCTTCTGTAAGTATTAAACCAGCCATGGCACTTGCAACAAAGAGGAGGCAAAATCAAGAAGTAAAAAACCCAAAAGCATTCATTCACCTTACCATAATGGAGACAACCAGCCCTGTCCCCCTCCCCTAACTAGATCAGAAAATTCAATCTGGTCTCAAGCAGCTTATTTCAGTAAAATCATGATTATATTGATTTACTATGAAATGCTACAATACAAGATGCTTTGTTAATTGTACTGCATGACATGGCTTTAAATAAGATGAATTGTATCCTATACTTAATACAATTAAAAATAATCAAAGAAATCCATCGTACCAAAGCCTGTAAAAGAGCAAGTATTCTTAAAGCATATGAAAATTCTGTTACCGTAACAAAAACAAGTGTTACAATTCTGTCAAAGTTTCACACAACAGGAAAAAAAGTGAGAACATTCAAACAGAAATACTTTCACTTTTGCCATGACAACGTAATGTCATACATACTATTATTTTCCTGTGGTTGTTGCAGTAAAACACAAACAACAATTTACTTTACCTCCTAATGTGTTTTTTTTAAGCAATGTTACAATGGACTACTTCAGCTGGCTTCAGCTTATAGACAAAACAAAAGCTGTCAACTCTGGAATGATTACTTTCTCTACAATTTCTATTACATTACATATACTTAAGAGAATTATGTTGTTATAGCAAACAGCGAATGTCACCCAAATATAACCATCCTCAAATGTCAGTTTTCATTAGATCACTTGTCTCTATAGCAGATCAGAAGTACAGAGTTTAAAACTCAATGTTTTCAGTTATTTTGCCCCTCTTCCCCGTCTCCCCTCCCTGCTCTTCCTACATTCACTCATCCATTACAACAGTTTTCAAAGTAACACATCAAATGTGAACGGCAAGATCATCCTTGGAATACAGACACCTGTTGCAGGGAAGACCTCAGCTCAGGAATTATAATTTTCGGAGTCTGATATTGCCTGTATTCCACTATGCTCCACCTGAAGACTGACGGGGGTTCTTCCTCAAACTGAAGAGAGGAGATCATTAACGGGAAGGGACGGGCCACGACACCAAACCACCACAACAAAAAAATGCCCAGAATCTACACATTTTTCAATTAAAAAAAAAAAAACAAAACCCAAACATTTTTTACATTTTTGAGAGCAGAGAACTCAAATTTCTACAAATGCAAAACAGCAGCACCTCAAGAGTCATTTGAAGTACTGGTGAGCAGGCTGGCTGTCAAGACAAACTAACTTCAAGAAAGAGCCATACTTCACTGAAGTCTGCAGCTATTGGGAACTGAAGTCCAATAGGAAGAAGTTTTCCAGAATTAAATGTCTGATGCCACACTAGCTGAATATGACCTCCATGCCATAGCCACCTTAACCACAAATGCATGACAAACAATCACTCTTGAACTTTTTTCCTATATTTGTATTAGTCTCATTAGGAACAGGAGATCCTACACATTGCTGAAAGAAATCATTCACCACTTGAAATCTTCAGAAGAGAGAACTTTATGCTTTTTGTGTTTGTAGGACATAAATAAAAGTCTGATGGACATACAGTTAAGTTGTTGCAGGTGTTTTCTTCTTGGTGGGCTGCATCCTGTGAAAGTTTTGCTCTTTCCAGTATGGATTAAATGTCTCTCCAACATGTATGTTTCAGAGAAGGCAGATGCTAATTGTTTAAAAAACTATATGAAACATGATTATCATTATTAGGTTTCCTAACCATGGAATTCTTTGGTTAATCAATAAAAGGCCACTATATTCTCTATCTATTCAGTACGTATTTCCCTGAAGAGGGATGACTCTCTTAAAATGGAAAAAAAAATAATTTCAGTAAAAATTGTGAAGCAGGATCTACTTCCCTGTTGTCTGACAGCTGCTCAGTCCAGTACCTTCCTCAAACTGCAGCAAGGGGATATTAGCCTGAAGAGTAGAGGACACTACAAGACTTTATATTGTTCAAAACAGTTAAACTGGAAAGGAGCACAATGAAATTTTAAAAGTGTATGCATTTCTACCATCTTTCTAGTATACTCTCACACGGTACAATTCTTCACTGAATTAGAATTTGCTTGCGAGCAATCTGCATTCAGATTTTTTTTTTAATAAAAATAGAAGGTTTATTATAGGCAATGAGTCAGAATTGTGTTATGCTGACAGTTTAACAAAGATAATGATGCAAGATCAAACTCCTGCTATTGTTGTATACTCCCTCATTAAAAGTAAAGCAAAAGTTCTCTTCAGAAACAGCCTGAAATTCGGCTTCTTGACATTTTACATCTTACAGTTGGCCTGTAAACTCAATTTTCCTTAATTTATAATACTCTACAACTCAGACTTCATTCCTTAGGTAGATTTTCTCATGTTTGGTAAGTGTGGGATTCCTTTTTGGGGAAAACAGACTGACTCCAGTATGAGCTGGAAATTTAAAATTTCATTTTTAAATGAAGCCTGAAGGCACTTAACATTTGGTCAAAATTGTCAAAAGGTTGATGAGTGATGAGTGGGGAAGAAAGATCATGAAACCAAAACAAACTCTGTAAGTGTTGCTTCTGAACAGCAGAGTTCTTTGCCTGCCTTGGCTGCCCTGGTGAAACAAGTGTGTGGGAAAAGATCCCATCACTTCTATGATAAAACACCCCATAATTCTAACTTTAAATTAAGAATTGCAAGATTAGTTTTGTCTCTGCACATAATGATCAGCTGTTTCAAGAACACAATTAATTACATGTGAGTACAAAGTGACATAAGATACTAATACAAAATTCAGGGTGATTGTAGAATATAACCTGTTACTGTTCTTCAGTGCCCTACAGACAGGTTTCTAAACAGAAGATTGAAGTCCGAATTAACAGCCACCCTATTAATTTTTTGTTCTTCCCAATCATGAAAAGTTATTACAGCACAGACTTGAGTTGCACAGCACATTTTTCAAATACAAGCATATTTCTTTATATTTTCTCACAACTATCACCAGAAAATAACACATATTTGGAAACTTACCAGTTCAGACTTGAAATATCCTATTGTGTTTTCATCTAACTGAAAGTATCTTCTCTTCCAGTTCTTCATCTGTTAAAGGAAAATAAAGAAATATTTATTTTACACATAAAATAAAAATATACTTACATGTTATATATTATTCATGTATTTATATATTTATAATTCTAGTTTACATGTACAATATTATATTGTATAATTCCTATTTATGATTATTCATCTATAATGTTTATAATTTATATATTATATATATTTATGTCATGTGTATATAGATACATCTAGTGCCCTGAAAAGAATTCTGCAAGACTCTGCCCAGTGAATATTTTTTTTTTTTTTTTAAACTGCAAAAATTAAAAATTCTGGAAGCTACTCTTTTCTATTATAAGAATTTTTCAACAATCTCCACCAAAATTGTAGCAACTCAGCAGCACAAATACCCCGCAAGAAATGTTAAAAGACAGTACATTAAAGGTTTCTAGTTTATTTTTAACTAAAAAAAGGAATGTTACAAAAAAGAAGCTTCACAATCCAAGATAAAATGAGTCTGAGAACTCACGAAGCATCCATATCTTCCTTAATCTGAACTATCTGTTCCTGCTTTTAGCAAGGCATCATGTGAACAGTTCCACTTGTGTTAATCAGTCTGACAAGTTGTATAATTCTTCCTCTGAACTGAAAAATTAGCTTTTTCTAAACATTTTAGTGATTTAAAAAGCATGCAGACACTGAACTTCTGCCTTAATTTAGATGCTTCTAGCAAGTGAAGTAAGGATCTCTACATCAGCGTAGAGCAGAAGAATTCCTAGTTGCATGCACTAACCATAATGTGAAAGTCTCTGTGCACACAACTTTTCCTCTCCAAAACATCTCCAACAACGTAACACTGAAGAAAGTCATGAAAAGAAGTAATACAGACATAAATTACATGCTACTGGATGATAAGTTTTATCTTTAGCCATCCTTAATACTGTCAGTAGCGCTAAACTTATTGGTAATTATGTCTTTTTTTTTTAAATCATCTACTTGATAAGTATAACTATCACCTTAGGACCTTTGTTCTTGATTAATTAAACACATCGATCTCAAACACTTACCACTGCTCCTTGTTTTACACAGTAGCCAGCTTTGATGATAGCATTATCTGGGGGATGCTTAGCAGTGAAATAAGGAAGGTGACTTTGTGACCGTTTCAGGTAATTCCTATCAGCCCCGTCACTGCACTCACTGATTTCTTCTTTCTAGAAAAAAAGCAGGGAAGTTCAGAATACTCTCAGTTTTTTCTAAAGGTCAAAGAATAACTGTACTAGTTATAGTAGGAAGTAATTGCATCATCCCATGCTTACAAATCCCATTTCCAATTTGCTTGAAAGGATAAAAAATTTCAACTGATTTCCAGAGACAACTCATGAGACTCTCTAAGGGCTCTGGTTGAGTACTTGCAAGCTCCATTTAGAAACTAAACTAAGAAAGTGCTGAGCATTCTCAAACAATATTGACAGACACTCGATGAAGAATGCTACAGGCCTAAAACCAAGATATATGCATGTATTTAGTGCAAACTTGTTCTGTGTTTTTAAGGGCAAAACACTAGATGTGGCTACAGCAAAGAAAAAGCTATTTCTAGGACCGTAAACCACACCAGAATTCACCAACTTTTTAAATGCAGTTCAGGTGTATACATGTCATTTACACGGTATTAATCCCATCTGTAACTCTCTTAAGCACAAGGAACTTCCAGAAACAGATACAGGTCTATATCTTTAATGCTGCATAGATTCTTCTTCCATGAACTTGTCCAATCTCTCAAACTCAGGAAAGTTTCTTGCATCCATGCCACCTTTTGGCAAGCACTACCTTATGTTTTATTATGCATGGAAAGAAGAACTCCTTCCCTTTGTTTCACCTGGTTACACCATTAGCTTTGTTTAAAAGCCCATAGCTCTCAAACTGGAAAAGACAGTTTATACCATCCAGTCCTGCCAATTGTGATTTTGTAGAGTTCTTATAGCCTCCTTTAGTTATTTCTTTAGCACACGGAAGAGTACTAGCCTAGTCAATTGTTCCTCATATGGAGATCATTCCACGTGGACCAATCATGCTTGAAATTTTTCTCTGAACCTTTCCAGTTCTAGTTTAAGATGAGAACAAAACTGGACACAGTAATCAAGGCGTGGTCAAAGACAGCATTTATACAGCAACAAAGATTTTTCTGTTTCGCTCCTTATTCTTTCTCTAGTAACTCCTAATATTTGTGGGGTTTTTCCTTCACTGTTACCAAACACCAAGATGATGTTTTCATAGTATGACTGTAACTCTTACCTCTCACTCAAGTGGAAATGGTTATTTCACAATCTAGTTTTTTCTATAAAAACTAGGATTGTTTTTTCCAGAATCCCTTACATCACATTTATTTTCACTGAGTTTCACTTGCTATCTTATTTATCCACACATGCTATTTCATAAGGCCCTTCTGCAATAATTTAATCTGCTGTCATCCTTACTCCCTCTAATAACATAGTGTATATATAATCAGCTGATTTAATCACCTCCTTTTTTGCTCACTTTTCCTGGCAGTTAAAAAGACAGAACTTTGGCATTGTTAACACCAACAATTCATTTCACACAAACACACAAAAAGACATTTTAAGCATACTAACCGATATCTGTAAGCAAAAATCAATACTCAAGTAATTCTTTATAGTCTTGTATAATCCTCTATAATCTTTTATAAAGGGAATAAAATACTCAAAAAACCCCAGTCAGTATCAATAAAAGGTGCACATCAAAGTTTAAGTCCTCTGAGCAAGGTGAGAAGCTGACAGCTATATTGTGATATATTACCTATTCCCACCTGTCAAACAACAAAGCTTCCTCTATCAATAATAGCCAATTTGCTTTAAGAGTATTTATTACCTGGGTAGGTGTAATGATAGGAACACCGCCAACAATTTCTGTCCTGTAAGAGACTTGCTTCTTTCCACCTGGGCTTTCAGCTTGGCGGTTTGCATTATCCATTTGACAGAGAGGATCAGACTGCTTTGGTACCTGAAAGTGGAATATGATAATTAACGTAAGTTTTATAAAGACCTAAAAAAGCCCTTATCATTACTCAAGAATTTTTAATTTGTCTTCAGCAGGATTTAACAAATGTTCTCTAATTGTAAAAGGCTAGAAATATCTTACATGAAAATTTGTTGCAATGGCTATGCTTTAGTTCTAAAAAGAAAACTGGTGCCAATAAAGACATTTCACCAGGTGTCTTGAAGTCTAAAAATCAATTCCCAGCTTTGCCGTGCTATACTTGATCTTCAAGAAGCACTGCTAATTTGTAGAAGAACTGGTTCTTTATTTTTCACTTGCTTTCAGTTTTAGTAATAAGTGCTTTAGACTGGAGACGCCCCAGTGTCTGTGGAGCTAGCAGTAAGGCCATAAGCAACAGGGCTACAGTATTAAGACTTTTGTCAAATAGGATGCCTGATCAGTATGATATTTGCACTCACATTCCAATACTTGGCATGAAGACTGTGTGTACTGCCTCCACTAACCCTACATATATTGCTAAATTCAACAAAATGACCCTAAATACCATTAACTATTAGGTAATTCTCTCAAATGTGGAACTAAAGCAATCAAAACACCACAGGAATTGAATTTCCCCAGTGTTTTGATCTAAAATGTGTACCCAAATTCCTGAGTTTGTGCAAGAAGTAAACATCTGTAACCTAAGAAATGCACTAACTGGCTACCTAAGACATTTTCATTTATAATCTCCTTTCACCCCTAATATTAATATAGTAAATCTGAAGTGACTTCAACAAGAAGAGATCAAGAGACTTACACCAAAATATCCTAGCCAGCAACCTACTGGATATTTACACAGCACATCCAAATTCCTTCAGAAAGAAGGGACACGCAAATTGTCTTTACACAGTGAATTACTATGCAAGACTGTGGCACATTCAGAACTTGAAATTGAACTGATCTAGACAAAAACAAAGCTACTTTACAGTCTGCTGTGATTCTAGTTCCTATGCCCAGGACTGCTTATTTAAAAACAAAAAACAAAAAACAAAAAACCCACCAAAAAACCCTCAGCCTGCAAAGAAGTACGAACAGTCCTGAGAGCACCAATGTCAGCCAAGTGAAGGTGGCACTCAGCAGCTTGCTCAGCTGTGGCGTCAGCCTCGTTCTCTCACTTCCACCACCACCTTAGCCTTGCACAACACCCAGCTTTGCTAGCACAGATAAAAGGTGACTCCATTCACAGCCAGATCTGGCACTGAAGGATAAGACATTCTCCTAGCGCACGCAGATCGTGGGCCTCAGCCTTTCAGGAGAAGGGGCTTGTAGCTACAGCTTTATGGGTGCTTCAGCCGTCACAAACTCCTACTTAAAACGTTACAGACCAAACCCACATCCACCTTCTCGTATGAATGCATTTTCAAACAGTACTCATAAATAGGTACACAACGTGCCAGACTGCAAAGGTTCATAGTTACTTGAAATTATCAGCACTCAGAGTATTAAAAAATGCAACGACTCTTGGAGGATTACAATCTACAGCAAGTAATGCTTATATGAAAATTAATAATTGAATGATCTTAATTATTTGATTAAATAATTGGCCATACTAAATAACCTCTGAACAGATTAACAGTTCAAAGGCTTGTTTCTTCAAAGACAAAATATACTAATGGTTCCACCAGTTAAACATATGATAAAACAGCTTTCAGACTAAATTCTAATTTGATGCAATTAATTCTTTATTCACCCTATTTCTTGAACTGGAAACAATTCAAGCCTGGTTGTGGTGTATCCTCATGAAAAACCCAAGTGAGAAGGCTTTGCGTTTCTGGGTTTTTTTATTTATTATTGTTAGTAACATTTTTGTAACTCCAAAGAAAGGGCTACATTAAAACAATGCAAACAACTCATAGTAACAAGCTTAGATGTTTCTACAAATGAGAAAGTTACTGACAACAAATACGAATGCGTGCACCCATGCTCAGAACCCCTTCTTCGTAAGGGTATGCTCTCAAAACAGTTCATGCCATCACTTCCCTGAAACTGGAGAGAAAAACCCCCTTAACTTCTGCCTCCTGAAAAGACTGAGGTAATATGTAGGTTTTTCTATCATGTGATAACAAGCTGTCCTGGTACAAACCAGAAAAGTAATTCAACACTTACCAGAAGAATGCATTAATGTTTCTTTGAATGGGTGTTACTTGAAATCAGGAGAGAGCCTTTGGAACATGGCATGATGTGTTTGCTCGTTATTTTAGTGATTACTTTAAGAAATACAAACTTTTGACACCAGGCAAATGTATGTGTATCTTTTCATTGCTTGCAAATGTCTTCTGGATATTTGAATTAATATTAAATGTGTATGGTTAATTTTAATTTATTAGAAACCACAATATGCTGTAATGAAAAAGATAATCACATCTTTGTCCAATTTTCAAAGCAAAAATTAAAATAAACTCAAGTTTAGGGGGAGTTCTGTACAGTTTCTCCAAGTCTTGGAAAGCCAAGCCAAGACTTGTTTGTAGAGATAAAAAGACTACTCTAGCATAAAAACTGGAGACAAAGGTTACATTTAAGCACCTTGCGACAGTCACCATTTGAAAGCATTGCTAAATATCAACTAAACCACTTACTGTGATTTTGGTAGCTTTGTTCAGAACATTTACCCATTCAACTAGGTCCTGCTGATCATTGGCTTGTAGAAAGTATTTTCTCATCCCTGCATTCATAACTGTTAAAAACCATTGTGAAAAGTTAACAACACTGAAATTTAAGAGCAAACTTAACACCATCACAAAAAGATTTGATTTCAGATGGAAAATCCAGTTGAAGTATTTAAGCTCTCTGCTGCATTTCTTTTTAGAAAGTCCTAAGATACATACATCTACTTGACAGGCTTGCTTTATTCTAAAAACCCCTATTTTTTTTTTAAAGCTCTCCACTTAAACAGCATCATACAGAACTTGTTAAATGATTTTTTTTTTATTACATAGAAATAAAGCCTTGAATTTTATCAGAATTTTCTACAGCTCCATTTCCCTTTTCTCAATTTCCCTAAGCAACAGAGTTTTATACATGGGGACTTCTACAGTTACTCTTTTTCATCCTCTGACCAATATCTGTTATCCTTGGCAACGAACTCATTAACATGACTACGACCACCGACTTTTATTCTTTTTTTAATTTGTGAAGAAATTGGTATTGATTACTAAGTATATGATGCTCAGGAACAAACAACTTTAAAACAGCCAGAACATAGAACTTTATTTTACTTCAGTGACTTGGCAGAAAAAGCATATTTTTAGTAAGTTTATGTATCTACCTGGCCACACCTAGCATACCTTTATCCAAAAAGGACAAACATATTTCTGTGTAACGGGGGGGGGGGGGGTGGGGGTGGGGGGGGGTGGGGGTGGGTGGGGGTGGGTGGATATCACAGCTGGTTTTCTCACAAATTCTAAGAACTTACCCTGAAATTAATTTTAAGGTAAACAGCAACTAAAACCTTCCCAGAACTCTGAAGCATTGCAGCTGAAGTCTGAACAGATTTTGCTGCTCTACCCATAGCCTAACAGTTCTTCAGGTCATCGCTAACAGCAAACACATGTCAGAAACAGGGACTTTTTACTCTTCTATCATCTTTCTCCCCAAAGTCAATGGTTCAAAGCAAACATTATTAGATGCAAATATAAATTCACAATACAGAACTGTATAATGAGTTGACTGAAACAACTCCCGCTATTTAAATAAAAAGACAATAAATGTAAATTTTTCCTCTAAAAAGTATCAAAAACGCTTTAATAAACCAGAAATATTAAAAGCTTTCAGGCAGCATCTTGGATCATTATGGCTTTATAGAGCTGGCCCACTGACAGGAGCAACTTTACAACTGATGAAGACAAACACCTCTACACATGCATGTGCAGAGGAATCTGTAGATGGCACTGAATTGACACACTAGATACTACTCTAGGATCCCTGATTCCTTACACATGGAGGTAATTTACCAAGTGTTTCATGAGCTCTAACACAGAGACTGCACAAGCCCGGTGGAGCTGCCTTCTCTGGGCCTGTACAATACTGCACATGGCAAAGGACACCTTAACCAACTGTCATAAAACCTTCAGGCATTTTCAGTACCTTCATCTGAGCTAAAACTCTTACATGAATGCAGCCATAAACAATGGTTATTCATAAACAGAGCAGAGGCTGATTCCAGTCTCTACACATACTTTTGTGAATGCCAATTGCTTGTCAAAAAAATCTGGAATTATAGTAAATTCTGGACAAATTACTTACAAGAAAAAAATCTAAAAAAAACACCATAAGGGGCTTTTATGATTATCTAAAGCTTTCCTCAAGTTTAAACAAGTTTAAGTATCAATAAACTTAGAAGGTACCCCAAGCAAGTTCTTTTTCTTTGGTACAGCAATAGAGCCTGAAATTTAATGTAAAGGCATTGGCTGACAGTATTTTTAGATCAATTAAATAAACTCTTTTATCAGTAATACAGATTAAAATAGTTAAATTACTTGTCTTCATAGCTGACAGGCATGCCATGTTTCTGAAAACATCCATCATTTTTGATTAGCTTATTAATGCCTGAAAAATTTAAACATCTGAAAAACAACTCTCACCTACTCCTCATTAAGCTGTGATACAAAAAGCCACAAAAAACATGAAGAAGCCAACATTTCCCTCATACTAAAGAAGAAACAGTGAATCCAAACTATTAAAAAAAAAAATCAGCTGTAGCTAGTAACAGAATTGCAGAACATTATCTTTGTTTCAAATTTCTGAAGAATGTACTTGATGCACATGCCACATGCAAGAACTTACCAAAACAGAATTCTGCCTTTGGCCTTAGCTTAGTTGCATCGCTAACCTAGTAGGGAAATTAAGATTATAAATATCACTGTGCATACAAAATATACATCAGCTATCACAAATTTTTTTTTCTCTTTCAAGTGGCTAAATTTGAAGATTAGCAGCATAGCAAGCTTGTTAGGTATAAAGATATACAGATATAACAAAAAATACTATATAAAATTCAGTTTAAGACATGCAACCTATGGTAAGAAGACAGTTTAAGCTCTATGTTCCTATTCCTTAAGTTTAAGGATTCATTACCAGGCAAATGTTGAAATCTGAAAACATAACACTTCTACTTGCATTTTGAAGTTCTACGTCTCAACTGAACTAAAAATTCAAGGACATTTCATACTGCCAAGAACATCAGTTGTATTTTGGTTCACCAACAAAAAAGAATAATAGCCACTTTTCTTCAGGAGTCTCTAAAATGTTGCAGTGTTAGGGGAGGAGAGAAGCAGGTGTCCCGTTTTGAGATTGTTGAGATGTTGACATTTTTACATTATAGAGCTTGTCTATCAAGGGTGGGGGAGAAGGCAAAGCAGTCTCTCACATCAAAACCTTTTTTTGGACAGATACAAAAAAAAAAACCGTACTGCTAACTAGAAGAACAATGGAAAGTTAGACAGAGGGTCTGCACAGGAGGCACACTTGAGCTGCCTTCAAAGGTACACACAGGTGAAATGGCACAAGTGACCACCCCTGCTCCCACTAAAACCAACATACAAGATTTCAGATTTCTTAAGATGACAACTGTGAGGGTTGGGGCAAAGTAAGCATAGGAGGAAGAAACCAGGAAGGACATAAGCAGGTCTCCACAGACATTTCTCTACTCATGATATAACCAGCATCAATATCTTTCACAAGAATAAAAAAAACCAAAAAACACCAAAACAAGGAAGGTGGGAAGATACAGTATGACAACAAGAAAAGCAAAGGAAGGATGAGAAATAAGCAGAAAGACAAGAGAAGGTCAATTATTTTTCTCCACTTATTTGTTAATGCAGTATCTGCTACAAATTTAACCATGGAGTCTTAGTTCAGTTTTCTTCCAGACATTTGGAAGTGAGTGTACACAGAGTAATGAACTAAATATTTTCTAGAAATTCTCCTGCTCTATCTATTAAAGATCATTATTACTTGCAAACTATCACACCCAAAGACTTATCTGCTGCTTCATAAATGGCCTGTCTTTTCTCCAAGACCATTGGAATTCAAATACTCATAAAGAACTGAAACATACAGTTCAGATATATTAATTCTACGCAGCACAAAGAGCTCCCATTTGAAATCACAGAAGAAACCTAGGCAACACCGTAATCAGTCGGTTCTTATTTTAACCTGATACTATTGAAGTGTTTGTAACACATCTCTGAGAATCAGGAGCAGCACACAAGCAAAAAGCTTCCCATGCACTACGTAAGAGGCATTTAAAATTGTCTAAAGTTGAGGCCTTCAGAAGCGGCCCTTGGTAGCTATCACTAAAAACTTAGCAACAAGTGTCTTAAATATTATCTTACCTTTGAAATATAGGTAAGTTTAATGACTCCAACAGGTGGAGATCCAGAGGGAAGATTCTGAAACAAATCATATGTTACAAAGTGAAACTTGTTTATTCTCATATCACAGTCAGTGTTTATGCATAAAAAGCAAATAATTCCACAAACAAAAAGAAAATCCTACCTGTTTTTATAGACAATACACAATGTATGCTTGAAACAGGATCTAAACTACTTGTTTATTATACACACATCTGTTAATCAACTAAAAACAGAAAGACTGCTAGAAACAATACAAATAGTAATTGTTTCAGAAGTTTATGTATTTTACTAGAGGAAAAAGGATTCTTGCAGGTCTGCAACCAGGAAATCCGGAAAGAATACTTTTTCCTTAACAGATGTTGGCATCTTATGTATTTGACCAGAGCAGGCGGAAAGGACAAGAAGCGACATTCATCTATTATGTCAGACGTTTCAAAGGCCATCTCACGTATTTTCCAAAATGGATTGAAAAATCATAGTTTTTTCATTTAATATTAAAGTTATTGCAGGGAAAGACCATGATACTTCCTAACATTGCAGTTAAGCCTAAGTATATTTACAATCCAAAAAGGAGCTGTCCGTTCTTTCTACATCCTTACTTAACATACTAGTCTTAACATTTACATTACTATTCACAATCAGCTAGTAGCCTAGAAATACAACAGTTAAAGCACTGAGCATCACAAAACACAGTTAACTTTTTTATTAACTGTTTCTGATGAAACAGTCCTCCTAATTTTATTCCTTTAAATAGAGCACTGTTTTCCGTACACTTTTTTCCATTACAATTTTTACTTTAAAAATGGCCCTTTAGGTTACAGTATCATCCTTCCTACTCCAGACCTCCCTGGAGACCATAACAATGGTACTGCATCTGCTTGCTGATCCTTTCCCCAGCTAGAGTGCTCTTCATTATTCCACAGGGCCTTATGAACTTCTACATTACAAAGAGGAGCCTAATGCTACCCACAGAGTCAGAAAGGCAGACAAATAATTGGTTTATACTACATTCATATTTCAAAGGTAAGAAGTAGGTTAGGTTTACTATAGACTGCTAACACTGAAACTTAAAAAACCAAAAGGTGTTCCCATTCTGACCAAAAAAAATCAATTTAAGTTTTACTTTATCAGAATGATTTTGATCCCAGCATATACCAGTTTTATAATCTTTATATTAGGATAATAATGTGTGGTTAATGGTGGACTTAAAAACCATTATTTCTTTGAACAGCTGAATTGGTTTTCAGATGCAAATAAAGCACTTCTATCAGCAACAGAGGGCCCAGTGAAGTTCTGCACTGTCGTGGTTTAACCCCAGCCAGCAACTAAGCTCCACGCAGCCGCTCACTCACTTCCCCTCCTCAGCTGGACAGGAGAGAGCAAATACAACGAAAGGCTCGTGGGTCAAGGTAAGGACAGGGACAGATCACTCACCAATTACCGTCACGGGCAAAACAGACTTGACTTGGGGAAATTGGTTTAATTTATTGCCAATCAAAGCAGAGCAGGGTAATGAGAAATAAAACCAAATCATAAAACACCATCCCCCCACCCCACAGGGACAGGGAAGGGGGGTTGTGGTCAGTTCATCACACGCTGCCTCTGCCGCTCCTTCCTCCTCAGGGGGAGGACTCCTCACTCTTACCCTGCTCCACCGTGGGGTCCTCCCCGGGCTGCAGGTGGAGATCTGCTCCCCCGTGGACCTCCCTGGGCTGCAGGGGGACAGCCTGCCTCACCGTGGTCTTCATCACCACGGGCTGCAGGGGAATCTCTGCTCCGGCGCCTGGAGCATCTCCTGCCCTCCTTCTGCACTGACCTGGGGGTCTGCAGGGCTGGGGCTCTCACATCTTCTCACTCCTCTCTCCGGCTGCCGTTTCTGTGCCGCAGCAACTTTTTTCCCTTCTTAAATATGTTATCCCAGAGGTGCTACCACTGTCGCTGATGGGCTCGGCCTTGGCCAGCAGCAGGTCCGTCTTGGAGCCGGCTGGCATTGTCTCCATCGGACATGGGGGAAGCTTCTGGCAGCTTCTGACAAACACCACCCCTGTAGCTCCCCCCCCCCCGCCAAAACCTTGCCACGCAAACCCAATCCATGCACACACCGTAGACTCATCCTATATGAAGGGTTTCATCACTTCAAGGATTAAGAATGGTCTCCACATATTGGCTCTATAAAAACTCTGTTGTTCTTCAAAACTAAAGCACTGGAAGAAAATCAAGAAGCTTCAACTTGCCTCTTGCAAGGCACCCTTTCATTTGTACATGAATAATAACACAAAAAAAAGAAAAAAAAAAGGGTAAGAAATCCTCAACTAAGAACTTTAAGAGGTGTGCACTGCAAATATCATTAGTCTTAAAACTTCTGAAGAATTGTAATTTCTACAGCATTTCAAGCTTTGGTCCACATGCCCTGGTTATATCAGGAGAAACTGAAAAAAAGAACTGCTTCGTATCGCTCACTGAGATCAAATGTTTGAAGTCTCTCTTATTTCCAGAAATTCTTTCTTTTTTCTCCTCAGCAAGGACTGCTAAATGCTTCAGTCACAAGTCACATTCATCGAGCTGCCCGTCATTTAAATTTTTTTTCCATTGGTTCCTTTGAACAGTAGACTACTATTGCATTTTAACTCCGGTCTTCCTGGCAGAACGGTACACAAATATTCTTCTGGCAGACAGTTGTCAGCTGACCTAGATCCTACGCTTTCACTGTCTCTGTACCCAAACCTTAAGCAATTATCTGTTGTCCCCTATGCTAGAAAACACACTGATGTGTGTACATTGTAAAAGTAGCTTTTATATAAAGGATGCCCTCCACCATGATGGATACAAGCTTTCCTCATTCATATACCAATCACGCTGTATTGAAATTGCAAGCATCATTAGAAATTGCTTTTCAATGACTGATTCTGTTGCGGTAAAGTAATATGAAACAGCTAGTTGACTCACGCAATGCAAGGAAAACTATGTACTTCCACATAAGGTTAAAGGTGAATTACAAGACCTGTGCAGTGAAACTAGTACATGATTCGGTTCATCTGCTTATATTACATGGCACTGCCTAGTGTCTGCAAGAACCTGTAATGCACACTCAAGACACTTAACAGAAAATAAATATAGCACATCATGATTCAAAACTAATGACCGATCTATACATGGGATCAAATTCAAATTCCCATCTGATCCCTAAATCTCCTGTCAATACTTAGAATGTTGGCAATTAAACAGAAATATGAACTCTATTTTTTCTTTAAAAGACTGCATGTATTAGCAAAGAAGAAACACTAATTTACAATTATTTCACTTCTGTAACTTCTCCCCTCCCCGCCCCCAGCTTCCAGGTCCGGAAACTAATACTAAATCCCATTTTTCTTAAGTAAATTTGTTAAAAAAAAAAAATCTGAAAAAGTGGAAATTGATAGAAGCCAGGAAACTATTACCAAGGACATCTCACCTGTGGGTTATCCATGTACCACACCAGACTGTCTTCTCGTGTGTCCAGAATGAAGTACCGCCGCAGAAATTTCCCACTATTCTCATTTTCTTCAATATCTAGGAAACCACAAATGCGATTCTGACGATCCACATAAGGCATTTCTGACCCTGAACATCACACTGCAGAACAAAAAGCACTGAAGTTAAGCAAAGTTCCTCGTTACTAATTTTAAGACTGTTCTGTGCCTACCCATGACATTTTGAGCAGTTTCAACTAATAGCTTAAAGAAGTTTCTACAGAAGAGTAAGTGAAGCGTAGCTGTTTCCCCTCCCACTATCACCACTGAATTTTTAGATAGGTCTTTCTTACTTCTTTGAAGCATATACTTAGGGTATCTAATACTCTAAGTGCAAAGATACAAGTAGTAAATAGCAGATGAACATTAAGACTAGCTTTTACAGGATCACTAAAGAATAATCAAAGATTCTTCTTCACAACTTGCACAAAGTTGAGATAATGCTAGGTTTACACTTCCTTCTTTGACATTGCCTTTCATGGTCAAGAAAGGATCTTTGTCAGGAGCTCTCCTGTCCAATGTGATTTTTCATATTTTGCTTAGGCAAATACAACAAAAAGGCTTTTAGAAACATTGTTCACTTTCTTCTTTTCTCCTACAAAAAGAACTTCATATCTAACAATGTCTAAGAACAGATATCTTTTCATCCTTATACATTAAATAGTCAAAATGAAGTTGTATGTGCAGCAACAGATGTGAACACACTTGCTAGTGCAAAACTGAAATCCTCATGCACATGGTACTAAGTTTGAGGGTGGTAGGCTTTTTTTTATTTTGGGTTTTGGGTTGGGGTTTTTTTGTATTTTTTTGTTTTGCTTAAATAAATAAAAATCTGTACTGCTGACCACCTATTTCCATTTTGCCTGCTTCACCTTTTATGGCTCTGTCTTACCGCAGACTATTGCATCATTTTTTTTACTTCCTTTTATTTTATGGGACAGTCGTTTTACCTTAGGAGCCAGCCTTGTAAGACCAAAGATAAATTTGCATACTCATCTAAAAAATGGCAATAAACCAACATTTAAATATGATAAAAATCAGGTCGATGCTAATCTTTCCCAGAGCACGAAAGAAACACTTCAGTCTTATTTACATTTTGTTACAAAACTCAGAAATAGTACATATCCAAAAATATTAACATGAGGCATAGAAGGTTTAAGAACTTCATATTTTTTGTAACATCTTCCAGCTTTCCCTGTGTAGTACGGAAGTTTCTTTTTAATATTACTTTAAATTGTTTACCTTTACTATTTCCTTGCTTAAAGTTATTTGTTTTAAATATAGTTATATACACACAGAACGAGGCAGACACCTGGTAACTATCTGTAGCTAGCTATTTTAGCAAATACCACACCAAAACGTGACATATGGTTAAGTACATTTTAAAGTATTTATTTTGGGGAATCAGATATACACATAAGTATATATTTATTTGGGGGGATCAGATACACAAACATGGAGATATATGCTTGTATTTACAGTTGTCATTTTATATGACTAATTAGAATACTAGTCAAATTTTGCTTCAACCAGTTTCAGAAACTATTTTTTTTAATCTTCTATCATGATTTTGATACCATACTAGAAGAATTTCTAGTAAACAGTTTTAAGTCATTTAACTCAATCTGTAAAATAACCCTTTTTGTGCCCAACACCAAATTAATCCTCTGGTGTGAACTCAAGTCTGATACATTAAGTTTGGCATTAGGGACCAGATCTAACAATCTCAGTTCAGTAGTACTTGCAAAAAGTTGAAGAGATTGCAATAGCATAGTGATGACGGACTATTAAAAATGTTAGTGGTTTGATTTCTGTAATATAAGCTATTAAATTCTAAAGTTAAATGCATTTTTGTGGAGAAAAGTGAACACACTTTTGTTTGAGATGCAAGACATTTTCTAAATAGCTACAAGGACATTATATGTATATAAGCCTTCCATTAAGCGCTTGGCTGATTTGCTTTTCTTTCTACCTCCAAAAGGTAAAAAAGTCTCCATAATTAAGGTATGCAACAATGGTTTAAATCTTCAAAGGCATAGGTTTGTTCTTCAAAAAAGTAACAAAATTTACTAAGGTAATCTAAATTTTATTGGTATGTTCCTCTCAATTTAAATATAACAGATCTAACACAAGTTCTGTAACCAAGATATAGTTATAAGGAACAGCAAAAACAAACACTTGAGCACTCTTAAGAAAATGTCATAATCATAACGAACATTCATCAGTAATTCACATGCTGGCTCTTGTGATCACTTTACACTGAAGCAACATCTCACTATAAACAAATCTGTAGCTAAGGGCAAACTTAAGGGTAGCTGTTCTCTAAATTATACCTCTAAGCTGGCAAAACTTGGCACCACACATTGTTTTCATTTAAATGAATATAAAAATTGTCATTTACCAGTATCGTCCTAAGTTGTCCCAGGTGGTCCCTCAACAAAATATATAGCACTTCAGGGACACCATTTCAGCTTAATATCAACAGTTTATGAAGCCCAGAAAAGCTTTGTGCCTAAAAAAAGCAAATATTGATGGCTGGTTTCCTGTGTGAGCAGGCTTAAGCTGTGTTCTCTGCAGATGTGAAGAACATGAAACAAGGAAAACTTGTTTTTGAAACAAGGTACAAATTGATAAAGAATCCTTGAATAAAACCAACTGAATTTTCAAAGCACTTTTCCCCTATAGGAGAAGCTATGTTTCAAATTAAAATGAAAGGAGGATACTCATAATGCTCCATTATGAGCATACAATTAGCTAAAGTTGAACCACTCCAATACTTCTTTTTTTCCAGGGCAAAAGACAAAATTCAGAAGCTTTCTCTTATTTGTCAATAAACCAATTTTCACAGAAAAAAAACCCTAAATTCATACAGATTTTCTATTTCTAAGTACTACTAGCTAATTTCTAGCCTACAAAATGATACTATTTGCAGTTCCTTTGTCTTCTGATGAAAATACAGCATAAACTATCATTAATTTAAAAACTTAAGTTGTATAGCTGGTGTTTTCTTCAGATTAGTTCAAAATTCCTCATGGGATTACTGACATCTACCAGACTAATGCTCTTAAAGAATAAGAGATAAAAAAACCCTCTAACTTTATTATAAAATTGAAATCGAACATAAAATCATGCAATTGTTCTCCAGTTTTAAAAGTCTGCTTCCACCACATTACACCTTGGCAAGATTCCAATGTAAATTAATACCAATTCTATTCAGCATTCATTAACGAACCACAATTTGTAATGCACATTAAAAAAAATAATCAATTTGTGCCTTTCCTCCAGTTACTAAAGCAACTGAACACACATGACAAAACCACTGCTATGACACCCTTCCTGGCAACTCTAGACAGACCAAAAAAAGCACCGTCAACGGAATTACCGCATTACTTCTAAAGGTTCATAAAAGGAATTGCAGAACTCCAACACTAATTCCTCAGCGTAGGAAATCTGGCTGGAAGACCACCAGCCTAACAATTCACCAGAACTTCAATTTAGAAGTGTCTTCGGAATATGATCCTGTCTTACATAGATATGATTTATTTTTTCATGAAATTATTATTTCGGGCAATTATAAAATAAAGATCTCCAAGTCTGTGTATGTTTTACAGCTCTTATTACATGCACACTTAGTTATTTTCTGCAGCAGAATCTGCAGTACAAGACAGTGTAATAACTCTTCTGCCCACTTTTAGAACCAAGTATTATAAAAAGATCATGAGTTCTTAGAGAGAAAAGCTGAAGGCATCAAACCTGTACCAGATTACATACAACTTCATTTTAGTTTGCCTTGCCTCCCCAGAGTGGGGGTGGGCAGGGGAGGAAGGAGACATGGGTCAATGACATAGTGCTACTTCAGAAAAAATATCCCTGTGGCCCATTTCCTCTTGGTTCTCGCCATAATCCACTAGAAGCTAAAACATTTTTGAAAACCCATTTTGTGGTATATATTGACATTCATATGTAAGAATTCAGAAAACTCTCAGCTCCTTAAAATTCCTTCTTGGAGGGTTGTGTTATAATCCAAATAGGAGGTCTCACTTATTTTTGAAGTCTTACATCCCTCTTTCCGGTGGCGGTGTACTAATTTAAGTAGGTACATACCTCATCAGCCCAGCTTCTCTCAGATTTCCTCTCTCACTGCTCTTTTCCTCTGGGGTATACCATATACTAACAATCCTCAACATTTGTATCACAAACTGAAGGCTGCCTGGCCTCCTGGGCACAACTATAAATAAAAATCACAGATCACCTTCTCCCAGTCTATAACTGTAAATGCATGACTGCACAACTAGAACCTGCAGAGGCACACAAGCATCTCGTTTTCACCATTTATAACAGACTGCTTAAACGCTCCTACATTAATTTCTATTTTTAGTTTCACACCAGCACCTGTTCTTGAGTTCACCTCCTTTACAGTTTGGTTGCAGCCTCCATATCTTCAAGTACAAAGTACATACAAGACTATTAAAGTGGCATGCAAGGTAACACTTCTATGGCCCAATCTCTCCTTTGACAACTAACACTTGATTTCCACAAGTAGGCATAAACCACGGACCGCTGGCTTACTAGAGAAAGTAGAACTTCGTATGAATAAATGACCATGCAATAGGCTTTGCACTATCCACGTGAAAGCTTGATTAAGAAATACAGCAAGAGGAGGACTGCTCCTTAATACCTTTTAGCTTTACTTTACGTGTGTTTTCCCCCAGCTTTGTGCATAATTTTATTATTATTTTTATTTCTTTAATTTAGAGTAACACTTCTTCTTCCTGCTCTATTACTGTACGGACATTTTGAACTTTGGATTTAATTTACCACCGGAGATGACTTTGGGGTTCTTTTTCTATTAGCTAAAAAGATTAAGAAACATACATTACCTACTTAGTCATCTCTATGAAATGATGAACAACATTCTTAAAACTACACTTGATAAATACAAAATGATGCCATGAGTCATGCCCATCCCTCCTCCCCACCTCCCTTTTTAAGCTCTACTATTTACACTAGCTCCATCACCGCAAAGGGAAGGAAAGCATCCCCAGCAATCTCCAGTCCTCCCTGCAGTTCCAGGGACAGCTTAATTATTGAGTGCTCTTGGCTTTTGCCTAGGCAATTACTATCAGCTTCCTGCTGTAAATCAGCTACTCTCCAGTTGGTCATCTCTCTTACTGGCCATTTATTCCATTTACTGACTCCCAAGGGTAAGGGATGAGTTCAGACTGCCCTGCTTATACCTTGAAGAACACAGCAATGAAAGCTTTCCTTCTTGCATACATCCAGGACAACAAAGGCAGGGGGCAGGGACCCAACCCTGAGACAACCAGCTCAGAACAGCCTCTGAAAACAAGTCACATCAATCTTCCAGGACAGTTGTCCAAACTTCCTTATTTTCAACCCCTTGAAAACCTTCCAGCAGAGGCCCAACGCTGTATAGATAATTTAAATTGAGAGAGAACACCTCTGCTCATCTTTCACAAACCCCTTAAAGCCACAATTTCCTAAGCACCCAAAACATGGCAGGAAAAACACTAATCCAGGAGCTGGAGAGATGACTTGGGTACAATTCTGATGACAACCAAAGGTAATTTAGGATTGACTGTTTTAAAATGACAGGCTGAGCTCTTCTATTCCCCAAAGATCCTTCACTGATTCGTTTTTGTTCTGGAGGGCACAACAGACATTGTACACTTCTGTTAAACAGAGAAGTCACAACTTTGATTTGCTAGAAGTGTATGAAACTATTATCAGCGTTTTAACTACACCTACAAATGCGAACTGGAAGTCCAGGACATGCTGCCCCCTAAATTTAGATTCCTTCTCTAAAGTGGTCAAGAAGAAGGAAAAAAGCAGCAGCAAAAGGCCAGTATTCACCTGGAAGAGAACTCCTAAGCATAAGAAGTTAATATTCAAAATTTTAAAAAAATTGAATAAGTACCAGCAGCATTGACCTCTCCTACCCCTGCTCAAACTATGAGGGAAAGCAAACAATACATCCCACCCCCAGTACCTAATCCAACTTCCAACCAGGCCACAATATAGAAGAATCATCGTTTGCAGTGATGAATCATCTAACAAAACCAGCAGTCTTATCTTGCACTTAAGTCTTACTCAGTCATTGTTCTGTCTTCAAAACACATCTGATCTGCTGTTTTGCAGGAAGACTTGTTAAATCAGGATAAGCCAACTGTTCCCTTCTTTTCCAGTGTACCTCAGCAAGTCAAATGACTATAATTTTACTCCATACTATCTACTACTTAAATGATACAGCATTAATCCCGGGTGCTTTCAACATCCACATATAACCAACATTTATTAAAATATACACTTTACAACTGAAATGCAGCAAAGCATACAGTTTGATATACCTTCTTTCGGTACAGACTGAATCCAGTAAAACCTGCAACACCCCAATTACACCCCTTGGTATAATAATATGCCAATGAGAAACAGTTGGCTCAAACTGAAGTGAGAAACAACTGAGATGAAGTTAACCACAAAAGATGCATGCAGTTAATGAACACAGACCACTGCCTCCCTCCCTACTATGCTGGCAGTTAAGGTTTTTCACCACCATTTCGGTCTGCCTCCCAACTCCAGACACACTGCTTGCCAGAAAGCCGCAATCATTCACCACAGACAACGACATCAATCCATGCACAAGCTCTTCATCTTTAGGCTAAACTGCAGTAAAGTTACCTTTGTCTAGGTAAAAAATTCCCTATGTTTTAGGGGAAGATTGGAGTTCTGAGGAAAATGTTCTGAAGTTATCTGAATCCATTGTGCACTGGCCTATTTCAAATACCGATCTACAAGTTTCCCGATGAAACAGACTGGTACTTCCTCAAAAACTTTTGCAGGAATTTCTGTAAGTGATGTTTCATGCTCTTAATTTAACTACTTTCCTCCATTTTTAGGTATCTACAATAGCAGCCAAAGGCTTTGGGATATGATGAAATGAGGAAATGCACTGCACAAGATGCAAAATCCCTCTCTATCACCAATCTCTTAAGACAGCCAAAACAAAAAACCTCACCTATTAATGGTTTTTGCCTAGCTAAAACAACTATTTTAATTGACCCTCTAAATGCACTGAGCTAAGCAAACAGAAGGAAGCATCCTGTGCAATGAGGCCATTCTAAAAGACACTCTTGAAATTTATCTATTAATAACTTACAAGTGGTGACTAGCCTAGAAAGCAATAAAGTAAAATAACAAAGTTAAAAGACAATGAAAGAATATGTTCAATAACACAAAGTTTTCACAACAGTCAGAAGTACAGTTTTCATCACTTCGTATTAAGTCTAAGTAACACAAAGTTACTCAAAATGATATAACCAGAGATGAGTACAACAGAGGAAAACAAAATATAGTTACATTAATTTACTTTGACTTATCTCATACAATCCTCAAAACAAGTTTTAAAAAGCTTATTAATTTCAGTTACAGACTAGTTAAAATGCTTAATAATGCAGGTTCAGAGTTGATTATTATTTACAGTTATTTTTAATGTTATTATGGGCCTTTTCAAAACTGTAAGCACATGCTGCATGTAAAACTCCAAACATGACAAATTAAGTCCTTGTTCTCGAAAATGCTTACATGATTAGTCTATAGAAATTGTTCCATTCATGAGAACTAAACCAAATTAAAAATTAAGCAGTGTGTAAGCACATTACTTATTAGGATTGCTTATTATTACTAGTTACTCATCAGTAAAGAAAAAGTTTAATTTCCATTACCAGTACCAGTTTAATCTAGGCCAACCATTCTGAGAACTCAAATTCCACACACTGCCAGCTATTTCAAATTCAACCCAAACTCGTCTTCAAGTAAGAAAGGGCAGGAGTCTCAAAAGCATCCCAATGACTTTGAAACACAAAGACTATCTCCATCAACCTACAAATCCTGATGAAACTTATTTGACTTGAGGAAGTTCAATGCAAAAAGAAGATGAGCTGGTTAAAAAAAAAAAAAGTTTGCCATTTTTGAGCCAGCGTTGCTGATTTTCACTGTGAATGCTGGGTACAAACTCACCAGCACAAACAAACATAGACCTTCTACCTGTGAAGTACACAAAAAAAAAAAAATATCAAAAGGCCAACTGGTTAGGAAATTAACAAGTTGAAAATACCTTCTTCAGTTTTCACAGTGTACTCTTTACATTGTTAAAAAAATAGCAGCAGGTGCAAGAGTGTGTTAAAGTAATTTTGAAAGTACTACTTCAAAAAAAAAAATATCTGCCTCAGTAGCACCAGGACATTGTGCTGAAAACATTGGGTAGAAGCCAGAGGGAAACCTAAGCAAGCATTGCAGTAGTAAAAGATTACATTTTACATATAGATCCAAAGGCAAGTTCCAAATGTAAATGCAAGAATATCATACTGAGATTAATTCCATTAAACTGTACATATTTCAGACACACTAAAGTCAGCTCTGAATAGCTGAATACCTGTGAACTGTGATTTCACATTACATACGTCTACTAGTAGCACAGCATATTACAGGCCATCTGAACACAAACTTAAGACAACATTTAACAATTTTGTCTACAGTGAGCTCAGAACATAGCAAGCAAGCATATTTTTGAATGCTCGTAACCAAACTGTGGAGTCTAACAAGGACTGTAAGTAACTGATTTTTCAATTCATTTGAAGTACCAAATAATGAAAAGAACACTATCAGGTGAATACTTGGTTTGACCTTTTTTAAAAATGTAAAAGGATTTAATGAAACCAAAGCAAGTAACTGATTATCAAATTTGATTTTTATAGATCTAATTTAGCAAATTCAATGCAAAATAAAAAAATGCAACAGTTCGTCAACATTAATACTTTGGGAAGGTAAAATTGTTGCCATTAAGATTTCATCTCACTGTTATTTTAATATTGTGGGACTTGATGGTGCAGACCACGTTCAGTTCATTGCATAAGCCACTACGTGGGCCAAAATTCCTGCTACTGTGAAGACTAGGTATCTCCTCCAGAATCCAGCTTGCTTATCAATCATGTTAGTACTACACAAGGATTCACAGAGATTAGGACTAATCTCAGAGCTTATCAGTAAGTGCAAGTTTAGTGAAAGTTCTTTAGGAAGAATCAGGCTTTGTCTGTTTCATGTAAATGACCCAATACTCATTTACAGAACACATGCCAGCTCCTGTTTACCATGGTGAAAAATTAAGGAGGAAAAAATCAAAGGAGGAGAAAATTAAGCTCCCATGAAATGGCAAGGTTTTCAGGTCATTACCTCCCCCTGCTCTGCTTTTTTATACTTAAATTAAGAAAATGAAATCCCACTCTGCCATATACAATAAAAGTCTCCCTTGACACAGAGAGAAACCCCATAAGATAAAAGCTTATCTGCAATGACAGGTTTTTTAGAATAGTGCCACCACACTAAAACTTCACTTGAAGCACATATTTCACTATAACTTCTCTCACAATTCATTTCCAGCAGCCTTGCTCCTTGGAAGCAAGATGTGAGCCCAAGGAATTGTCCTCACACCAGGTACAGCCCATGTGTGGTTGCTGACCTTCTTCCTTACCGTTCCTCTTATTTGTGCAGTGACAAAAATACCAGTTTACTGCACAGCTGTTGTTCTGCACTGACACTGGTGTTTCTCCAAGCATAAATTACGATGCATATGGAGAATAACAATGCTCCACCTACAGAGTAATCCCAATACTACCAGGAAGTCATCAGGCTCCTGGCGCTTTGCAGGATGGCTGCCTGACCTATACACAGCAAGACGGAAATACTCCAGAAGAATCACAAATCCTGTGTATGTGCAACAACATGCCTGGAAATCCTGAACTTACCATGAGTATGCAACACACTGGTTTTCAACATACTGTACTGCAGCCTTCCCCCAAGAAGGGAACAAATGGATCTCCCTAAGAAATCCTGCTCCTCCACCCAAAAATCAGGCCACCAGCACAAATTAGCAAGACAATATAAATAAATCACAGCACCTACAGTGAACCCCATTTAAGGAAGAGAAAAAAAAAGATTAATGAGAAAAAAAAAAAATAACCAAAGCCTGAAGTCCTGAATAAGCAGGAACACTTCTGAAGCAAGAACATCCTTTAAGCACTGCTACCTAACTTTGCAGCACCAGTGCACATACAGGCACTGAGTGTACCAGCTATGGAAATAACTTGCCAGATTAATTATTAGTACAGCCTAAGTTTCCATTTGTTATTATAAGCCTCCCTAAAGAGTTAACCAATATATTTAACAACATCTTTTGAAGTGCAGTTTTAAGAGGACTGCTCAGTCTTACAACAAACCTGACATGTAACTGTTTTAGCACTTAACAGAAGAACATGTAATTAAGTCACTAGTCTGAACAAGTTCAAACACATTTTCTTGGACATGGGATGTAAATGTGGTGGGTACCAAAGCACCCATGGAGAGCATACACATCAAAACAGTTACATATTAAACTAATGAATTTATCGCCTATCTGTCAGTACAGAGAGACTGTTCCTGGGAGTGTTGACTCTCAACAATGAAAACACATTTGCAAAGCTTGATAATTGCTGTCTAGTCTACATTTTCAGTGTATAGCAATGGCAATGCTATCTTGTATTTCCACCAGAAGTATTTTAAATCCAAAATACTTTTAGCTCTATAAAGTTACTGAAGACAGTGCTCTTCAGAGGTGACTGCAAATTCTTTTCCCCCTTGGAGGAGTGGGGAGGTAGAGAAGCTATCTTCTCAACCTCTTTCACATGGAAAGTCAGTAAATCGGACTGAATTTAAGAGATTCTCCCTATCATGCCAGCAGAACAAATGAACAAAATTGACAGCTATAACATTTGGATGTAATGGTTAGCTAGAATTAAAAGCACTTTCCAAAGAAGAGAACAGTCGACAGAGGAACAGAGACAGCTTTGCTATTGTTCCCCGTGTGGCAGAATCATAATAGAAAAAGATTTGCCTGGTTCATTCAGGTATTTTAAGCATTTTTTTTTTATATATACTTTGTTAAACAAACAAAGCAATGCAGCGCTCCTTAAATTTTTAAGGACTTGCTTTCTCTGTTCTTAACTGATCCAAGAGATTTCCAGTCAGAACTTTTTTTCCCCCCTTATTTTTCTGATTTTACTCTGTCTGCCTGGAACTGACCCCTAGCAGTCTCTTCAACCTCTTCCTCCTAGCACAACGGAGCTATATGCCCCACATTACTACCGCACCTGAACACATCAAAACCTGACTGACATATCCTTCTAACACTTCCGCGATGCAGAGAGCTGCTACTGCTCTGCAGTTTCAGTATGAGAACGAACGGAGGGACAGAGAAGCAGCTTGTCCCAGGCCACACAGGAAGCTTTTGGCAACACAAGTGAGCTGAACCTGTTTCCCAAGTCCCAGAGCAGCAACCTCCCCATCAAACCACCTTTCTTCTACATAAAATACCTGAAACTATTCAGATTTTCAAGGCAAAGGCATATGTTCAAACCTGAAAACTGTTTAAACTGTTGAATGCCACGAATGTCTACCAGACCTGCAACTCCCTACTCACGCAGATAACATCTGTTAAAAGTAAGTGGCTCATATAGTTCTGCAACAGAAAGCTTAATAAGTTCCTTCTCCAAGATTAAAGAAACACCTACACGTTCTAGATGCTTCTGCAAGTCCCTGGAGGGAGAAAATGCTGCTTAGTGCTGAGACAATGAACCAAGCTTCCTTCCTCAACAGCAACAAAACCCTGCTCCTTTACCTAGCACTAACAGGAAAGTGTTATTTATAAAATTGAGCCATATACGAATACATATCTAAATGTTTCTCAAAGTTAGGCTACAGCATGTATCAAGATGACCTTAGACTTACAAATTTTCAAAGTCCTAATTTGAGAGATCAGTGTAACAGTAGAAAAAAATTTTGAAACAGGTCAGCCATATCTCCCATTCCAATTCATTTCAGTCATTCCATGCATTACAGTGCAACTTCAAAACCTGAACTTGAACCATACTTGTTACTCTGACCTTTTCAGCAGTCAATTTTTTTAAAGCAGTTACATTATTTCTGTATGTCAGATAAGCTCACTAGAATTTTGATGTTTATGTTTCTTACCTAATTTTATAAAGCATTGAGAGCAACACTTCTAGCCACGTCTTGTTGCATTTAGGCTCAAAACCAAAAGAATGCATGTACTGACTGTTGTATTTCTTGTATTGTTTGTCTCCTGGTGACATCTACAACACTTGCTCCACTTTGTAAAAATGTTTTATGCTAAAGCTGGTTACTTAAATTCCCATAGTTTGGCGCTGAAGTAAGTTACTATCCTGTATTTTCATGCAATTATACAACTGCACAAAGGTTTATTTGGCTCTAAACCCCAGTAAGTATTTTCTAAGAATGTTTCTATTGTTCATAATTATCAGGGGAAAAAAAAAAAAAAAAAACAACAAAAAATCCCAAACCATCTTGCAAGAAAGATACATGCTGTTGTATCACAAGCCATTGTTTAGACAAACACTGACTTACAGCTGGATACAAGAAAGAGCACACCACAGCATGCAAGGAAACTTCTCACAACATGCACTCACTTCCCAATGCTCCTGGTTTGCTGCATTTTGAAGGAACTACATTTACTATGATAACTGTCAGCTTAAATAACCACGAACATTTAGTAATAAAGACATCAATGGAATTCTAAATCTACTAAAATAGATTAAGAATTTTGCAGGCCTGGCATTTTGGGCTATGTCCAACACTACACTGGAGACTGCATTACAAGTAGAGATCTGTTCACATTTCAGTAACGTCCTCAAGTTTTTTCTAATGTTACAGTCAATAAAAACTGACTTTTGCACTTCCTCTCTTCTACACTAACTCTCTGACATACAGTCAGCCTTTACTATTTCTGCCGATATAGCTCCCTTGCCTTCTGAAATAAGCCACAGCTAGCTGGAAAAACCAAGGCCTTTTCCTGCATTCAGGTCTTTTCCTCATATACACACCTTCCTTATTCCCCATGTGTTTGTCTGTCTTCTGTCACTCAGTTACTACTCCCGAGGAAGAATAAATACAGGGGCAGAGAAGGAGGAGGAAAAGCATTAAGATGCTTCCTATTCTCTTCATACACTGGTTCTTCTTTGTCTATTCTCTAATTTATATCAAAGCATCTGCTCCTCTGAAACATTTAAACACTGCAATATACCTCTCAGTGACCTACTGTGCATCTTTATTTCTGTCCTTGAAATGCATAGCTATATAATGAAACATAAGGCCAACTGTAGTTATAAAACACAGAAATACCTTAAGAAAATAGATTTCATCTCTGCAATTTACTAACTTGAAATTAAATTTTCTGCACTAACAAAATAAAATCTCAATGTTTAATACTGCAAAAAAACCCCACGAGAGTCACGGAAAGTTTTACTTTTTATGCAAAGCTCTTCTCCAGCAGTCTAGTATTCAGTGATATCTAGGGTACACAAAACCCCCATGTATTAACTCTCGAATTACCACCTTCTGCAGCATCAGTGCTTATTTATCCCTGAATTAAAAGGCTCTCTTCCATATATCAACCAGGCTAAGAATCTCTCCCTACCATGAGAGATTTCAGCCCACTTTTAACACGTACGCACGTGACAAACAGGAAAACAGCACTTCTACGCTTCTCTGACAGTTTTACGTATCGTTACCTGTGTGACTCTGTCAAGTCAAGTAAAAATAACAACCAGAAGCAGGAGACAAGACTGCAGGGACCTAAAAGGCAAGTTCACTGTTCCAAACCCACTCTTAACTTCGTAGAATGCAGTGAGCGTCCTGTGAATTTATCTTACAAGAAGCCTCATGAGAACAAGTGATAAAACTTGAAGAAGTCTCTTAGACGTAACTGGATTTATAGACCTTCTCAAGGACTACTGAATTTGCTTTGAAGTTGCACTTGTAACTCAGTTGTGAAATAAACTGATACAAGACTTCATCATACTTCATAACTACTTTCAAATCAAAAGTATTAAAAACCCCCATCCTTGAAAGTGCAGTATAGTAAACTCATTAAGACAGAGTAACTCATCATAGAGCAAACAGCCAAAGTTGCCATGCACAGCTTCATCTCAGTAAAGACTGTGTTTGTGCTGCATCATAATGAGCACAGCCCAAGTATAAAAAAGAAGTGGACAAATCAAACAAAAAAACCCCCAAACCCTGCTGGATTGAACAGTGAGGAGCTATTCCTGGCACCTCACAGGCCCAAACTGTATTATCAAATATGGCTGTCTTCCAGTGTCATATATGGATAATGGGAAGAGAACAGAAAATTTATCTTTACAGACATTATGGCCTCTTTTAGGAAAGTAAGCAATTTGTCAGAAGGCAACAAAAAAGCTGATATGATTCAGCTTACTATATGCAGGGATGTCTAGCAGTCTCTTTAAAAGTACTATGCTTTTGCAAAAAGGTGAAGCATGGAGAGATCTAGCTCTTAAGAATCTAAAAAAAAAAAAAAACAACCTAATTCTCCCTCTCAGCTTTACTCAGATAAGCAACACCGTTTTGCTCATGCCTTATTCGTAATGCTCCACCTAACAAATTAATAACTGTTTCCCCACTTGAATATAAACTGTTCTTTTTGCTTGTTTAACACAGTACATTGATTAGTGAAGATCAGAGGTTTTTTTTAAAAAAGGCCTCAAAACAGGAGCCTGTTCCCCAAAGAGAAATTGTGGTCCTCTTGATGTTACTTTGCAAACGTTTTATGCAATAAAACAATGCCTTTTATGAAGGTTATGCATTAGTTACACCTAAGGGAATTGCATAATACATACAGCATTTAAGCCTGTGTTAAGTTAGTAGCATGTCAAATGCCCATCTGGAATTTTACATGTGCTAAAAACTGCAAACATGACAGTATCAGTTACAGTTTAACGTTCATTTATAGTCAAGTTATCCATTTAAAGACGCTTCAGGTAAATAACCAGCCCAGGTTACAACTAAGCTAGAACACACCTCAGAGGTGCAGGCTTGCACTGCTAGCACAGGCAACAGCTTTCCAAAATAGCCCTCTTCAGAACTAGCGCCTTCGAGAGCTGAAACCAAACCAGCCACTAAACGTCAGCCATCCCAATCACGCTCGGCTCTCCTTGAAGCTGCAGCTTGGGATTTCTAATAGGAAAGGCGAGCACAACCGAGAAAGGCCCGGCTTGGCAGCCGAGCAGGCGGGGTGCTGGGGGAGCCCACACCCTCCCAGGCACCATCATCACTGCAGGGCTCTGCCTAGATAAGATCGCTCCTTCCCATCATGCTCAAAGAACAAAGTTGAGAAGAAGAGAGGAGAAGACAAAAAAAAAAAAATATATATATATATTACGGGTAGTGAGATCATTCTCTTACCTCTGGGGATGTGACAGAGCCCTGACTGCTTTACCAGGGCAATTAAGCCACGGCCTCCTATGCGCTGCCCCCGAGGTGAAACACGGGGAGAGCCCCCACGCCACGGCGGCGGCCTCGAGGGAACACGAAAAGGAAGAAGAAGGGGCGAGAGGAGGGAAGGGAAAGGCACGAAGCGGCTCCGACGGAGGGGCGACACAAAGGCGGAGCCGTCGAGGGGACAGGACGGTGCCCTGCCCGGCCAAGCACGGAAAGGAGAGCATCAACCAGGCGCCTTCCCCGACGGGCCGGGCCGGGCCGGGCCGGGCCGGGCCGGGCCGGGCCGAGCCGAGCCGGGCAGCCCCGCCGCCTCAGCTGCCCCCCCCCCCCCCCCGGCCCCGCCTCAGCGCCCCCGCCCCGGGCCGAGGCACTTACTGGAGTCCAGGGCAGTCCGGGAGTCCCCCCCCCGTGAGGAGAGCCGGGCGGCGCGGGGACCCGCCGCCTCCTGCCGCGCTCCCCTCCCGGCCCGGCCCGGCTCGTCTCGGCGCGGCGGGCGGCCCTTTCTCTTCCCGCCCCCTCCTCCCTCACAAGTAACTTCGCCGGCGACACCGCCGAGGCCCCCGCCCCGCCGTGCGCATGCGCCACAGCCCCACCTCCCGGGCGGCGCCGGGTGTGTGTGTGGGGGGGGGTGGTGTAGGCCGGCGCCGCGGAGCCTCCTGGGATATGTAGTGCGGAGGGGGGAGGCTCCGGGTAGGCGTCGCGATGCCTGACGGGAGTTGTAGTCCGCGGCGGGGCCTGGTGCGGGGCGGGAGGCGGCTGCTGAGGCGCGGCCGGCGGCAGGGAAAGGGTCGGCCCTCGGGCCTTACGTGTGACACCGCCGAAAGTCGTTTTTCTGCAGCTGTGCTCTTGAACATGCGGTTACTGTGGCCTTCATAGTAGATTTGGCGGAGAGGGACCGGCAGAAAAGGAATTAACCGTCTGGAGGTGCGGAGACTCTTCCCCCACACGTCTCTGCTCGCAGAAGGCTTGTCGCTTCAGGTGCTACCTCAAAGCTTTTTGAAGCCATCGATCACTGTCGTCCTAGTGGAGAATAACAATTTCCAGTAATGATATTTAACCAGTTGTAATGGGAGGTTACTTCTAAGCGTATACTAAATTTAAACCCAAATACTTAGGGTTTTCTGAACTACTAATAGGGAAATTTTTTTTTCCTAGCTTAAAGCATGATATCTCTAAAAATAGAAGTCATCTGAACTCAGCCGTTGCCTGTAAATACATCTTTGTTTCAAGCTGGCATTTAACAACCGTACTTCACAGAGAAACAAAAGCTGTAATCAGAGCACAACAATAAAAGCTGAAGTCAGCCGCAAACAATGCCCTACCATTCCCATGGCAACTTTTTCCTATCAAACCCTGGCTAGGTCCCACACTCTGCAGCTGCACGAGCCAGAAGCTTTTCAATCTGGACTCCCATTCACAATTATTCGTACATTTTTTTGATGATTTTTCACTTAACACTGTTTTACTGGAGTTAATGTAAGACAATTAACAGTAGCCAGCACCGCATCCCTCCCCCGCTTAGCTCGCGAGTTGACATTTCTCGTGCTGACAGAACTATCATGACTGTGGCAGCTCATTAAACGACTGCAGGATGTGGCCCGCCATTGTGCTGCGCGTGGAAGAGCCCTTTGCAAAAACGATATGCCCTTTTTGCAATCAAAAAGCCGTGCAATCAAATGCCGTTTCATAACACACGTGCAGAAGGTGGCAGACCGAAAACCATGGCAGTCGACAGTCTGCAAGAACTTTCTCCAGCCTTCCAAACAAGGTTTGAATAACTGTGCGTTGTGATAATAGGACTCAGGAAAGAAGAAAAGAAGATGAATACATTTAAAAGAGGGAATATATTATACTGGAATCAGGTAGCAAACCTCATATTGTAGTTTACCATATTCTCCACCGTGGAAGACTACTGCAACCTACCTTTCGAGATGGCCTAATTCTTCTGATGTTTGCAATTTAGTGAGGAGAAAATAACGTATGTAAAGAACTATCTTTGCTTAAGCTGAGATACAGACTTTTTAAAAAGGCCAAATTCTGTTAGTTGCACTGTTCACAAAAGTATATTCACAAAATATGTGTGTGAGGAACCAAAAAATGAAGAGCTCAGCCATTGACCAGCATGAGATGGAGAAGTCAGCTGCCACTGACACCCATCCCTCCGTACCCAGTGCATGGCTCTGCCCATCTCCTCTCCCCAGACATACAGACTTCTGAATGCTTTTAAAATTGGCTATAAACCTTCTATCTTTTATCCCTGTAATGCTGAAGGAGAAATACTCTGTGGCTAACTGGTATACTGAAATACATCAGTTTACAGCTGTGCCTGGAACATATGTATATTGATCTCTTATGCTTGCCATAAATTTGGTAGTCAATAATAAAAAGCCTTGAAGTCAGGCACTGTCGGTCAGATCCTTGAAGTCAATATCAGCAGGCTAACTTAAAGCAGCCTTCTATCCTGCTCAGCATTTTCTTGTTTGTGAACATTTAATTCAGTGGATACAACTGCGAAGAACCTACTGGGAGTCTCTATACTCTCCTGTAAAACAAACATGAAATTTTGAAATAATAACACAGATTTAATTCAAGTGAGCATTGCTGCTGTTGACATAATCCCTGAGTTTAGTTTTTCCTCTCCCCATTGAATTAGGACCACTGCTTATTCCTTCCTACCCCGTGTGGCAAAGGAGCGAGGACATGTCCTTCAGAGCCTCTGAGAGTATTGTGCAGTTAAACCAGACTGATCTTAGACAAGGCTAGTACAGGTTCACAGTATTTAATACCTCCTTTAACCTTTTCCTCTGTTTTCACATAATGATTTTAAAGGATGAAAAGAACGTTGAAGGCAAAGATTTTTTTCCCCCATGAATTACACACACAGTTCAGGTGAGCACAACAGGGCACGTTGTGTACGCTAAACCATTTAGGTATCAATCTTTGATGTCCAAGACCACCATGTGTATAGAAACATAAATATAGTCAACTCTAATGCCTTGACTTAAAACAAAACTTTCTTTCGGCAAGAAGCTGCTCATAGCTGCAGTGTTATGGTGGTGTACTGTCCACTACTGGCACGCAGGCTACTTACTTAAAGCTCAGCTGAGTTCACTGATTTCCAGGCAATCCCATATTTTCAGTATTCTTTTCTGTTGAGTGTGCAAATGTAACAACTGAAAGAAATTGTGGTGACAGACAGATAGACTTCAAATCTGAAGTTATTAGGTCACGCAGATACTTTCCCATTCTTCCGCAATACAAAGTAGGTGCGCAAAGATTACAAAGGACAGAATCTATTTTTTTACCCACCCTACAATTTCTACAAATTTTCAGGAGTAAAATCTGTACTGACTTCTGCCCATGCAATGCCACTGACTTCAATTTAGCAACTGGCTTGGAGCACAGTATATTCCAGCAGGATTATGAGACAGGCACTTATTTCCTCTCCAGTTGTCTCTATTCATAGTTTTCAAAAGCTGGCAGGTATTCTCACAAGATTCTTCATGCCTGGCAAAAAATAGTGGCAGGCCCCTTCGTACAGATCCTTTACTCAGGAGCTGCTTGTGATTCTCATCACTGAAACGGGTAAGAGAGTTTGGACATCAATTCCTGCTGGGATTCCAGATACTCAAAAATGCAGTCTGTAATAAACATTTGGCGGGTGACCTGCGGCAATATGCAGCTTTAAGAACAAGTGTTTATTTCACAAGGTATGGAAACTCACATATGGCAGAACATATGTGTATAACAGTAATTCCCAAAGGAGTAACAGGTATCTATCTATCTATGTATATGCAAATATACAGATATAAATATGCATATCATACATATACCCTGTATATATAAATACACATCCTGCATGTCTTGGCAATGAAGCACAAATATTCAACAATTCCAAAATATCCCAATTCTTAACTTTTCTAATTGTATTTTCATGATGGTTAATTTTATTCAGCAGAGGAAGTTCAGCAACTTTATACATACGCAGAAATAAAGAACTATGAACAAAACCTCACTTCATTGCTCTAAAGAAATTAATTCTGCCTTAGACAAAACCGTTTTGTTAAAACTAACAGTTATGTTACAGTGGAAAACAGGAAAAAGCCTGGCCAGTGAATTACTAAGTGTAGAGCAAAATGCTCTCACTATATTCTTTTTTTATGAGTTCAATATTGCAAATTCCATCCACATGCAGTATGCGTCCTGTGCACTATTTTAAGAGGGGTGTTACTGAACTCAATGGGACTACTTTTCTTAGAAGCTATGATCAGGCAAGGTCATTACTCTGCTGACACCTTCAGTGTTAGCAACCAAGGAAAGCTTTTCAGTCATTAAACTTTATCCCAGAGGATGAATGTCTGAGTTTTTGGCCATGGCATGGGATTGATTAGGTAATATTTATTACCTGATTAAATTATTTGCCATAATGTAGAGAGAGACAAAAATTCTCCAGGGTTCCCCTCAGTATGACCTGGGGAAGAACCATCCCTTGTACCTCAGGGTTGCCAGTCGCTGTGACTTCAAACACGTGAGCAAGATGGAGTGTAAAAAACAAGGTTGCCTTCTCCACCTCGGGAGTACACCCTTGTTCACCTCCGGTTAGGGACAGTTTCTGAAGCTTGACAAGATAACAACACTGATCCCCGAGCTATCCCTAGCTAACGGGTAGTGATGGAAAAACATCCTCTCCATCCCTGCAGGTAATTAGCTAAAGCACTGAAGAAGGAGGTTTCCCTACTGTCGTTGCCTTACAGCAAAACTGTGTGTGTGATGGGCACCTTGAGGGCAACACAGACAAACCTCTTCCCTTCACGCCTCCCACGGGGAGGAAAGGAGCAGAAGCATTACAATCCTTGCACGTATAAGCAGAGAGTTTAACTCAAAAGCTGCTTTAAAGCATATTTACAATATGCATTTTAAAGCCTGTAAGTGAGAGCCAAAACATCTCTTCTGATGAAATTATGTTGACAGAGCTTGGAAATTTAATCTCACATGGAGGTTGAATTCATTAAGCTTCAGCTGCCAGTCATTGGATCTTGTTATTAATTTGATACTGAGGTAGAAAAGTGCCCTGATGTAACTGCTGTGTATAAGTACTGACACACAGTGATGAAGTAATTTCTCAGCCTTTTAAGTACTCCATTTCCCTGAAAGTCATATTTAAACACTTTGAGTTCGTTAGCACTAGGATTTTAATATTATTATGTTGCAGTTGTTTTCCTCATTCCTATGTGCATAGCATTATACTAAAATACATATGATGGTTCTTCATTTTCTATCAAACAGTGCATTTTTATTTCTCTTCCATTTTTAGATATAAAGTTTATTACTGAAAAACAAAAAGCCCCCCCCCCTTATTCTATTTTAGCCCAAAGCCACTCCACATTAAAAAAATGTGAATTATCTTTAAAATATAGTGTCTCTGCAATAAAAAGTTTGAAATGTTTTCTTCACTTGGGGACTATCTCTTTCATTCCAAAGCTTAAAAGACGAGGGCTTAATCTTCTTCAGAAAAGGGCGTATTCTGCACTGAAATATATACAAACCGCCCAGAGGGCTTTCAGCTTGCACGGTTGTTGCAGTCACTTACTCAGCTCAGGATGGTGCTTTGCTTCTCTCTGTCGTTGGGCTCAGCAGCGGCATACCCTAGAGAAAGCCAACATTCAATGCTTTAATGGTCTTGGGATGACAATAGAAGGTCAGGACATGCGAGTTCGCTTTCTGGCACTGTCACAGATGCGATGCTGTTCCTTCAGCAGATATCCTTTACCAGATGCTGGTTAGCAATATACACCTTCCCTTGTAAAGCGTTTGAGGTCTGCATATGAAAGTATACAACAATGTAAACATGATTTATTACTAGAAAAATTGTTACTCTATTGGAGCACACAGAATGTGAGACAGAGGCAATGAGATACACTATTTTTTTTTTCACTATATACTATATTACAGAGATAATTTACATTTATATTAGATAGTATGGCATGGAGCAAAACAGGCGGTTGAAGCTGCTCTCATTTGTACTTTAACCCGGAGCCATAACATTATACTTCGCTGTAAGAACTCAGAGTCTCGGAGTGACAGTCTTAAGTCGCAGTCCATGATGGGTGGAAGTAAGAAAGTTTTCATTCAGTTATAGCAAGATCGCAAAGTAAGTTGCAATGCCCTGCCCTCGGCACACCCTTCTGACTTAGCTATGGCTAATCTAATGTTAGATTTCCCATGCTGGGGAGTCACTAGGTGATGGCACTCGGGGTTTCTCCATCTGGCTGTGCCAGGTGGCAGATCGAGGAGATGTGCCAGGCGGTAAGAGTCCCACTGCTGGTGCCACCAGCCCTCGACCCCTCTCGTTGGTACCCACTTATGGATGTGCTCCTCCAGCATGGAACAGCCCCCACTGGGATGCCCACATAAGTGGCAGAGTCTTAGACCAAGGTTTTTAATAGGAAGAGCAACTCTGCAGGTGGAGATCCAAGCAGCAGCATCTAAAAATGTGCTGTTTAACATTAAAGGAGTAATGACAGGGGCTTCCAGTACAAGGTCAAAAATGCCTCAGCCCATGGCATACAGCACAGCAGCAGCACAAGCTCATTTGATAATTTCAGATGGGTTCAACAATTTTCCCAGCCTACTTCTGCCCTGGCAGGCGTCATGCCAGATCAGGTATCACCTGGTGCTCTGCAGCTGGCATGGAGGTGGCGTTAAAGCCGAAAGCTGGTGTGAGCTCCACAGCAGACGCCGTGGCTCATTCGGCTGCAATGCAATTGTGTGCCGACACAGCCTAATCCTGACCCAGTCTGTGCTGGCGCAGGATGTGGAGCTCAGCCTGAGGAGCACCTCTCCAGCCAGGCTCGGTCCCACTCTCGGGGCAGCCACCCTCTGACATCCCTGGGGCTGGACTGGGCACGGGGGTCATCTCTGCACGCACCCAAATAAACATTAGCCCTGCTCAGGAAGCAGTAAGCGTCAAGAGAAAGGTTGGTCTGGCTTCTCGCACCGGGGCAGGTCAAGGCACTGCAGGAGCCGTTCTCCTTTGGGAGCAAAATTCAGCATTGCCTCCAGCACAGAGGACATAGCTCTTTCTGGTTCAAGATCGGTGTGTCAGCTTTGTAAGCCTTAAGGATATATGCTCGAAACATGTTTTACTTCGTAAAAGCAAAGAGCTTTCTCGTTTTCTGTATAGTCAGGGAAAAATTTGCAGGGCTGCGAAGTAACTGATATTGGTGGCCATTAAAAAATGTACAAGAATTGAAGTGTATGGAGACCCTGGTTAACAAGTAACAATGTAACTTTTAAGCTCAAAAGATAAAATGAAAGAAGCAATTATTAAAGATTTATTAAAAGATAAGGGTATCTCTATATAATCCACCATATTACATTACACAATTTCAAATAGATAACAAAAATAACAACTCTGTGCCTACATTTAAAAAGGAAAATAGAAACATTGGTTAACATTTCAGAGTATCTAGAAGGAATGCAAAAATCTTTCAATGTTTAGGTTTAGAAAATGTGTAAAATTACAAAGTTCTAGTGACATTCCCAAATTCCAGCTTTTTAGCCTGTTGATGTCCCCTTCCCAGGTTGTTCCTTGAATGCTGTTTTACATCTCCTTCAGAAAAAAATATTTTGTAATGTCTTAGGTTGGTTTCTGAGCAGAATAACTGAGCTTACTTCAGCACTAATCACTCCTGTAAGTTACTTGGGTGAAATAGCTGTCATCCTTCTAGGACAATCCCCATTTTTCCTACCTCATTGCTTCTGAGGAGCTCCCAGTATCTCCCAGCATGATTTGCTTTTTATACCTCCCTTTGTGACATCCTGCAAACTCTGCTGCCTTCAGTAATGTCACTTTTTATTTACGTTGGAGGAAAGATTAAAACTGACCACTGGGATTAAAGCAGCTGGAAATTTGGTCCTGAACTCGACCAAATTTCAATGTTTGTAACTTCCAACTGCTCTAATTTTTCATATAGGAAGCCAAAGTCTTTGCACATTGTATACATTATGCAATGGTTTACTGATGTACACTGATTGTGAATATTTTGTCATCAAAAGCTGCCTAACTCATGTCTTAAAATACTTGTGTCTTTATTCCATTCTCTCTAGGATTTACACTTTTATTGAAGTCAGTGCAAGAATAAGGCTTTTTTAGTATGTTCTTACAGTAACGGATGCAGTTATGACATTGTCTATAAAATCCTCTGTTGCCAACAGTACCTATCCAGAAGCCACCCTGAACAGATAACTGCTGATGGGGGAGACAGCCAGAGCCGGGGCCAGAGCCAGCTCCAGCCCCACCAAGGTGAGGAATGGGGTTTTGCACCGAGATAGAGCCCCTGTGCCTCGGGCACAGCAAGTACCCGCCACGGGGTACAGAGGCAATCATGACCTCTCCTTCTTGGCCCCCAAGGATGCTTTAGGAGATAACAATTTTTCTCTGGAGCCCTTTTTCTGAGCCCTGTTGCCATCAATGAGTACATCCAGGGCTGAACATGGATGAAATTGAACCACTGCTGAAAATTATTTAACTGACAACACACCCAGCACCACTCCAGATATTGCTCTAGCTTGTCTGCCTTTTCAGCATTTCCTTTCTCTCCACAGATTCTTCCACTCTTGCTAAAACCAGCTCCACAGGTTGTGGCAATAGTTTCAAGGGGTTGTGTAAACAGCAGCATTGCCAGGTCATCTGCGCCTCTGCTCAGCCGGTGGCAACGCTGGCGTCTCTGCTCCCTGCAATCTGTCATCCTAAAGTAGACAGAGGTTGACAGTTGTTCTCATGCTGAATGCTACCTTTGCCGTCAAGCTACCGCGCTCATCCAGCCATAATTTATTGAAGTTAGCCAGGTGGCTTTATATTTCAAAGGGAGAGACCCTATTTCCATGGTAACTGGACTGGATTTTTGTTTCTTCTGATATCTGGAATGGCAGCATTTCCAGAAGGGGTATTGGGCTGCTCTGTGACATTTTAGGATTTTTTATTATTATTCTGTAGACAGCTGGGCTATGAAATGCGTCAATCTTTTTTCTATGACTGAGTGCAGTTCTGGTATTAATGATGAAAAGATGGCTGGTTCTGTCAGTCCTGTTTTGTCTTGGGGAAAAGAAAACAGAAATGACTTATCCTTTGGATCATTCGGTAGGCTCATCGCACCTTAGAACCATTTGAAAGCAACCGTAATGGCATGGGCCATGTGTCTGACTGGGAATGACTTCACTACTATGAAAATACCTCTGTAGATGTTAAATAATGTCTTATGTACCACTAGCACAAGGATGAATTAAGATTAGAAAGGAGTAAGGTAGAGCTGATGCAGGGGAAAAAAGATAAATATCTGATGGCTATTAAAATGCATATCTTTCTTTTTACAGAGATTAATTGAGTTATAGTTTTGTTAAAAGCATCTTTCAGTTTTGTTAAAAGCAATAAGAACCCAACAGAAGTATCTTATGGTCCTGTTTTGTATTAATTATTAACCGGCAAGAGTAATCAAAATCATTAAATAAATTTGGCTCTCTCCATTACAAGCATAGCAGTGTTGTTTGCAGTGGCAGACCATGGCCAGATCTGACATTTCTAAGGGAAAAAAGAGTGGGCGAAATAGAGCAGCTGGTTTTTGTGGCGCATGCTGGGAGAGAGCAGAGGTGAACCCATGCTGGGGGGCAGCCCTGAGCTGTGCTGGGGCACAAACCTCCCCCTCGGGGAACAGCCCCACGGGGTTGTCTTATGTAGCTGCAAGTACCGGCACGCTTATCTACCAACTTCCAAGTCCATAAATTGTTTTACAGTTTGAGGCCAGTGGGTAAAAAAGTGTCCCATTCGCTTAACAGCAAACGGTTCCCTTGTTTGGAGTTATACTGTCATTTATTCCTTTTGCGCCCCTTTTATTTGAGAATTCCTCAACCATCGCCGCCAGAGACTGGGGATTTTCAGCGTTGCTCCTCCTGGGCGAGGCTGGGAACACGGTACGGAGCTGGCTCTTTGATCTGCAGGAGTGGTGGTACTCACAGCGATGGGCACCAGCTTGGACCAGTGCCTGTCTGCTGGGGAAGCATCCTCCTCCTTTGAGGTTAGGGAGCTGTCTAAGCACCGACCGCCCCTGGCTCCTGTGCCCTTCATTTGAGTTGTTTAAATGAAGAGACTCCTGTGAATGCTATAAAACTGCAGTTTACTGAGAAATCAAGGACCAGTGGGCTGTGATAGGAAGCCAATTTAGTCCAGAAAATGCGAGAGCCGCGATAAGGAAGAACAAAGGACAAAAGGAAAAAAGGCAGAAATCATGGCTAACAATTATATGACTAACCCACTCACTCCTCTGCAACGATTAAACATTAAACTCCCACAAGCTAAGTAAACAAAAAAAATACCCTCTGAATTCCCCTAAGGCTTTGTCTCTGTAGCAAGGTCTGGATTTGAGGGACGAGCACAGCCGCATCCTCCGCCGAGCTCCCCTCTGCCCTGGAGGTGCTGTCTGTAACAGGGCTGTCTCTGCCCTGGCTGTCCTCAGCTTGGGGTGCCGAGCACGCCGTGCCTATAGCTCCCATACCATCCCTATAGATGCAGCAGGGTGTCAGAGGCTCTGTCCCTCTGCAGAGCAAGGGGCTCCACCTTATCTGCGTGGGTTCTAGCCCAAAGAGGCAAAATGGTACCTCTTTTTTTTCCTAGAAAGGAATAACTTGGGTTTACCTCTCCTTAGCTGCTATAACCCCACTAGCTTGTCCTCCTTTGGCTTCATTTTATTCATCGGGCGGATCCCAGGCACATGCGGATTGCCTGTAGCCTGAAATTTGGCTTTTGCTACTTATCGCGTCCTCTGTTTGCCAGCCCAACTTTAATTATTCTGACTAACTTCAAAAAGCTGAAAGAGACTTAAAATCATCCCGGATTACAAAGCAAGGAGCCGAATTTACTTTTACAGAGCAGCCTTGCCAAAACAAAGACCGCAAAAGTGGTTCTCTCATAGGTGGACTCAACCACCACTTTTATCAAAGAAAGGAACGGAGCAGCCGGCTTCCCACGCGGCTCCCGTCCCAGCTCCGGCTCCTGTCCTCGCAGAAACCCAGCTTCCCTCGGGAATGCAGCGCAAGCACGCACAGGCATGCCGGAGCGAGCAGCACGCAAACGAATCTTCCTTTCCAGGGTCCCACAATGCGCTTGCTTAACGAAAAGCTCAGCTTTCCACCTCCGCTTTGGTCTGCCGCCTCTGTTTGTGTTGCAGGCTGTAAATGGGGTCAGCAGCAGTTGCTGAGATTGTGATTCATTTTTTTCCTGTGGACAACAGTGAGTCACTGCAAGGAGGGTAGGGGATGGATTACTGGCATGGAAGGCTCTGAGGTGGTGTTATCCCAGAGACGTGTCTGGGGGCAGCTGGAGAAAAGGGGATTGAAAGTCCCCAGTTGCTGACAACGAAGACTTTCCCACTGCAGCATCTCCCCTGCTGTCCGAGCAGCGGTGCAGCAGTCAGGTACCCAGGAAGGTCTGGGGGCCAGGGTGAGACTCTGCGAAAGAGCTACGATATAATTCCAAGTCACCACTTTTAGGCATGTAGAGTAGGTAAACCGAGATGCCTTGGCTGCACACTTGTTCACAAATACACCAACTTTGTTAAATCGCCACGATAAATCCACACGCACAAAAGGTCAGACGCGCAAAAAGGATTTCTGTTTGCAAAATCTGAAAATATCCCACCCCTGAAGTTCATCTCTGAACACCATCACTTGGAAGGGAACAAGGCATCCGAAATCAAAATTAGAAGTATGTTATCAATCATAAATGTTTATTTCTTCAATGCTGTGGCCAAACCCATGTGGCACTTACAGTCTATTCCTGGCTGATATAAATGGGGCTGTAGCGTAATGGGACTACTCCTCAGCAGAACTAAAGGTAAGGCTAGGCAATTGCAACTGGTCGAGTTATTGTGTCTAATAAGTTGATTCAGCCACATGAAGGGCTAGCTTAAAATAATGTATTTTTTAATCTCTGCAATAGGCTATGGGCCTGTTTGCAGCTAGGGAATATGATTCAGTGAAAGAGAAGTGGCATATTAAGCTCAACTCCTTGAACAAATGTGTGTGCAAATAGCAGTGGTGGATTAAGGACTTAGTTTTAATGAGTAAAAATGTAGAGCTCTAAGGGAGTTAGAGAGCTGAACAGAGGAAAAGTAAATGTAAAGGTAAAATAGGAGAGGAAAGGAAGAGAACAGGGAGAAGTAAAAAAAAAAAAAAAAAAAAAAAATTATGGAGCAGACATAAAACCAGAGGAGATTACCAGGAAGAAAACAAAACCAAACGGAGACTGGGTTGTCCCCTTTCAGATGGTGATGGTGAAATGAAAAAACCTCATTGGAACCTAAAGCAGTCACTTCAGTTCAGCTCCCCCGGAGAGCCTCATAAAACCAGCACGACGTACCCAAAGATACGGAAAATGGTGAGTACCGCTGCTGTGTAATCTGTTTTCTTTCATTTGATGGAGGTCATGACTTTGATATTTTCCACCAGACTGGCCCAATTTGGGTGTCGGGCTGTTTGTTTGTTTACAAATAGAGAAATGTCTCTGACATCTGTCTGCATTCTCCTAGCAGCTACCTCATGGTTTTTGCAACTTCCCAGCCTTGCCCACGGACCTTTCTTGGAAGGTTAGTTTAGTTTGTGTTCATTAGAACACCCTTTAGCTGAACTCACTTAACACCAAAATGACAAAATTGCAATGGATGAAAACTGTCTTAGCCTTTACGTAATGTTTTGCTAATTTTAACAGACAGGTTGAGTTGTAGGAACCGGTAGGGATGCTGAAGAGCCATAAAGAGATTACATAGTCAGATATTTCTGGAAACGTCTAGATTTCTAGAAATACACATGAAATCATAACGAGATCAGAGTGCAGCTGTGCAGAGAAGAGGCAACTCTTTTTTCACCTCCATTGTCAGGCCAAAATTAGTCCAACGCCAGTTGGAGAAGTGATGCGGTCGCTTGGCTTTACAGCAGCTAGAGCAGAAACCTGTGAAATGGCCACAAGCTGGGGCTGGGGCTGGGTATTAATGAGTCCCTTGAGCCCTTGGAACAGCTCCTGGCTCATCCCTGTGTGCACCCTGCAGCAGGTTCAACCTGCAGCTCACCTCCTGGGGCATCCCTTGGGGTTACCTGGTGCCACTGCAGGAAACAGAATTAATTTGGGAAATACACGGAAACCACAAGGTCAAAGCCTCGAGCGGAAATTTTGCGAAGAAACAAGCTGTTCTCTGCGCAGCCAAGTAATAACCTTACGGATTTTGTGTCTGACCCTTATCCCCATGCTGCGAGGCTCCCAGCTCCTTCCCATGTCCTCCTGGCTGTCCCCTGGGGTGGGCTGGGGCTGCGGGCAGCTGCCCAGCGGGCAGGACCACAGCCAAGCACCATGTGTCCTCTCCGCCAGCATCCCGACAGACACCTCTCCTCCCTGCCCCCTGCCGATTTTTTATCGTATGGGCAGGGATGTCATTGTCTTTGGGATTCGTTAGGCTCTCACAAACTTGATTCTAATTAGCCAGCGGGTTCCGAATTATGACAAAACGTGTTTTAGCCTTAATTCTGCTTTAAAATTGGCTTCTGTGTAAGAACACATGAAAAATGATGTGTATGAGCTTGGGAGCTTACTACCTACACCATTTATCTACTAACGGCTATCCCTAAATGTTTTACATTTCCTACAATATGTGAATTTTATAATTGTACAGCTAATTGAACAGGGGTTTTATTGAACTGTCTCTGGGAACAGTTTACACTTAAATACTCAGCCAACTGTTAACTGCTAAAGCTTTTACAGAAATTATTGCCTTAAATTTACTTTCAAAATTGTGATTTAGTGCAAGCACACTGCCATTCTTTTAGCAAGCAAAAAATAAACTTTATGCTGTAGAAATGTACACATGGTCTTTGGCAGACTGTTTTCCTGACCTCAGAATTACCATGAAACATGCATTTTAAATACTGAGAATCTTGAGAGTAAATGTATTTACAGGAATGAAAGCCTGACCAGAATGATAAATGAATCAGGCTTAATCAGAAATAAACAGTGACCTATTCATAGCTGTTTCAAAAAGGCAAGAATTTTGCAGATGTTGTTAGGTCAAGTTATATAAAAAGACAGTTTATAATGAGCAGAATGTGTGTGCTAAAGTCAAGGGAAGTCTTCACAGACACATGTTTTTCCCATAGCTACGTGACTTTATTCCCCAGTGGCGTGGCTTCATTTTGATACATGCTCCTTTCCATCTCTGACCATTGCACCATCCCCTTGGTGGTGGGACTGCTGGAGAGCACAGTGAGAACTTGGCGAGACACGGGAAACTGAAGTTTAGGCTTAAATCCCTTAAGACATCCCAATCCATATTCATGGGAGGGATGCCCAGTGCCGAGCAAAACCAGCCCTGGGAACATGCACGACGGCCGGCACGGGGGCGATTGCTGCACCGCTCAGATTTTAGGCAAGGTCAGACATTATTCTGACATATGCATCAGTGCCCCATGGTGCCCGCTCCCCGTGTACGGGAAACGCTTGCTCAGAAGGCAGCTCCGGCTCCCACGGGCAAGGTTTTGCCTGTCTGGAAATGCAATTTTGCGAGCCCTGTGTCTGGAGTCCAGCGGGAGTAAAGAACTCATCCAGAGCTGGAGCCCATTTTTCTCCCATCTCAAGCGATGGGAGAGTCAGGCAAAGGGCTGCAATTCAACCAGCAGTGGAGCTGGGGTAGAGCCAAGATGAGCTTTGAAAGTGCTCAGGAGTTGACAGTGATTTTCATTTGAAAACCCTGATTATAGAGCATCTGCACTGAAGCCCAGAACACCAGAACCTGTTCATTGGCTTGGAGCCCAACACACGCTCCATTAAACCACATTTCATTTATTCTAAATAAATAATCGGCATCCTTTATGGCACCGTAATATATCTCAGGTAGTATCTCTGCTGTTATTAAAGTAGAAGAAGAGGGGAAGGAGACTGATAGCTGATGTTTCATGCACTGAAAGGCAGCATTAATCATAACCCGGGTACAAGATGGCAGTGCTGCATCAGTTCTGGCCTGAGCCTGCCTCTCCATATATCACCGTGTTGCACAATATTTCAGCTGTAACACAGAAATTTTGGGATAGAGTCATCCTGGAATGAACAATTTATACCCAAGATGTGGATCTAATGGCATTAAACAAGATCCCTTGCTCTGAAACGGACTGTATTTTGTCCCCTCTGGAGGCAGCAGGGTTGCATGGGTGGCTGCAGAAGTCAGACCTGCAGGGACCAGAGGCTGCCAAGAGTCGTGCACTAAAATTCAAAGTGGAGAAGTGGGGTAGGAGGAAGGGACATAGGCTGGAGGGTCAGAGAGGGCACAAAGTAGCGTGTGAAATCACAAGGACTTACAAAAACAGTTGCACAAGTGATCTAGATTAGGCTCATTCACAGGTTTTGTAAAGTTAGAGCCCACTTGGAAACTATTATTCAATCAAAAAGAAATTAGAAAACATGTGTGGAACTGTGGGAAAGCTGAGACGTGAACACCCCCAAACTTTCTCTTCCTATAATCTAGAGCCAGGTTTTGTCATCCAAGCCCATGCCTTAATACAGAGGAAATTGCCAATTTTCAGCAAGAACCTATGGGTAGTGGAAACAGGCTGTTGATTGAATTTACCCTTCAAATGAGCATGACATGAGGAGAGGCTGCAGTTGCTTATTTTCACTCTGTGACAAACATTATTAGTAGGCTAAACTGATTGCTCCTGCTTCACCAACCCCATCAGGTGCTAAAATCAGTTCTTCAAGTGAGGAAACACTAGGGCTGACTGACTCAAGGAGGTGGGAGAAGCACGTGTTGCATGGCTTGGAACGGATGGTAGTCATGCACCTACGCCCAACCCCAAATCAGAATCCATTCTGGAGGAACTGATCTGATTTATTAGTAATTTAAAATTCTAAGATGACTTCTGGCCAAGTATTTGGTTTGGCAAAATAGCTGCAATCTCGTTGCTTTGAACTTTTAGCAAAAAGACAGTTTCTTTTTAAATGAGGAAGGGGTAGCTCTAGGCGCTTTGTTTTCCTGCCGTGAAGCAGACAGGGTGTAATCTATACCTGAAATCTGAGTTTTGCAGACAAGGTGAAAAGAAACACGTTTGGCTTCTAAGTGACTATTCAAAAGCCCTGACATAGATGCACGCAGAGGAACCACAGACGGTGTCTCTTAACTTTTTGTAAAAGCTACGCAAGCAATTCACAGGTCTTCACAGGAACTTGGTATTTTGCTGGGGAGCATAATCCTTTCTAATACTGTTAATTTTAATAAGCCCTTTCTTGTCTGGTGGTTAGACCACAGGTCTACAAGTCATAACACAGGCGTGCCGTTCCTGCTCTTTGTTAGCCTTGTGTCTCACCTCGAGCAAGACACTTACATCGTTACATTTCTCTGAACCTTCAGCTCTAAAACTATAAAATATTTGCCCATCTCTATTGCTCAACTGAAATAACATTTGCAGAGCACTTTGGGTTGTCAGAGGAGAGACATTATTTATTAGCATAATTTCTGATTTCGGTTACGCCCCCGCAACTTGCTTGTTCATGTGGAACAGCGTCATTTCTCTGACTTCCTTTCTGCGCAAGGGCTTGGTGTTATCTGCATTAGGAAGTATGGTTAAGGAAAGAAGTATGTTTCTTTTTAAGTTTTTTTAGCTATACCTACTTAGCATGTGCTTTTCCTTTCACAGAAGTCATTTTACTTTTTTCTAAGCTGAAAACCTTGCTTCTGTGAGTTACATTCCTGAGATAACCAATTAGCATTTTCCGTGAGGGCTTGAGTCCACATGCCGCCAACATTTTCTTTGAAGTGCTAAGCATCTCCTTTTGACACCAATGTCAGTAAAAATTAAGAGAACTCAAATACTCCAGAATTGAACCTTGGGTGGAACGGTTCTTGTGGAGACTGTGCATGCTTGAGCATCCCTTGTAGAAAGCACTGGCGTTGATGTGCAAAGTATTTTATTTACAGAATCTGTACTTATCAACCCTCTAGCTAACTGTGACCCTTGAAACACCCTGCAGCTTCTAGAAAGAGCCAAGATAGTTAATGGTCATATGTAGACGTGACGATCAATGGGCAAAGGCTGAAGAAGTCTAGCATAAAACCATGTCAGCGGTCTGTTGAATCAGCTCTTTAAACAAACTGCTGGATGTCGATGCAGGGTTTTGAAGTCTTACGTGCTGACAGGCCCTTGTGTTTGCCTACTAATGGCAAAGGCATTATATTTGTCATCAACTGAACAGCAATAATTGGAGACAGCATTTTTGTCATGAACTCAATAGGTGTTGCAACAAGCCTGATGTTTCTCTGGTACTCCGTGTCTGCCACCACATTTTAAAATTCATGGACTATGCCTACTTTTTTTTATTTATTTTTTATATGTCATATCAGAGGCCAAGCTCTTTTACTTGCACTAAGCATTTACTTGCCACAAATGCCACATCAGTGTTTTAGACATAGTAAGAAAAACTGCAGTAGAGTTTATCCTTTTCCAAATGCCTTTTGCAAGAGGATTGTTTCACTCCAGATTTTGGTTGAGCTGATCAGCACTCATCTGTGTATCTGACTCTCTGAAGAGGTAATGAATAAAAATCAGGCAAAAGTCTGTAATGTGTATGGGAAAACCAACTGCTAAATATCATTTGTGTCAACTCGTAATTGCAATTTACATTAGGAGACTGTAGCCCCTGGTTACGTGCGGCTTTTTTCAGATATAAACAGAAATAAAGTTCTCCAAGGTGTTTTCAGCAGGAGTGAAAATACTGAGTCCCATGCCAAGGTTTGCACAATGCATTTGATTTCCCTACCATTTTTGCTGTTAGTTCAAATTAAAGGGATGCTGTAGAGTTTTGACCCAGAATCATGGGGTTCTGTAAAATTGCTACATGCAGCTTAAAGAGGAATGTGTTTCTGTGAAAAGTAAAGAGATTCCCTGGTAGGGACAGCCATCCCTGCCAGCAACGCTGGAAAACATGTTGGAGAGGACCAGGCAAACACTTTCTCTGACATCCCGAATGAGAGATGCACATTCCAAACTTGGACACCTTGCCGGTGTTTCCAGTGCTCGTACCATACCCAGACTTGGTCCTGCAAATGCAAATTATTAAATGGTTGGGTAAGAAGGAAGATCAATTTTGGTTCAAAACGTATCATCTCCTCCACGCTGCTTTGGTGTTCGGTTCTGACGGCACCTTTCGAACCACTCCTTTGCCAGCCCAGCCCTGAAAGCCCAACGTTTGCCTCCGTGAGGGCTGAGACTGAGCCTGGTAAGTACCAGCAGCTCTGGAAACCCCCGAGCAGCAGCAGGCTGCCAGCACAACCTGTGTGCTGCAAAAAAAAACCCCTATTCACTACCATCACCAATATTATTAATCGGCCTACGGTTTGCTCAGACAGGAAATTGTTACTGACCACTTTAATTTTACTAAACAAATGAAACCACCCCATTACTCATTCAAATCTAATAAACCGCAGAACACAGAGGAGGAAGTGAGCACTTTAAAATGGCTTGGAGAAAAGTTCTCACTTTGTTTTGCCATTTAATTAAAGCCAGGCTCTTTACAGGAAGGGGAATAATTAAATGGCAACGACATGTGTACTATGATAATCTTCTCCATCGGCATCTCAACGTGCAACTTGCTACTGAAGGCAGAGGGACTTTTCGCGCTGCTCTTTACATTCCCAGAGCATTACCTGGTCCTCAGAAAGAAAAGAATTAGAAAATACACTGAGTGCCAGGACAGATCTCTTCTGTCGTGCCCTGTTGGGTGATACGGGGCTTCGTTACAAAGGGGCCGATGAAATACATTTCCTGACACTTACTGTCTGCAGACGTTCAGAAAGCGAATTCCTGAAGATGGGCCCTGCAGAACACCTGACAACCAGCTGTTTTATCGATACCTTGGCATTTCCTGATCATCGAGTGTCTAAAATATCAACAAAATATCATTGCAGTTTTAATATTTGCAGTTCTAGCACTAGTTAAATACATGATATGATTTGTATGCATATGTAAATATTGTCTTTGCAGTCAGAAGGCAGACAAAGCATGAACGTACTTGCACCACAGAGAGCGATTGCTGTAATTGTTTGCCTTTCTTCTCAACGTCAAATTACTACTTTAAATGAAGGTAATTTCACAAACAGGCAGAAACGCCATTTTCACTATGGGAATTCTTACTCCAGTGTAAAAGCTGTATGATGAAGCGTCGTGTTTAACTGCTTCTACCTGAAAGAAGAATTCATTACTGGGAATTATTCCTTTGTGGTGATTTGGCTCCTAAAAGACGATTAAGGAGAAAACCCACTAGTACCAGATAATCTCAATAATAAGGTCAACTAGCACAAAGAAACTAACATGCAACATGATTTTGTAGCACTGCAAAGGCTGCGGAGGCTTTGTCAAGTACGTACTAGTTTGTTCCTGTACAACACGTGCTCTTTGGGACTGTTGGCGTTTGGCTCCTTCACGCTCAGGGGGACGGACAGTGTTTGGTGGAAGGTCCTCGCCAACTTGGAGCTAGACCGAAGCAGCTCTCACCTGGTTTGCTGTAGACACTTGATCTACTGCAGCCTTAACCCAACGCATACAGGAGGAAAGTCAACAGGAAGATGCATTAATTGTATTGCGTATTAAAGAAGCCCGCATGCTTAGTAAAATGCCCTTTCAGTCACCACCAGAATGAACTGGTGTCTGATAAGAGAAATCATTTTTATTACCATGCATCAGTTGCATGCTGGGACCGTGTTATCTGCATGGCGCTGGTGTGGAGCCGGCCCCTCTTCCCTTCCCCTTCACAGATGAGCTGCAAAATGGGATGCAATCTGCTCTGCTTCCCATTCTTCAAAATACTCTCCCTACCACTTCAGTTAGTCTTACTTAATTTGTTTTGCTATTTGCAAGGAGTTACAGATTTGACATCCTAGAAAACAGCTGTCATTTTTACAGGAAAAAAGTATGTGATTCATAATTTTCCAGAAATATGCACATTGGCACCTTCTGAAAAACACATTAACTCTTGAAACTTGTAGTGTATTGTTTCCATTTCTTTGCTTTACATACCTGTTCAAACAACATACCAAATCTCACAGCCTGCAAGGAAAAATCTTTGTGGTCTCTTGAGCCTTCACCATTCTCCAGCTGAAAGGGAAGTGGTTGCACCTTATGAAGAAAATGATTCAGAATGGTGTCATTTTGTAATAGCACTTTTCCTGTGGCAGAGAGGACTATGGAAGATCCAGGGAGATGGAGTATCGGGAGCTGTAGGACAGACCTTTTTGCTAAGCCAGAACATGCAAAAGAAATTCATAATGTAATTCTGATCAGTGTTTAATTTCAGTAATCACTTTCTGTTTGTTTTTTGTTTTTTTTTCTTTCCTTTTTTAAAAAAGCAGCATCCTCAGCTTGCCTCATCAGGAGCCATGGGTTGAAATGCTGTGATAAAACCAGACTGTCATGACAAGGGTCCTGAGGGAGGTCAGCAAGAAATGCAACGGAAAGGTATCATGGCCAAGATGACCCTCAGCTCCATCTTCCTTCTTGTCATTTTGAGAGGTGAACTTGCACATGTTGTATAGAGTGGAAGAAACTCATGGATAGTTGAAAAAATATTAATAATTAAATACAGTGAGCATTTCATAAGATGCTGGTGAACACACTCAGTCTCAGAAGGAATAGCTGGATGTTTTGAATAATGCACTCTTCAGAAACCTCCGGAAAGTCAAAAAATTATTTATGAAGTGCATGTAAGGATAACAGTAGTCTATCCACTAAGCTAAAAATGTCTGTCTTTCTGTCCTCTACCTTTTAGCATCATTTACAGGGTACCTTATAACCCAAGGTGTACCACCAAAGCTATTTTATACATGCAACAGGGAAGTAAAAGCTTTGCAGTTCAGAGGTTGTTTCCGACACCCTTCTTCTGGCCCAAATCCGACCAGGACTTCAAGGCACTTTATAAGAATGCAATACAAAAAGCAGTAATCTGAGTTTCAAGGAATAACCTCCAACATTTTCTGTTTCTGTGCTGCAAAGGAGTCTTCCATCTCAGCGCACGGCGATGCTCGGCTAGGACCCAGCCGGCCGAGGCACGGGGAAGAAGTCGATCTCCTGCAAGCCCTCCAGCTGCAAAGGTGCTTCAACAGCCGCCCGTCCAGCTCCATCCCACCCTGACACCCCGTGTTCCTACGCAGGGCGTTATTAAGACAGTGGTATTTCCTGCTCTGAAACTGTACATTCCTATCGCTTCCTCTGAAAGAATAACTTTGGCGTAAGTAACTAGCAGCCTTCAAAGGGAGATTCCACTGCAGCGCCGTTGAAGCTGGCTTGCCACAGCTCTGGAAGTCCCCGAGCGCTCAATGCCACTGAAGCATCTCACCATTTTTTTCCCTACAGATCCCCACGCAGCCGTGCTTCCAGCGAAGGGGGACTAGTTTCCTCCTGTGCCCACTTTTTTGGCACCCCTGGGCTGCAGGAGCCTTTAGGAGTACAAGTTCCCTGCGAGGGCTCCCCACCAGCACAGGTAGCAGGCTTACCAACAAAAAAAAACCTCATTATACAACTGCTGAAGGTCCTTTTCCTCTCCCATCACCTCCACAGCAGTTATAGGAAGTGATGGTATAGCCTTGTTAAACAAAAAAAGCCCCACCACGCCCCCAACTTTCAGAGCATTTTTAGAATCCTTTCCAGTGTACCTCATCCTTCATGTTTGCTTAAACAACTGTTTAAACAGTTTGTGTTTGCTTAAGCAACTAGATTTATATCCTTCATCAGTAAATAAACCTGTAACTGTATGCTTTCCTACAGTTGCTTCTACTCTGATTATTGCAAAATAAAACAAGTAGGAAAAAATTACATGTATACAAAGAAAACCGGTGTCTTTAATGAAAAAGATCAGAAATTATAGATCTGGTTTGATGTATGCAAACAGACACACAGCCAGTCATGGCTGCTTAGCTCCAGCATTTAGGTTTAGAAGCGTGTCTCTAAGCAAAATGATGTCCAAGCAAAAATGTTAGGGTAGGTGATAAAATATGAATCCAGAAAGTCTGTGAGTTAGGTTTTACTGAGCTTTGGCTGGAGTTGCTGGATTGAGGAGCTCTGTCTCCTCTGGCTTAGACATTACATAGCAGAGCTCATAATTTTTCATCTGTTCTGGAATGTAATTTTGCAATAAATACCGATTCTAACCACTAGGTGCAAAGGAATTTTTTAAAATAAACTTTTATATTATCCACCTGTGCTCAGAGTAGGTAAGAGTTTGGAAGGAAGGTGCCCCCCTGCCCAGGAGGGAGGTACCGATAGGAGCTGGGCTGCACACAGACCTGGTACCGGCACTTCAAATCTTTCCATCTGAAAATAGGAGCCGGTAAGGTTTAAATCACAAACACACGATAAAACGTACTTGAAATGAGTCCATGTAAACGAAGGGATTGAAAAACAGCTATGTATCTCTGTCCTATTTCCCTTTCCAGGAAGGAACATCTCTTGGGTAATCTAAAAACAAAACAAAGTAGCAGAAAACTTTACTTAACCTCAAGCTAATTTCCTATCTGGACTAAATTTAGCTGTTGAGATTTTGTTTGGTGTATGTGCCTCCCAACGTACTGACTTTCAGAGGGATGTTTGCCATTTGCCTAGAGCAACCGCTGTAGCACCCTGGTTAAAACTGGCTGATTTAATTTCACATCTTAGCATTAATTTTTAACAAGAAATATCACTTCATGTTTGGAGACGGCGGTGCTGGAGTGGCAGAGGAGTGTGGCAGAGCTGATCGCTGAATTTTGCTCACTGGAAAAGCCCAACCACCCACATAGTGAACAGCTGCTGGGAACTGACTTCCAGTGACCTCCGCCTCTCAAAGACCAGGCGAGAGAGAGCAAGAGGATAAAAACATTATCATAAAAGCTTCTCCATGCTTATTTTGAAACAGACAGTCATTAATTCAAGGAAGATCAAGTCAGGGACCAGCCCAAAACACTTAGATTATTTTTCCATGAGTCAAGAGTTATACTCAAAACAAAAAATTAGCCTACAAATATCAAGGCCACGCTGGTGCACTAAGCATTTCCCAGCACAGGTCACTGCTGCCAGCCTCCTGCTACAGAAAAAAAATGATCTAACAAATGGTTTGGAAAGTTTTTAAAACTTTATTCATTCCGTCTGTCTCTGTCTTTCTAAAACCTTTAATTTTAAGGTCAGAAATTATTTTTACTGCTGTCAGCTCAAGGTGTATACATTCTGGAAGGAGCATAAAAGAGTGACAAGTACCTTTAGAAACTCTCTAAAATTGAGAGCAAGTAGTTCTTCTCGACGTAAGGATTTGGGGAAGTTGGAGACCACAACAAAGTGCTGCTTCTCATACCTAACTGAGAATCGCATCGTCTTCATGATGCGAGTCTTTCCAGGGTAAGAAGATACCAGGTTACCAAACTATCACTGAAACTATGAGTGAGTAGTGTCTGCTGCTCACCTCAGTCCAGTGATAACTGGAGGAAGAAGAGGAAGGGAAGAAAAGAAACGATTTTTAAGCAACTGAATTACGAAAAAAAAATCACAACCACTTGTCCAAGTAGAAAATAACGCCTTTATTAAAGTACTGCTTGAAGTTAATGTTAGAACAAACACTGCCTTTGATCCCATGCAAATAAAGTGATTGAGAAGGAATGACAAATGCCTGGACAGACTGGCTAGAAAAGGTGATTTCAGGCTACCTTCCTGCATCACGTCCCCCCGCAAGACCCACCGGCCCCCCTGCCACAGCCCCCTGCCCGGGCTCAGCCCTGCTGCACCCGGGGCTTGCTGCGGCTTGTTACAAAACCAGAATTTGAATGCTTGAAATGAAATTAAAAGCTTTCTGTGCTTATAAATCCAGCGGCACCGGCTGCAGCCGTCTTTTTTCTGTTGTGCTAAAAGGAGCAGCACCTGGCACAGGCACACGCACCGGGACACTGGGCGTCCAGCTCTTGCCAGATCAGTCTTTTTTTCTTGGTTTTTTTCTTGTCTGGGGGCAGGAAAAAAAAAAAAAATTAAATTGCATAAACCACCCTTGTTAAATTGGACCTTTATTTGCTTCATGAACTGAAAGGTATATTTAAGATTTTGCTATTTACACTAATGAATTGTAGCAGCCTGGGATGTAAATGAAAAGAAAGCTGTACTACATGTAATGCCAGCAATTTAGCCTTCTGTAATCATTAACGCTCTTTCCTAAGTCCATAGTTGATTCACTTCGATTTTTTTGTTGGTGCGAGAATGTAGGGCCCTGTCTGATTTACAGACCCATGTAGGCTGTGTTAGATGAATGAGACTGTGCCAGATGCAGACCAGGACTGAAGATGATTTAAGATTCTTTCCACTCTTACAGCAGCAGCTTCTCTTTCTATCTCTGGCATTAACAAATAAACACATTTACAGGCAGGGCAAGAAGAAGCAGCTGGTTACTAGTAGGAAACAAAGTGGTAAATAATTAAAACAATTAGCTCTAGGAAGGAAAAAAGTAAAAAAATTGGTTTACTGTAATAATTATGTTTTTCATCTGGTGACACCCAAATCTGGCAGAGATCTGTGAAAGCTGATTCAGGACTGGTTTTCAGAGTTAAGTGCAGGTGGTGTCAACGACTTCAAAAAAAAAGCTATGAATAATACATAACTAAACTTTTGTTGAGTAATTATTAATAGGCAACACGCGATTCAAGCTAAAGAAGGCTCTCAGCTGGCAGAACGTGGTAGAGATCACAGTAACGCTGAAATTGTCAATCCACGGGGCTTAGATAGCA